>NC_041387.1:521498455-521515203 GCF_002162155.2 Triticum dicoccoides | reverse complement strand
TATACTAGTGTTCTATCCTCTACAGCATCCACTTATAGCTATGTCTTCAAGTTGAATCTTTTGAACTAAGTGAATGTGATCGGACCGTAACCTCTCTATTCTTTCAATCTCAAACTCTATCTGTCCAAATCATATGCATTCTATTGAAACTGTCGAATGTCTTCTCTGCGTCCTAGTCAGCAGAAGGCATAGAGACAAAACATTAAGTCTGTTTTAAATAACGCATCTTTATTGTTGAAATCTGGAGAAGCCGGAACAACCATCCGACATGCCTGGCGGGCGTGGGAACGTGGGACAACTCTGAGTATGTTGCATGCTTGCCACGTGCCCCTCAGATGTGAACCGCCAGGGGCACCAGCGTAATTGCGTTGTGCCGCACACCTACTTATAAATACTTGTCCCCTGCAGTAAAGACATCCTTCTTCCACCTCTCCACCTCGTCAAAACCCTAGCGCCACCGCTAGCTCTCGACGACACCGGCGACGAAGCGCTTAGCTGCCGCGACTTCTCCGACACCGTCCTCACGCCGGCCACGGACATCGTCCTCTCCGCCGTTGCCGTAGGTGTCCTCCGTCGCCAAGTTAGGGCACGGTGGACTGAACTGCTCGGTCTCCTATTCATCTCATCTAGCAGTTCTTCGTGCGGTAATTATAACTCTATTTTTACCACCTTTTTGATCTTCAAGATTTATCCTATTTACCAAAAGTGGTTTCTGCCTACACAATGTTAGATCTATACTGTCTGCATCTCATACTGCCTAGTCTATTCACTTAAATTTCATATCCAGTTTGATTCCTCACTTGTACTTATTCATGGATTCATACAAATCTGGAACCAACTCACAACATATAAGTGAATGTCTTCGCATCATGAGGTCAATGCCTTCAAACTGATTTATCTTCAAAACCTTCTGAGAATGCATATGACCTCTTCCCCTTCCCTCGCATCTCTAATGCTGTCACAGGTACATGTCCATGGGAGAATCCCTTGGTTCTCATAGTCTGCATTCGTTTGCAGAATACTTACAGCATCACATTAATTCTCCTAAAGCCAGCTCCTGCTTGACCAGCAAGCATAAGTCTCTGAAGCCTTTGAATGTATTGAAGCCATTCAGTTTGAAGTTCATGGCTGCAGAGAAATCAGTAAGGAAGGGTGGCAGACAGCGTCGAGGGGGTACATCAAAAGATCTGCCTGATGACCTAGCAGAGCTCTACAAGACAGATCCTGAAGAGAATTATCATCAGCGCAAGACACGAATCCAATGGATTCGACGTTATTGGGCTGAAGAATGGTTCAAGTACAGGTTCGTAACCAAGGAATATGCAGAGAAGAATGCTATCAAGAGTCCTTGGGGTGATATTCTCTATCGAGGCCTTCAACCCAAGAATAGAGCTGAAGCTATTGCACAAGGTTTCTATCCCTGCATGGTCCGAGGACCTCATCCTAAGAATGCCGATCCCTCATCATTACTCTGGTGTCGTGATGATGCTCTCTTCAAGCGCAACTTCCAGCACGCAAAGGCTTCGGCCATGGAAAACAAGAAGTCATTGAGATTAGACTTCAACCCTGGTCCCTCTGCTCCCCGTGCTGACGGCTCACGTGATGCGGAACCAAATGTCATCGGCCCCTTCTCCAACCTTGATGGCCTCATCACTTACATCTTGGTCCATAGTGCCAAAGTGGATCATTCTGATAATGATGCTGACACTGATGAAGCCCCAGCTCCTCCTCCAAAGCCGCAAAAGCAAAAGAAGCCAAAAGCTTCAAGATCAGCTGCTCCAAAAGCTTCATGTGCGAAGCCTCTGGCCACTGCACCTCCTGAAGACAGTGTGCAGTCTGAAGATCAATCCCGAATCTCCAAGAAGACGGAGAAGAAAAAGCAAATCGTTACGCATACTGATCAAACCTTGACTCCTGCTCCCATTCTACGTGAAGAACCCATTGATCTGTCCAGCGATGAAGATCTTGCAGATGGTGCCCTTGAGCAACTGATCAAGAGCAAGGAAGAAGCAGAGATCTTCAGCAACCTACCTCTCTTCGATGTGGCAATCATCCATAACTTCATTGATGAGTGGTTTGACACACCAAATCTCAGCTTTGAAGATCTGCAGCTTCCCATTGGCCTCAGCGTCTCCTTTAATGGCGCCATTGCTTCTGAGCTAGCTCTCGCTTAGCGCATCGTTGAGCTGAAAAACAAAATTGATTATGAGAAGGCTCAGTTCAAGAAGCATGTGGCGAAGCTCAGCGTGCAAGATGTCAGAAACTTCAAGGTCATGCTGCATGAGCTTAAAGAAGCCTTTCTCAAAAAGCGCCAAGAAGCCCAAGGCTCTCGCGAGCGTATGAAGAGTTTGGCTGACAAGTGTGTGCTTGCCTACAATGAGGCTGAGAAGCGCAAGTCTCTTGGTCGTCCTGGCATTGACCCCAGGATGGCTGCAAAGAAGAAGAAGCTCTCTACTGCCCAACCTGCACCTTCAAGTCAAGAAGCACCTCGCATTATCTTCCCAAGCAGCATGACTGGCTCGAAGCCAAAGGTCACGACTACCGCTTCAGAACAGAAGAAGACGAGGGCTGCCGAGGCTGAAGCCAGAAAGAGAAAGAATACTGAAGCCTCTGATGCCGCTCCCTCCAAGAAGAAGCTCAAAACCAAGAAGAATTGGGCTGCTCCCACAGAGCCCTTGGTTGTTGAACCTATCTCAGTGGTTCGCCCTGCGTCTGAACATCAAGAAAGACGGATGATAGTTCATGAGCCTACTCCCACAGAGGCTCATGAAGCTGAAGATATTCCAGCAGCTGAACCCACCGCTGCTGAAGACATTGGTCAAGATGACAATGTTGAAGATGATGAAGTTCTTCCTCAGATCGAACACATCGTGGTATCATCGCTTGTTCTCACGAATAGCGAACTCATTAGCATTGGTCGTCCTCTCACGCCAATTGCTCATGATGCATCGTGGGCTGATCACCCACAGCAACAAGACTCCCCAAGTACTCCCCAATAACAACAACAAGTTACACCACCCGTGCATGAAGAAGAAGAAGACTTTGAGGCCCAGCCAACTCCATCTCCAAAGGCGTTGCCAGCATTTCACAGGCTTCGCAAAGGACAAAAGCCTCAAGTCCCTCTTTCGAGCGTTCCAGAAGGAGAAGTGCATCATCAACCTGTTGCACGTCAAGTGTTTCCTGAAGCCACTCCAACTGAGAATGTCTCCGCGTCTGAAGCCCAAGCTGCTGAAGACAATCCGGCTGCATCAGCCGATGAAAGACAAGAAGACGTATGTGTCCCTACTCCCCCAGTTATTGAAGAAGTTGTTCCTGATGTGAACGTGCCAGTGCCCGACCCTCCAGCTCGTCAAGTGGAGGTTGAAAATCCTGAAGCTGCCACTACCAACGCAAGTGAAGCAAATGACATAGTCATGGCTGAAGCTAATGTGGAGCTTGAACCAACCAGTGTGCCTGAAGCCAATGAGGTAACTGCTCCCGAAGCACCTGTTGTGCAGCCTGAAGCCTTAGCTGCTGCCACTGCTCCTGTTCCGCCACCAAGGCCCTATACAATTGAGCAAGCATACAATCATGGTCAGCTAACCACTGTCCGATGGCCCATTCTGGTACCTCCTCCTACTGCCTCTGGACCTCAATTTGATTATCATGCTGAGCATAGGCCTCAGGTCCAGAAACCAAAGCCAAGACTGCCAAGGTTCCCAGGCACTGCTAATTCTATAGGGTCCTTCAATGCAAATGGCTTCAAAAGCCACAATACCTTCTTTGACAGCGCCAAGAACCCCTACTCAAAGCCAAGGATATCATCAAATCGTTTCTAGAGCTATCAACAGCGAAGCTATTACTCCTGTGTTCTGTATGATCAAGGGCGCATTTTCCCTCATATGCGCCTCGACACTGAAGCCATTGCTGGACTGCCGTGCTTAGAAGAAGCACTTGACTGTTTTCGTGATGCCGGTCTGCTCAGCTTTGTGACTGACAAAGAACATTGGAATGAAGAACTTTTGCTTCAATTCTATGTTACCCTCCACATTCACGGCTACAACAGAGATATCAAGACCTGGGTTCTTGAGTGGATGACCGGAAATGTTCATCATGAAGCCAAAGCTCTTGATGTCATCGAGCTTACAGGCCTATCCACACCCGGAGATCTCTATGAACCTGACTGTCAACTACACCGCAATGCACTGGAGAGCATCTTCCACAAGCCTGAACCCAATATGAGCCAGATGTTGAGCATGATGAAGCCCTTGCCATCTGAAGCTGAATATCCAACGGAGTTCTTTGTTGATGACCTTGAGTATCTGCCTCGCACCATATATCACATCATCAGGTGAACTCTATGGCCTATCAAAGGACATACATCAGCTGCTAAACTTGAAGGAGCCATGAAGACTTTGGTCTTTTACATCCTCAATGGCATCAGCTTCAATTCCCAAGAATTCTTCATCAGGCAACTTGCTGCTTCTGGATCTGACCTTTTTGGTCTGAAGTTTTATGCTCCATGGGTCATGCGCCTCATCAAGCGACACTCTTCTGTCAACTATCAGCCCTCTGCTCGCAATCATCTGATCTTTCTACCAGAGGTTGATATGTCAGTTGAAGCTATATACCCTGAGCCTGCCAAGGAGCCTCTTTGTCTTCAAAATGCTGATCACCAAAGCTTCCCTCAGTCCATGGAAGGCATTCAAGCAGTATCACGTATCTATCCAATGGCTGGAAATACTCGTCTGCCTCATCGTGCGCAAACTGAAGCCACTGAAAGCACCATTGCCCAAAGGCCTAAGAAGCGCTCTTGTGTTCTAAATGACCGAGAACTTCTTGTGGCACTTCATCAGAAACAAGATAAGCATCACTATTGGCTCAAGAGACAGATGCAAAGCCTCTTGGTGGACGTCAATCGTATTCGAAATCTTGCCACCAAGAATGCATTTGTTGCTCATGAGACTTGCCGGCGATCATGGAAGAGTTTGACGCTGCTTAGTGCTGAAGCAGATCTTCAAGATGATGGCTTCACTGAAAGATTCAAGTTTGACTCCACTCCTCCACGGACTGCTGTCCTACTCGAACTCCATCACTTGAAGACTCTGACTATTCTTCCTTCGTGGCAACTGTGAATGCAAGAGTGATCGATGATGAAGATGATGCTACTTCACCGCCTCCTACTTCTGCACGCATCGACACTGCACCAAGTATGTCTGCACCGCCAAGCAACAACAACAACCCTGCTGCTTCACCTACTCATGAGGACGAGTAGATGCTCTATGTCTTCAAACCTTTTTGGTCCTTACTGACAAAAGGGGGAGAAGCATATGAGTTTGATAGTCTTCAAGCGGGTTCATATGGGCGGTTGCTTTATATTTTGCCTCGTGTTTACAACTCTCGCTTTTGAAACATTTGGTTCTTTGAGTTGTAACACTTAAACTCGATGGCCGTCTGCTACTTATTTGCTTTACTGTGATGCGATGATAAATTCCGCATGTGCGATGATAACTTCCGCACTTAGATCATTCTGTAGACGTCCATTTTTCATTATGCATGTCATTCTATTTGCTATATCATTTCATGCATGATGAATTATCTTCATAAGTTGAAGTGGATCTCCTCAAGTACAACCTGCCATGTGCATTTGCATTCCAAAAGCAAATTACTTATATGCACATCTTCAGGGGGAGCCCTTGCTACTTATGAAGACAATACTCTATCCTTTACAATTTCACATACTTTATCCCCGTTGAAAACTTCAACCAGTTTGTCATCAATCACCAAAAAGGGGGATATTGTAAGTGCATCTAGTGCCACCCCTAGTTGGTTTTGTAGTATTGACGACAAAGTTGGTTGAGGGACTAATGCGTTTGTGAGAATTGCAGGATAACGCAGGTAGTGTCCCTCATTGATTCGGTTTACCTACCGGAGATGACCCCTAAAAATGTATGAAGACATTGAAGACAATGGTGGTATGTGAAGATATTCATATTGAAGACTATGACATGAGAAGACATTGAGTGAAGACTATGGAGCGCGAAGACTGTGTTGTTTTGCTGTTTCCTTTTCTTCTTTGTTGAGTCATAGGAACCACCGTACTATTAAGTGGGGTCCAAGTGAACTAAGTCAGAATGACTGAAGTGATGCTCAACCCAAATCGTATGTCTTCGAGCGAAGACAATGAGAGCAAATCTTATCCTGAGCTGGATAAGTCAGCTTTGCTTGTAGCCCAAGTAAAGTTGTCGTGTGTGTTTGAAATATGACCGTTGGAACAGTGTCAGTTCCTTAGTGACCCAGGGTCATTTCGGACATATCAGGTCGGGTTGCCCAGTGGCTATAAATAGCCCACCCCATACACCATAAATTGGTGGCTGCTCAGAGTTAGTGCACGGCTTTTGTCGTTTGAGAGCAACCCACCTCGAAGCCTTTGAGAGAGAGAAATCCTTGCGAGGACCAAGCCCAAACACCCAGAGCCAAAGAGTGTTAGGCATCACTGAAGTCTTTCTGTCTGTGTGACCTGAAGATTTATTACACTTGAGGACTGTGTATCCTCCAGCCGGTTAGGCGTCGCGTTCTGAGCATCCAAGAGTCATTGTGGATTGCCGGTGAACGAAGTCTGTGAAGGTTGAAAGTCTACCTTGAAGACTTACCAGAGTGATTGGGCAAGGACTGTGTGTCCTTAGCTCAAGGGGAATAAGGTGAAGACGCGGTCTTTTGAGTTGAATCTCAGCCTCCCTAACCAGACGTACAGTTGTCACATGCACTGGAACTGGTCCAACAAATCATGTGTCTTCAACAAGTGACTGGTTCTATCCTCTTCCTTCCTTTACTTAAGTTTGTCTTCGTGAAGTCATTGCCTATCTGTGTATCTGTTTGACTTCATTGCTTGACTACTACTGTTGATTGGCTTCATACTATCTTCCATCCTGATCCTTACTACTTAGCTGCTATTAGTCCTGTACTTTCACATCATTGCATACTTGACTATGGTTTGCTTATGGTAGTTTATCTTCCGTTGCATATCAACTAGGTCATTTCTATTGTTTGTCTTCGAAACTTCCAAGTTTTGAAGACTTTCATAAGAATCGCCTATTCACCCTCCCCCCCTCTAGTCGATACTAGCACTTTCACTCCCAGAAACGGGTATTTTTGCCATTACCGACTATAAACTTTGTTCTATTAAAGAAGGCTGCCTTAACTCTCATAAGTCCCTTCTAAAACAGCGAATCAGTTGGTCTCACTATTACCTGTGACAAAGTCTTGGACTGCAGATACTTGTTATGGAGAATCTGCGCCCATGTTGCGTCAGTCTCAACTGATAACTTATACAGCCACTTACTGAGAAGGCATCTGTTCTTGACCTCAAGATTCTCAATACCCAGACCCCCTTGGTCCTTTGGTCTACAGATGATATCCCATTTGGCGAGTCGGTACTTTCTCTTTAGTTCATCACTCTGCCAAAAAATCTTGATCGGTAGAAGTCCAGCCTTTTCCTAACCCCAACTGGAACTTCAAAGAAACATAAGAGGATCATCGGCATACTCATGAGCACCGAGTTGATAAGAATCAACCAGCCTCCATAAGACATAAGTTTGCCCTTCCAGCAACTAAGTTTCTTCTCAAACCGATCTTCAATGCATTTCCACTCTTTGTTTGTTAGCTTATGATGGTGAATGGGTATACCTAGGTAAGTAAAAGGTAAAGCCCCTAATTCACATCCAAACAATTGCCTATAAGCCTCTTGTTCCTCCTTGGCTCTACCCAAGCAGAACAACTCGCTTTTATGAAAGTTAATCTTTAATCCGGTCAACTGTTCAAATAAGCATAACACCAGCTTCATATTTCTCGCTTTTGCCAAGTCATGCTCCATAAAGATGATTGTATCATCAGCATACTGTAGAATGGACACACCACCATCAACTAGATGAGGCACTAAGCCACCCACCTGACCGGCCTCCTTTGCCCTTCCTCTGAGAATTGCCAACATGTCAACCACAATGTTGAACAGAATAGGAGACATTGGATCACCTTGCCTCAGGCCTTTGTGTGTCTGGAAATAATGACCTATATCGTCATTCACTTTAATTCCAACACTCCCTTTTTGCGTGAAGGATTCTACCTGGTGTCTCCAAGCTTCATCAAAACCCTTCATGCGTAAGGCCTGTTGAAGGAAGGGCCATTTGACTTTGTCATATGTTTTCTCGAAATCCGCTTTGAAAACAACCCCATCTAGCTTTTTCGTGTGGATCTCATGGAGCGTTTCATGAAGGACCACAACCCCTTCAATGATGTTCCTGTCCGGCATGAAAGCAGTTTGGGTAGGCTACACCACAGCATGCGTGATCTGTGTGAGCCTATTAGTCCCGACCTTGGTAAAGATTTTGAAACTTACATTAAGAAGACAGATGGGCCTGAATTGCTCAACTCTCACAACATCTGTTTTCTTAGGAAGAAGGGTTATCGTTCCAAAATTCAGCTGAAAAAGCTGAAGCTGCCCAGAGAAGAGTTCATTGAACAAAGGCAACAGATCCCCTTTAATAATATGCCAGCACTTTTTATAAAACTCAGCTGGAAATCGTGCCTTGTTATTTTTCATTTGCGATATGGCCTCAAACACCTCTTTCTCAGAAAAAGGAGCCGCTAGAATATCATTCTCCACCGCTGTGAGTTGAGGAACATCCTCAACCCTGGACTCATCCAGAGACACACAGTTATCCTCTGGAGGACCAAACCGCTGCTTGTAATACTCAGTAATGTACATTTTTAGGTTTTCCTGTCCTAAAATTGTTCCTTCATCTTGCTCAAGCTGAAAGATCCTCTTCTTTCTATGTTTACCATTAGCGATCATGTGAAAGAATTGAGTGTTCGCATACCCCTGGACTACTCGCCGGACCTTGGCCCGCAACGCCCACTTCAATTCCTCTTCTCGAAGAAGTTCTTTCAGCCTCATGTCCACGTCAAACTTGGCATGAAGCTCCGCGGCCGGCAGCACCGTGGTTTCTACTTTTACATCTAGGGACTGAATAAGGGAAAGGAGCCTTTCCTTTTCGACCTTATAAATCCCGCTAAGATGCTTAGCCCACCCACGCAGGAAACTTCTCAAATGCCTAGTCTTATTCTGCCAGCGCTGAAGTGCAGCCTTCCCTCCTGAATCCTTAGCCCACTCTCTGGCTACGAGATCAAAGAAACCTTCTCGTTCAAACCAAGCCAGCTCAAAGGAGAACGAGTTTTTGTTTCCTAGGTGGGTGGCCTCACCAGAGTCCACAAATAACGGCGTGTGATCAGAAATTCCACGGGACAAAGCCTGAACTGTTACTAACGGAAACTTCTGTTCCCAATCGACACTAGCCAACACTCGATCCAACTTCTCATACATCGGATTTGGCAGTGCGTTAGCCCACGTGAATTTTCTACCCGAGAGCTCAATCTCTCTCAGGTCAAGATTTTCAATGATAGTATTAAACATGAACGACCATCTGCCGTCAAAGTTATCATTGTTCTTATCCTCACGCCTTCTAATGATATTGAAATCACCCCCACCAGGATAGGAAGCTGCTCGGAGCCGCAAATCCTAACGAGATCAGCCAAGAACCCGGGCTTGAGTTCGGGCTGTGCGGCACCATATACCGCAACCAAAGCCCAATTAAACCCACCATCCTTCGAACGCACCCGAAACTTGACTGCAAAGTCACCCATAACCACACTTCGAACCTCGAGCGCTTCGCATCGAACGCCGAGTAAGATTCCACCCGATCTCCCTCTCTGTGGTAGGAAATGCCAATCAAAATCAATACCTCCCGACAAAGTATTTAGAAATTGTGTCGCAAAATTATCTCTACCGGTCTCCGATAGAGCGATAAAATCTAATCGATGCTCGACAGACGCCTCAGCAAGAAACCTTCTTTCAGCCAAGTCCTTTAGACCTCTGCTATTCCAAAAGATTCCTTTCATAGTTCATCATGGAATTTTTTAGCCGTACGAATCCTAGCACTCCTACGCACTGCGGACACCAGGTACACCTTCCGTTTCCACTTGCGTTTAGATACATTTTGACTCTGCAACCGGTCCTCACAACCAGTTTCAGAAGGTCTAGCCATAACCATCTCAGAAGTATCATCCTCCTATTCTGCCTCAGGTATGGGAGGAATAAGATCCGCACAAAAATTATCGAGCACCCTGACCCCGAACGCATGAACCTCAGAATCACTCATTGGCTTAACCGCCGCTATATTACGAATCATCTCTAAGGCCCGCTCAGCCTCTAGATCCAGAAGGTCATTAACAGAATTAGAGATTTCAGTAACATTACTACCTAGTAAAACTCCTAATTGATTTGCATTTTCAACAATCTCATCATTAGAAAACTGCATAATGGAATTAGAAGTATTAACCGACATACCAATAGTGACCTCAACGTCACGGAGCTTGGCCGCCCTCATGGCGCACCGCTGCTGAATGTCGTCCACATCCGGCTGAGTCTGGAGACGGCCACTCACCCGTCGCCCCTCAGACATCAGATCGTGAATCCCTCCAAATGCTATAACCTCCTCCCAAGAGATCCTGGTCGAGGTAGGGCCTCCTGCCTCACCCCAACCGCTAGGCCGGTCCGCCTGCACAGACTCCCCAGCAGACTCGCCAGGAAGTGGATAGGCACTCACCATGGCCTCAGACGTCTGGCGCGCCCACAGGGTGGAGCCGGCGGCGAACGGGGGGAAGGGAGTGCATGGGCCACCTGCCCGAACTCCCCACCCAGCACCGGAGAGGCTGCCACTATAGGTGCCTCAGGAGAAGAGGGCTCCGAGGCCACCTGCCCCGAGCCCCCTCCCGATGGCACAGTCGCCACCATCAGAGAGGTAGACGCGACGGGAGAGGAGGTATCCGAGGCCACCTTCCCCAGACCCCCTCCCAACATAGAGAAGGACACGGGAGCCACCTGCCCTGAATCCCCTACCTCGGTAGGAGAAGAGCAACCCGAGGCCGCCTGCCCCGGGACCCCTCCCGACGAACCAGTCACAAACACCGGCACCACGTCCTGAGGAGGGACAACGTGCTGAGCATGAGAGGGAGTGGCCACCTGCCGACTCACCTCCTCCTCTCCCCAGACCAAGACCGAGTGAAAGATCGTGGATGTCGCCTAGAGGGGGGGGTGAATAGGCGTTTTAAAATAATTACGGTAGAGGCTTGAACAAATGCGGAATAAACCTAGCGGTTAATTTGTCAAGAAGAAAACCTACAACAACTAGGCTCACCTATGTGCACCAACAACTTATGCTAAGCAAGATAAGCAACTATGTGATAGCAAGATATATGACAAGAACAATATGGCTATCACAAAGTAAAGTGCATAAGTAAAGGGCTCGGGTAAGAGATAACCGAGGCACGCGGAGACGATGATGTATCCCGAAGTTCACACCCTTGCGGATGCTAATCTCCGTTTGGAGCGGTGTGGAGGCACAATGCTCCCCAAGAAGCCACTAGGGCCACCGTAATCTCCTCACGCCCTCGCACAATGCAAGATGCCGCGATTCCACTAAGGGACCCTTGAGGGCGGTCACCGAACCCGTACAAATGGCAACCCTTGGGGGCGGTCACCGGACCCGTACACTTTGGCAACCCTTGGGGGCGGTCACCGGTACCCGTCAAATTGCTCGGGGCGATCTCCACAACCTAATTGGAGACCCCGACGCTTGCCCGGATCTTTACACCACAATGATTGAGCTCTGAACACCACCAACCGTCTAGGGCGCCCAAGCACCCAAGAGGAACAAGCTCAAGGGCACCAAGCACCCAAGAGTAATAAGCTTCTCAACTTGTAACTTCCACGTATCGCGTGGAGAACTCAAACCGATGCACCAAATGCAATGGCAAGGGCACACGGAGTACCCAAGTCCTTCTCTCCCAAATCCCACCAAAGCAACTAATGCTAGGGAGGAAAATGAGAGGAAGAATGAAAGAAGAACACAAAGAACTCCAAGATCTAGATCCAAGGGGTTCCCCTCACTTAGAGGAGAAAGTGATTGGTGGAAACATGGATCTAGATCTCCTCTCTCTTTTCCCTCAAAAACTAGCAAGAATCCATGGAGGGATTGAGAGTTAGCAAGCTCGAAGAAGGTCAACAATGGGGGAAGAACATGAGCTCAAAGGATAAGGTTCATTGGGGAAGAAGACCCCTTTTATAGGAAGGGGGAAAAACCAACCGTTACCCCCCTACCAGTCCCGCAGAGAGCGGTACTACCGCTAGGCCAGTGGTACTACCGCTAAACAGCCTAAGCGGTACTACTGCTCCTCCTTGTGGTACTACTGCTCCAAAGCGGTACTACCGCCACTCCTGCCGCGGCTAGTACCGGAAAGTCCGACACAAAAAACGAGCCCTCGAATCAAGGCGGCACTAGCACGAAACCGCAGCGGTACTACGGCTGGGGCTACAAGCGGTACTACCGCTGTGGAGCGGTACTGCCGCTTATAGCATCCAAGCGGTACTACCGCTCCGGCCTGTGGTACTACCGCTCAGGCCAGAGCAGGGAGAAAAGCAGAAATGCCATAACTTCTTCATATGAGCTCCGAATTGAGCAAACTCAAGCTTGTTGGATACAAGACAACGAGTAGCATCAAAACAGTGAAGGAGTGAAACCTCCAAACCTCCAAAGGAGTGAAACCTCCAACAAAGAAGAACCGGCATACCCTCCAACATCGAAAACATCATAGAAGATGCAAATGAACTCCGTTTTCGATGAACTCGAGCTTGTCATAAAAAAGACCAAGAGCTCCAAATCTCACAAGGAGAAGAACCAAACAAGAACCAATAAAGATGATGCAAGGATGCAATGGTTTGAGCTCTCTATGAACGATACGATCAAGCAACTCATCGAGAGCCCTCCTTGATAGTATGGCAATCGATCCTATAACCCAGTCTCCCATCGTAGACCGGTAAAATAGAAAACCTATCAAGGGCAAACCTTTGCCTTGCACATGATCCACTTGAGCTAGATGATGACGATCTTCTCCTCCTCAAGATGGACCACCTTTCTTGATTGCGTTGGCTCGATGAAGACTAGTAGATTGCTCCCCCATACTCCACTATGGGTGAGCCACTCTTCTGCACATCTTCACAAGTCCATTGTCGCCACAATGGACGGGAAGCTTTAAGCATATGATCTCTTCGTGATGATCCTACTTGAACTTGCACACCGCAACCTAACCCCACAAAGAATTCTCACGAAGACCATGGGTTAGTACACAAAGCGTAATTGACCATGCTTACCATACCATGGGATCGCTTGACCCCCCTCGGTACATCTTCTATGCTTTGTGTGTTGATCAACTTGATTCATTCTTTGACTTAGTCTTGATCAACCTTGAATCTTTCCAACTCTCTTCATTTGGATGATGTCTTGAAGGTAAACATGAATGATCACACACTCTTCTTCTTCAAGACATGCTTGCTATAAGCTCAATACTCATAAGACCAATCTTTGGATAATTCCTTAATAGCACCTTGGTCATCACAAACTCTCCTTGAAACCAACAAATGGACTCCAAGAAAAGCCTATGGACAAACCCTTCAAATATAACTCAAGGCAACCATTAGTCCATAGAGATTGTCATCAATTACCAAAACCATACATGGGGGCACCACATGTCCTTTCACCGAGGAAGCCCCAGGAACCCCAGGAATAGTACACACATTATCCTCAAAAACCAAAGCAGACAACACGAGCTCAAAAGCCTCCTCGGACTCCACCCGATGACTCCACAACCTCGGGGGTGCAGAAGCGGGTTCGAATGACCCAAATCTCAGAGTCATCGTAGGCACCGAGGAGGGTGGAGCCTCCCCATCCCCGGTCGTCGCGGACTCGGACCCCGGTCCCTTGGACAACTGTCGTCCAGAGTCATTGACCGGCGACTCCTTTGCTCCCGCGCTGCCATCACCCTCGTGCATATCCACGTCAGACCCGTGAGCCGCCGCAGCCAATAGACTCTCATCCTCAAACTCAATAACTAGATTATAAATCCTGCCTCGATAAGCCCACTTAACAACCTCCGGCACATACTCAATGTTCAGAATACTAACCAGAACCCGAGCGATCCCGTGAGCTCTGGTGAACGCCATATCCACTCGCTCAGGCTTCCCCACCAAAATGCCCAAGCTGCCACAACCCGAGCATCCTGCAACGGCTTGGAGGGGGCCCCGGAGAAACGCAACCACGCCTGAGTAAGCGGCTTACCCTGAGGCTCCACCTGCTTCCACTCATGAAACTCAACGATGCAATCAGTTCTCGGCACTTTGCACATCCCAAAACTTAGCAACCTCTGCAGATCCTCCACCGAAGGAAACTCAACTCTAAACATCTTATCAGCAAGACTAACGAGGTCCCATTGGAAATCCCCAGGGGCCAGCTCTCGAAGCCTCTACACGATCTGTGTCTCAGAGACCTCCCCTCTGGTGACCTTGACAATCCCCGTAGTCATGCTCGGGGTCTCATCAGTAACCTCTCGCTCATTCGGAGACTCAAAAACATGAGCTCAGCACATAATACTCCATACATCATAAGCGACGGTGCCTGATCTCGCAGAATCGGACAGTCCCGAGAGTCGTGTGCCGGCTTACCACAGGTATCACATAACAGAGCCACACACTCCACAATGAAATGGCCCTTGTCGCCACAACGATAACAACGCATCTTTTCCTTCTTGCACGCCCATTTGGACGCCCTATCAGACTCAGCCCTATCCGTCATCTCCACAGACACATCAGCCATAGCCTCGTTCTCAGGAACCTGAACAGTAGCAAGAGCCGTCACCACCTCCATATCGTGACCGGTCAACACTGGCTCCTCAGCAGCCCCGTTATCTGTCGGCTGCTCAACAACCACAGGTGGGGGCAGTTGTCGTGGACGGTACCAGCCCCCTCGACCTCCCCAACCACCATGATGGCCACGGAAACCTCCCCGCTGCCGATTACCCAGACCAGATGGCCCCTCAACAAAGCCACCGGAAGGACCCAAGAACGGCCTCTCAGCCGAACCGTCGCTTTGCCATGCATAACCACGACCTCCACCCGTGGATGAAGAACCATGGTGCTGGCCAGCCCCATAGGCATCGAAGTCGTCATCCCCCCATTGACCCCGGGGCGCAGCCACAGTACCACCAATGTTGGACTGCGACGGCGGAGACGGGCGAGCAACGATGTGGGGTGGAGGGGCCGGCCTAGGCTGCGGACCCGAAGACACCCCGTGGCTCGCCGGCATAGGTGGCCTTGGTGGCGCAGCCCCCCAGCCCCCAGCGGCCACCGCAGCACCACCGGATGCCACCGGCCGAGGACCGGAGACCGTCCCGCCTCGCCCGCCCGACGGCAAGACCGGTGCCGGCGGCCTCCCAGCGGGCACCCCGCCAGCATAGTGCACCGCACTAGGGCCACCCGACCCGCGTCCCGCCACGCCCAGCACCCGACGCCGGCGCCGGCAGCGCGCCCCGGCCAGTGCCCTGACCCGGCGGCGGCGCCCCACTGGCACGATTCGCCTTGCTAGGCTGAGGCGGCCTCTTTTCGGGAGGAGGCGCACCACCCAGACCTGCCATCGCGCCGAGAGGACGGATGCGGCGAGCCCGGCCAGGCCCCGCAGTATGTAGACGCGGCGCTCGACGTAGCAGAACCCTAGGGCGCGGCGACAGAGGAGGCGACGACGATCGGTATGTAGTGCATGCGCCCCTCCCCTCAGTATTGATCGGAACTGGTTCTGACTGGGCCTCATACCCACCGGACACCGGCCCAAAATTACCAACCGGCCCAATAACTCGCGGCTCGGCTCGGCCCAGGAGCAAATTCAAACGCTCCTGGCGAGCGTCTCTGATCTGGATCGCCGTGACCGCCGGCGACGCTGCCGCGGTCACCTCCGGCGCCGATCGAGGGCCTTTCCGGCGGGCATTCTTTCGTCTCTTCACCAAAGTCCAGGAATCCGGCCGAATCATATCAAAAAGAGTCAAATTCGTAAGACATACCTTAGGCAATGGACCCTTCCAGGGCCGGACCGCCGCCGCCGTCGTTCGCCGGTGAACTACCCGACGCAACATCTTCGTAGTCTCCCCCGCATGAATCCCGACTCTCGCTGGATCATCGACGGGAAGGATCTTGTCAACGGTTGAAGCAACCTCGTCTTCCTCGTACCCAACGCTCAAAAAATCGCAAAGGAAGTCTAAGGGAGTCGCCGATGGAGGAGACGGCGGCGCCGCATCCGCATCCTCGTCTCCCTCGCCGTCATCAGCGCCGGTTAGGGCCCAAAACCTGCCCCACCTTCCGGCGATCACCGGAGGAGACGGGCGACGGCCCCGCGGGGATGCCGGCGGTCGCGCCGCCAATCGCCCCCCGCATCGCCAATCGCCAATCGCCAAACTTCAATACCTAAAAGCGGTTTATTTTACGGGGCATCCCTATAATTTAGGGGAGGTTCCTGCATAAATTTGCCTTGGGTTAAACTTGTCTGGGAAGCTTATTATAGCAGTGGCCACCATTTAAAAAAAGAGCGATACTTTTGGTGGAAGAATTTGCTTGAGCTTATTCACATTTTCAAAGATCCTGCAACTTTCAAAGTGGGAAATGCTGGCTCTGTCCTGTTTTGGCATGACTCTTAGTTGGAGCAACCCCTCTCTCAGAAATACCCTGAATTGGATTCTTTTGCACTTAGTGATAGAGACACCACGTGGATTTCGGAACATAGTTCTAGGTGCATCCTATTTTTTTTAGAAAAGGAGGATGACCCCCGGGACTCGAG
>NC_041387.1:521494775-521498266 GCF_002162155.2 Triticum dicoccoides | reverse complement strand
GCATCTGGGCGATGCATGCGGCCACTTTATTTCTTTACTAGAACATGAAGGCGCGCGTTGCCGCGCCCGCCTATTTTTAAGAAAAAATGTAGAAATATAGAAGAAAATATATACGGTGAAATTCACAAAAACTTGAGAAGTTGTACCACATTTAAAGTTTGGATGTAAATTGCAATTAAGTCACTTTTTTTGTTTGGCTGTGAATTAGAGTCAAGTCACATTGTATTCAATGTTTGGCTGTGAATTAGAAGTGGAGACAAATGACATACGAGTACCAACAAGAAGAATCGGGTAAGTTAGAAAACAATAAAAAAAATACACAATGGTGATTGGTGCAACGAATCCATAAATAAAATATATAAAATAATAAAACACTGATTTGCACACTCCACCAAACAATTATATAATCAAGACCACATAGATATTTGTATAGCAAATACGCCAATATGGTTCATGTCGCAACGTACGTTAAGCTAGCTATACTCAACCTTAGACTTCATCCTCGATCTGTAATGCCAAAATAGTAGTGGACATCCTTTCACACGTACAAGAATACAAGCAACAGAATCTCTAAGTGGTAGTTCAGACTAAAGAAAATGATAAAAAATCAATGGCCCCGCTGAATTTAAGCTGGGTTCAATGAGCACTGAACTGCAGCATTGAATTCAAACAAGAGAGCATTAAGTACGAACCTAGATAGAGAAAATATAAGAGTGCCATCTAAAATAAACATCTTCGGAAGAAATCACACACCCATGACTACTAAAATATACCACGACAACAATAAATCTGATGGCTCTTGGCTCTGGTCCAATATTGGCACCTACAAAAGAAGAAGAAGAAATTTCACGCTA
Source organism: Triticum dicoccoides (assembly GCF_002162155.2). NCBI lineage: Eukaryota > Viridiplantae > Streptophyta > Magnoliopsida > Poales > Poaceae > Triticum > Triticum dicoccoides. The sequence continues at coordinate 521,497,412 of NC_041387.1, read as the reverse complement.
CCTTGGTTCATCCCTTAGAGCTGAACCTATGGTCAGCTGAAGATGCTTGTGCCTCAGAAAATATTTATCAGATAAGATGGTTTGCTTCATATGTTTCTCCATGGTATAAGTTAATGTTTCAGGGTTCAGTTTTTGCAATCAATATCAGGATCAACCCTCTGTAGCAAATGCTTAACTTGTAGAAACATGTCATTATCACTTGTACCTTTTGGTTGTCTTGAGTAATCACATTCCTCCATTGCGGCAGAGAGATGAGCCGATAATCACAACAGAAGCGTCACTAAGCAACATGAACCTTCCTCGAGTAGGGTATACCTTCTTTTTCAGTGTGGAGTAGGATATGCTGATTAATGAACATGTATGATAGCAAGAAGTGCATGCATAATCGTGGTGAATTCATTGAAACCAAGGCAGCCAGTTGTTTGGATGCACCAGACCTTGAGATGCCACACGGCTCCACAAATAATGTACAACATATCATAAACGAAATCAGCATCAATACACGGGATGAGGCGAGACCGTTAGAGCACCGAGAAGCTGCCACTACATGTATGTGGCCTGCGCGGGATTTTATTTTTTTGGAGAGAAGCAAGAGATTTGGGCAGATCGGACTGGAAAGCAAACCATCTTTCGGTGTCCTTCCTTGCATCTGGCAGAGCTCGCTGAGAAGTTCTCGAGCGGTGGTGCCGTACCTCCTTGGCGTCTTCCCTTCCCTCATCGAGGCTCTGCCATGGAAGGGAAGAAGGTACTACCGCGGTACCGATCTGCATCGTCAGGAAGGTTATGTGAAGGGAGGCGAAAAGGGGAGATGCGTTTGAACCATGAGCTCCATCGCCATGGCCTACACCGCCGCCGGCCGCACGGGGATGAGAAGCTTTGGTGCGTCATCCTCTCGCAACAAACTCGCAGCCCGCATAGGATGTCAGCCCGATTAACAACAACGCGCCCAGGTCGGTTTGCGGAGTAGCGGCCCGGTTATGTTAGGCCGTCCCGTGAACGCGCTGTGACGGGGCAAAAAAGGTACCACGGGATGCTGGGGTAATCTGGACTCTCAGTAAGTTTGATCGGAGGGTTGAGGATGTCAAATCGCTGTGAGAAGTTTGATCGGAGGGTTGATGATGTCAAATCGCTGTGAGAAGGGGTAGCTAGCTGAGTTTTACTGTTTAGTAATAGGTGCACCCTATATAGCATTTTAAGTTTAAATATAAAAGAAAATCAAACAATTCTGGGTTTTTTGTGTGTGTGGCAAACATGGCAAGTGTTCTACTGACGTATGAAGTTTTGCAGAAAAATGACTTCGGTGTTCTTTTGGACGAAAAAGTTTGCAGCTTTAAAAATCTTGAATAGTAACTTTTATATAGATCCTCGGCTTCACTGGTAAGTATTAATAGCAAAAACTTGCAGGGCCTTAGCAGAGGTCGTGCATACCACATATGTTGTGCTCGGGTTGATGAATACTCCCTCCGTTCATAATTATAAGATGTTTTGGATATTCCAATATGGACTACATACGGATTGAAATGAGTGAACAAACACAGTAAAACATGTCTATATACATCCATTCAGAAAAAAGTTAGGACATGTTATATTTGTGACTAGAGGGAGTACTTTATAGTTGGAGAGTGGTTTTTCTACACCCCAGAGGGTGTACTTTACTGTTGGGAAAGAAAGTGCTCCACTAGTAAGTATTAATAACAAAAGTGGCTGTATATTGAATATAGCAGAATATATTATGTGATTCCTATGATCTAGCATTGTAGATCCTTCCCATGCCTGATCAAGTAACTTGTGTTCAGGTTGTGATAAAATCAGTAAGCTCATTTTTTTAATAGAAGGGCTAAACAGAATCAACCTTCTATATATCTTCACCAGGACGTATCATACACATATCTCAAACTGTTATTTCGAATAAAATTAAAATAAATAGAAAATAAGAAGATTCTAGAAAGTATTGGTAAATACGAGAACTCACTCATGGAACAGGGATCTGCATGATCGCATCCAGGGTGAACCTTCACAGACAAACTTAAGCGCTCTGCAGATTCTCGCACTTCATCTGAATCTACTCTACTCCTTACTATGATATTTGTACTGAAGGTCAAGAAGCTCCCTATAACCCTTACTGCACACCATCTTCCAATGTAGTATGCCCCTTTTATGAAGGCTACCTCTCCATTCTGGAGCCGCTTCAACTAAAGCTTGCCTACCTCAAAAATTTTGTATTCACATCATGCATGGACATTGATACAACAGATTTGAGTAAATCTTGAGTGGCACCTGATACTCTGATTATCTGTGTTCAGGTAAGCCAAAGTTAGCATTGAATGACTCAGCCGAACAGGTTAGTGTGTCTTTGAGTTCTAGGTCTTACAGGGTACTCAAATTCAACAATTTGTAATGGAGCAGAATACAGTGGAAGCAAGAAAATTCGGACAAAGTTGAACAAGTAAGATGTTCAGAGACATGTCACATAAATGTTTGGAAAAGTTGAACAAGCAAGATGCACCATGAAAGTATGCCAATTTCTTACTCATCCTAGCTCATAACTGAAAGTACGGGTATCACCACACTCTCTTACCTAGTCATTGCCAGTCAAGACTAATGTTCAAATTATTCAAAAATCACATATGGGGGCTT
>NC_041387.1:521407180-521494509 GCF_002162155.2 Triticum dicoccoides | reverse complement strand
CTTAAAAAAACATATGGCTCGCTTGGTCAAAAGGTCCAGTGTAAATGGTAACTACACGGCATACCAGATTTTACAAAAAAAAGGGAACAAAATAGTACAAGATGTTTGATGTGACTAAAGAAAGAATAACCACTGGGTCATGGCTGCGGGATAAGAAAGGTTATGTTAAAGAGAGTTGGATTATCTTGGTAGTGCAAAAATTCCATTTTTCCTATACCAAACGAAAATCTGCGATAGCAGGCTATGCCAAATTTCTAAGGCACTTTTTTGTTCACGTTCTGTTATAGACTCCATATAATTATATAAGCGGATATTTTTAGACGTACCACATTCAGATTGTAAGTTCAACATTATATAAAGTAATCATGGCTATGTTCACTGCACTGAGGCCAGTAGGTAAGAAAAAGGCTGCACAACATGGTTGATCTTATATATCTGAATGATGTACATGTGGGCATGCATGCTCCTGATTCATGAGGTAAATGAGGCGTAATGAACAAAGATAAGGCCGCCGTGAATCGAACCTGCATCTACTAGTATATGTGGACGCTGAACTAACCACTATGACAACCTATCTGCTATGTTAGAGTTACAGCGCGAATTATTAAGAAACTAAAGATCGCGGCAAAATTTAAAACAAGAGTTCGCAAAATTAAGATAAACCAAAGCGTGCGATAGGGATGGAACCAGGGACATCGCACCAGTCAACCATGACAGTAGCCACTATACCAACTGAGATTTCTTGCCCAAAAAGGTAACCCAGTCTATATGAACCAAAAGCTGCTACAATTTTAAAAAAATTTGGACCTCACTTCTAATTTGAAAAGGTATATATTTATAGAAACGCGGTTATTTATAAATTTGTGATATTTTAAAAAGAGCTAGAACATTATGTGAAAACGTGAACATTTTTTCGGAATCATAGAAGGAACAAAACTAAAAATGAAAAAAAAAATTGGAACTGCAAACATTTTTTTGGAAGACTCGAACACAATTTTTTGTTTTTTTTAAAACCTAAAACATTTTGTGAAAACGCGACTTTTAGGACTCTCAAACATTTGTTTTACAAAGGAAAATGCAATGAAAAGAAGAACATTTTTTGAAAAACAGGAACTAAACTGAAAACACGAACCTTTTACAAAATTATGAACAATTGTTTCAAAGTTGAACATTTTTTATGAAATTCCCAAACATTTATTGAATTTGTGAACAATTGCTGAAATCAAGAATATTTTTGGAAGTTGGGAACAAATTTTGTAACCTCATCGTCCTGATTACAGTACTTGCCATCCGACTACGCTGTCGCTCGTGATATTTAAAAGCAGGGAATGTATAAGCGTCAACTACTGTATCGATGGTCCCGCAAAAAAAACTATTGTATCGATGGAAGAAAACCTGCATTCGTTTACCATGCCTACATGTATACGCATGCACACACGCCTGTTATCAAGAAACATGTTTTCTCAAACATGATAAGAATAAACTAATTTTCTAAATCTTTTTCAACGAGAACTTTATTGACTTTGTGAACAAATTATGTCAAAAAAATATAAGAAAATGTGAAAAAATAAAAAGGAAAAGAAACATGAGCAACAATAAATTAAAAAGATAAATATAAAATATAAAATATAAAATATAAATGACAACAAATTTTGCCGACAGTTGGGCATGCCGAATGTTGTCCCCCATGCAAGCTTTGAACGAATTCGGTCTTGTGTTTTAGGGTTTATTCACCGAAAAGTCTAAAAAAACATAAAATGTCAGAAACCAACATGCATGCTGGCCATGGTGATGCCAGGGTGTGGAGAAAATTGAGTGAGTTCGGAGGTGAAAAAAAAGTGGTTCGAAACTTGCCCTTCTAGCCTACCCGAACGTACACAGTGTGTCTGGTTGCAAGCATAAAACCACTGAAAAAAGTTCCATGTGCTCATGAAATTTTTAAAAAGCTCACAAATTTGAAATAAAACCGCAGACTCAAAAACGCTCATGAATTTGAAATAAAATCAAAGACTAGAAAATCATGAATTTGAGAAAAGTCCTGAGTTCGTAAAAACTTCATTTAAAAAAATCATAACTTTTAAAAAGTTAATGAATTTTAAAAGGTTCTGCGAATTAAGTATAAAAAGGAAAATATTAAGAAATAAGCAAAAAGTAAAAAACCAAAGGAAAACGGCCAAACTGAAAAAATAATCAGATGGGAAATGCGTGTTTTTTATTAGCATTATACTGCGATAAGTAGCAGGAAAGAAGTTTTACGGCACAAGCATGTACTTTTTGAAGTTTAATAGAACGAAAGATACAAAATGACACTGTATTGACCCCTAGGCTAATGTACATTCGTATATATCAGCAAACTGTGTACGATATGTTAAAGGTCCATACTGCCCTTTATACGTTTCATGAGGGGGGTGTATCGAAGCGGGTCTCATTCTGGTAACCCAGGTGTTCATGATGTTACCTTGTGGTAATAAATTCGGGTAACCATATCCGAGGCAACATGCAGTCACTTGTCCATTTTTCTCTCTTCTCACATATGCTAGTAGATATTTTGTGTGAATCACACTTATGACTCGACTGAACTTATTTTTCCATGTTTCGCCCATGGTGGTGCCAATTTAGATGCTCGAGCTCCTTTGGAACAGCAATATGTAGGATGCTTCTGATTTCTTTTGAAAACTCCTGCACACAAAAGGCCGAGCTCTTTCAAATAACCTCAAAGCAAAACCAAATGAAACATTAAGGGGAGCGCCTATCTGTCGGGTACCTGCATTTTTCTTTGCCATCAGTCAATTTCCCGATCTAAATGTCATCTTCCTCCTCCAGCCAAAATTCCTCGCCCTTCCCCACGTACTGTCGGCAGGGACACCTGCCGCCGCCACCCGCGGCCGTTTGCGCTCCCCCGACCGCCTCGCCGCACCGCCCTCCCCTAGCCTCACCCCGACACCCCAGGCCATCCCTCTAAACCTCACCGCCAAACAGACTTTCCGGCGACCCCACACCCCTCGACCTGCACCCGTCAAGTTTTGGACTCGCTCACGCCGGCTATCGCCGGCTCCTTCTCGACCATGGCATGGTCTCGCCGGGATCGGTGCTCCTCAACCCACCGCCGCCTTCAGCCTCGCCAGAATTGAGAATTGACTGACGCCACAATTTGTTTCAGCCACTAATTAGCAAACGCGAACATTAAGAGCCAAAATATGCATATCGCCACATGGATGCTACCAACTACAAGCGCTTAACATTAAGAGGCTAACCTGTGTCTTCTAACTAAGATGTTCCACCACTTGTGTCCGTGCGTCTTCTAACAAGGGTAAGCTGCTGACCGGAAGATGAAACAGTACAAGAAAACAGTACAGGAAACAAGCGATGACCAGAACAACGAGTAATGTTCAATCTGTCTTTATGTTTGCTATTAAGTTGTCTGCAGGAGCAAATCTCCCACCATGTCTTCAGTTCAGTTCAGCTTTGTCGGAAAAAAAATGTCTTCCGTTCAGGTAATAAGTACTGTAATGTAAAGTCTGTAACATAGATGCAGTCTAGCTCACGATGAGATTTCTAGTTCGAAGGTAATACGCTTAACACTTGGGCGATCTCATCTGCATGCATGCGCCGCCGCGCCGCGCCGCGCCGGTCTAAAGCCAAGACGGGGTCTTGACGATGATGCTCCTCAGCGGGTTGGCGACTTGGCCGCCTCCAGCATGCTCCACAAACTCCGCCGGAGTGAGGAAGCTACCATGGCACACACACATGATCCTCAGCTCATCAACTCTGCTGTACTGGTACAGAAAGCCTACAGTCCTCATGCCATTGTGGAGCCCTCTCGTCCACACCAATGGCATCTCCCGCAGGGCCGCGGGTCTCCCTGAAGCACCTTGCTGCTCTCCCCTAGAACCAAGGGTTGCGGCTATCATCACCGCTGATGCTAAAGAAGACCAGGGCACAACAGCTGATGACAGGCCCCGCCCTTCAGCCCTAGGAGTTCCTGTAAGATCAGACACCAACAAACACAATAGGGATCAACAGAAGCAAATCTGATAGTAGAATAAGAACCAACCGCCTCTGAACAACAGCATGTATAGAACAGTCTGAATCTATCAGTAGTAGTTTTACAACGAGGATTGGTGTACCAGGTAACATGTCCCAAGTAACGGAAGCCATTCCATGGCCTACAAGTTCTATGAGTTTTACGAAAAGAAGTCCAAAAAAAAATAGATGAACTGACCTTGACAAATTGAAAAACAAAGCCTTTCTATGCATGGCAATGGATCATCGTATGTACAGCAAGGTCTAGGTAATTCAGTGTAACAAGAACCAACACGTACAGAAGAGCCTGATTGGTAATTCAGTTTAGCATCAAGTGCTTGAACTAACAGTAATTTTCGAAGTAATCTGGGCGCAGCCAACATTAATTCAGTTTAACATTGTTCCACAAGATAGTTGGAAAGTTCCATGGCCTAAAAAAAGCTTGTGTAGCAATCATAATATTTTGCCATGGGCAGCAAGGCCGGCCGTACGAGCCGCCCGCTCGAGAAACACAAAGAATTGACGATCCAAGTTAAGTACTGTATTTCCCAAGTAAAACTCAACACGATTCTCAAAAGAAAAGAAAAGGCACAGTATTCTCTCTCTATTATACGTATATTAAAAAAAATGTAAAACTCGCACTAGTACTGGCGATATATACATGGGCATATGCATCGGGAGCACAGATTTAGGAACTAGGGGACTGTTCGGAGTCCCTGTGCTCCACGCTGCCGCTCCAGGAGCTGGCGGAGTTCTAGTCGAAAACTGCAGAGCGACTGAACAGGTACTCCCCAGATTCTCAAATTCCAGGGAGCTGGTGGACTGCCGAACAGCCCCTAGGAGTACCACGATAATGCAGCTTATCGTTTGTTAGAAGATCAACACTGCGTCGGCAAAACCTAGCTGCAGGAGTTAGCATAGTCAGTTATTGCTATCTCTGCAGTTCCTGTTCAACTACACGTTCAATAGGACAAATACTACACGGAGGGAGTATATGCCAAAAAAAACATCTTATAATTATGTTACGGAGGGGTTATGAAGAATAATGGAACCAACCTTTTAGGAAATAACCACATGTCAGATCTATCGTTTCCTAACCGCACGCCCGGAAAAGTTGGATCGCTCGAGGCGATCAGGGAGGCGACTAGGGGTCCCTTGCGCGCCGCCGGTGACGCCGCCGGTTCCCTCTCTCTCCGTCGGCCGCTCCGGCGGCGGGAGGGAGGGGGAACCTCGGGTCTGTTCACTAGGTGTGTGTATGGTAGGGTTAGGGTTGAGGGAGACGCTGCCGAGGCCGTTCCGGTGGTGTTGAGTCGGAATAAGTTTCTCCGGGCTCCGTTCGCGGTCAGGCGAGGCTTTTGCCTTCGTCTAGGAGCCAGCGGTGTTGGGGATCCCCGGATCTCATCGAGGTCGTGGGCTATGGTGGTTGGAGGTCTATTGGCACTGGCCGTTTGGATCCTCAGATGGGCGATGGAGGTAGGGAGACGAAGACCTTTCTTCTTCCTTGTTGGTACGATTTGCTGCTGCTGTTCTTCTCCTTCCTCTGCGCTGATGCTGGTGGGAGATCCTGCTTTGCCCGAGCGGATGGCCCGGCCGCGGTGCCGGACCGGTCGGATGACTCGAGATCTCTTCCTTCCGGAAGGGACACTTTTCGCGGTACTCAAAGCCAAAGATGGTGACGGCTGTTGCAGGTGTGTTGGATTGATGTCCATGCCCTCTCAGCGCTGGTGTCAAGAAAGGAGGAAGCAGCGTGGCGGCAATTATACCGTGGTCGAAGATGATGACCTGTTTGCGACTGGTTGCAGATCCTTCTAATGCAGGGGTCTTCTCTCAAGATTCAGGGATGATGACACAGGGCTCCGGAGATCTTCTTGTGTTATGGTTGTCTTAGGGTACTCTAGGTGTTCATGGTCTTTTTTTGTGTGTTTCAGTGTGCTTGTAAGGGTCACCTACTCTGTACTGATTCATGATTTGAATGAACAATTTCTCAAAAAAAAAAGAGGAAATAACCACATGTTTGTTTGGTAATATTAATAGATCCGCTCTAGTAGACCCTTTAGCTAATTATTTTTCCAGTCAAAAATAGTTAGTTTAGCCTAAATATGAATCATGTTGACATAAATATTAAAGGCAAAGAAACAAATGGGAATAATGTGCATCATGTGGAACCATGTTTCGGGGGGATCTAGTCGTGGAGAAGGGGCGGGGTTGCTTTGCTCACTTGCACTCTCGCAACCAATCGTGTGTGATTTGGTCTCTGGTCAATGACAAAGTGGTGGTGGTAAAGGGGCTGCCGAAATCCATGCACAAAATGGATTTTTGCTCGAACATCAGTGTCAACTTTGATTGCTGATTCCACTCCAAATCCGTGTGGATTCGAATGCTATTTGCCCCATCCAAAAAAATATTAGACTAGGTAAGCAAGCACATATGCTTCACAACGTAAAAGGTGCTTGATATGGCATCGTTGGTGCGACAAACAATCACGGTACTGCCGTACAACAAACATCTCCGGCATTGCTCGGACATCCTTGCCAAACTTTGGTTTCCAAGTCAACATCCCCAAATCCATGTTGGATTTTAGTGTTGTTTTTTTGTTTAATATACATACCATATGAGGCACCAAAATCGAATACTATGTTTGAGTCCATGTTGAGCGCATATGTGTATAACGGATTCTTGAGTGTCGGGACCATGAGGCGGGCGTCATTTAACTTGTTCCTCGATGATAGACCTCTAGGGTGTCCTTTTTTTGAGTTTGACACTCTGAATCCGTGTTGGATTAGAGTGCTTTTGACGTATCCAACAATATCATGGTGGATAAGGCACCGAGATCCTCTACCACGTCTTAAGAAGTGTTGGACTAGTAAGCGAGCATATGGGCATTGCGAGGTCTACCGAAATAACGAGCGTCGGAGCTAGCCTGCCCAACGATGTTGAACTTGTTGCTATATGATTTAGACCTCTACGGTTGTCCAACTTCAATTGTTGAATCTAGTACCGTGTCTGAGTAAATGTTGAGTAGGTAAACAACTCATCGGGATCGCCAAGATACAACGAAATGGCGACCGTTGATACTAGGATGGTCGACGATGTTCGACTTGTTCCTAACCGACATATCACGGGTTTCCAACGTTGATTTCTGAATATGATAGTCCAAATTCGTGTTGGATTTGATTTGAGCGTTACTTGCCATGTCCAACAATCATGTTGTATAAGGCAACGAAATCATGTACCACGTTTGGATAAATGTTTGACTAGGTATCATGTGCTTCATCTTGGATTTGGTGTTATTCATCGTGTCCAAGAATACCATGTCGAATAGGTTGTTGAAATCATGTACCGCATCCAAATAAATGTTTGAATGGGTATCATGTGCTTCATGAGAAACAACGAAATGGCAAAGTGTTATACTAGGTAACCAAGCACATATGTGAGACAAGGTACACCGAAATGCCGAGCATCGGGGCTAGGATTGTTGACATTGTTCGACTTGTACCTCAATGATAGACCTCAACAGGTTTCCAACTTTGGTTACCCAATGCGGTAACCCAAATTTTTGTCATACTTGAGTGTCATTTCCCATGTCCAACAATTTCTTGTCGAATAAGGCACTGAAGCAGTGTACCACCTCAGAGAAATGTTTGACCAACTATCACGTGTTCCGCAAGATACAGAGAAATGACATGTGTTCATGCTACTTTGCTGAACGAGTGAATGTCATACAAGGTAAACAAGCACATCACCACCGCAAGATTTGCTAGAGCGGTGAGCATCCACACTAGGATGGACGACGGTGTTCTGACTTGTTCCCCAGTGATAGACCATGATGGGTTACTTCAGTTGCCAAATAGGACCACCATGTTTACATTATTTGCCTGTCCGGCAGTTTCATGCAAAATAAGGCACCAGAACCGCCACCTCCGAAGAAATGTTTGCCCATGTATCATGTGCTTCGCAAGATACATAGATATGGCAAGCGTTCGTGTTACTTCACCAAATGAGTAAAACTTCACACTAGTTAAAGAAGCACATTGGAGTTGAAAGATATGCCTGAATGGCAAGCATCTGCACTAGCATGGCCAATGATTTTTGACTTGTTCCTCGGTGATAGACCTCAATGGGTTTTGAACGTATGTATCCCTTATATAGTGCCCAAATTTGTATTTGATTTGAGTGTTATTTGCCATGGCTGAAAACCAAATATGGCACCAGAACCATGTACCACCTCCGGAGAGATGTTTGACCAAGTATCATGTGCTTCGCAAGATACATAGATATGGCAAGTGTTCATGTTACTTCGCCAAATGAGTAAAACTTCACACTAGTTAAACAAGCACATTGGAGTCGCAAGATATGCTGAAACGGCAAGCATCCGCACTAGCATGGCCAATGACTTTTTACTTTTTCCTCGGTGATAGACCTCAATGGGTTTTGAATATCCGTATTCCTTATATAGCGCCCGAACTTGTATTGGATTTGAGTGTTATTTGACATGTCTGAAAACCGAGTACGGCACCAGAACCGTGTACCACCTTCGGAGAGATGTTTGACCAAGTATCTTGTGCTTTGCAAGATACAAATCAATGGAAAGCATTCATGCTACTTTGCCAGATGAGTAAAATGTTGCACTGGTTATCAAGCACATCAACATCTCACGGTATGCCAGAACTGTCAGAACGACAAACATCCACACTAGGATGGTCGACGGCTTTCAAACTTATTCCTTGGTGATAGACCTCGATGGGTTTCAAACTTCCATTTCCGAATATGACCACCTGGATTCGTTTGGTATTGAGCGCTATTTCTCGTGTTTGACATTATCATGTCGAGTAAGTCGCAGAAATCATGCACCACATCCATGGCATCATGTGATTCACGAGATACAACGAAATGACAACCATTGATGCTACGTACTCTAACCACATTGGGGTCGCAAGGTATACTAGTATGGTGAGCATCAGGAATAGAATGGCCACCAACTTCTACTTTGTTCATTAGCAATAGACCTTGGCAGGTTTCCAACTTCGGTTGTCGAATATGACATCCGAAATTTGTGGAAGTTCAGTGTTATTTGTGGTGTCCAATTACACCATGTCAAATAAGGCAATGGAAGCATGCACCACCTTTGAATAAATGTTGATGTAAGTGTCATGTGTATCGCAAGACATAATCAAATGAAAAGTATTGGGCCTAGTCTGCCCAACAGGGTCTAGCTGGTTCCTCGATGGATGTCCAACTATGATTGTCATGTCGACACCCAAAACCATGTCAGATTTGAGTATCTAGGGTGTTATTTTTACGTGTCAAAAAATAACATGTTGAATCGGGCACCGAAATCAGATACCACGTATGAGCAAATGGTAAACTAGGTTAGCAAGCACACAGGTGTAGCATGGGTACACCGACATGTAGAGCATTATGGCAGCTGCCCCAATTGTTCATTAGTTACATAGACCTCGATAGGTGTCCAACTTCATTTGTGTAGTACGACAGTGGTATTCGTCGTGTCAAATTTCTGTATCAAAATCCAGTAACACATTCGACTAAGCATCACTCTTACATCACACATACATGCTAATGCGTTGTTTCTGCTTTGTTCCTTCGACGGGTAGGCGCCCCGCCTCACCTGCTACATGTGCCGACGAGGCTCCTCCGTCCATCGTTCCATCTACCAGTTGGGGTCCTCGATTTAGGGTTTGGTTCCTTGACGACGACGATGGTGGTGGCGTCGGCATGCGTGATAAGCATAGTATTTCCCCTACTTCTGGTCCACCTTGTTGGAGACTATCAATGGTGGCTCTGGTCATTGCTCTTCCGATGTGTTGTGGATATGTTATCTCATCGTGTTTTGTAGACGGTCTTCGAAGGCGTCGTCGAGTGGAATAGACGACATGCTTCATATCTTGCTCCTTCTCTAATCATCGAAGCGCTTCATGTCTTGGTCCTCTAGCTCCTTCTTCAACCAATGAACTTCGGCTAGCTTCAGCTTCGTCGTGAGCTAGTGAGATGAGGTCTCCCCCAACCCATTGGCATCTAGGATGGTCATCCAGCCCTCTTTGTCGCGATCTGTTCTTCTTACGTCTTTCGGGCCGGCCAGTGACTTCTCGGACACTACATCAACAATGTTTCCACGACTCCGGTGGTGTTTAAGAGGTTTAGAGGGAATATCGAGTTTTGCTCACGACATCAATTTCCTGAAGAACCTGTGCATAATTTGCTGCTTCTTTAGGGATGGTCCTCTAGGGTTGGTTCACTTCAATACATGAATTTGGCCTCTTTGCCAAAAAAAAGTAGTGAGCTAATAATTGCTTGCGAGGCTGAGGCTGGCGATTGCCCATCCAAGCAGCTAGCTCACACCCTGATTTTACCTTGATTTTTTATCTTCCTAAAATGATACACAAATCATGACAGTGTCCTAGTAGACACTGGCATGCAAACAATTGTAAACAAGATAACTCCATTATGATGTACTCCCTCCGTTCCTAAATACTTGTCTTTCTAGGCATTTCAACAAGTAACTACATACGGAGCAAAATGAGTGAATCTACACTTTAAAATATGTCTACATATATTCGTATGTAGTAGTCATTTAAAATGTCTAGAAAGACAAGTATTTAGGAACGGAGGGAGTATAAGTTATCAAATAAGCAAGCTAAACAAGCTATAATACAATTCCCGGGTGAGAAACATAGATGATGATACATCATCTTAGGCTCTTATAGCTTGTCGATGCCCATGGGTGTCCTTATTCAAAAATGATAATACACCTAAGATCTAGCGACCTAGCTATACTCGAGAACTAGGGCGTCTACCCCATATGAAGTACTACTTTATTCATCGATCAGGTGCAATGGCAAGAGTAAATTGCCAAAAACCATCACAATTACGTCGCTCAGTGCGAAAAACACCCGTTTCCATAAAAGTTTGCTGAAAACACCGATTTTCAGTAATGACGTTGCCGAAAGCACTAACTGGTCGATTGAACGTGTTTTGACAGCGAACCTGACGTCTCGTCCCCACCGGTTAGTGCGACGTGGGAGTTAACGTGGCTCGCAGTGACCTGGTTCGACTGGTCATTGGACCGAGTCAGTCAACGTTGCTGCCATATGAGGTCCATTTGTGAGAAAATATAGAAGATTTTATTTTTCCTTTCTTTTATCTCCCCACGAGCCACCGCCTCTATCCGCCACCACGCACGGGACGACTGGCAGCCGCACCCGCCGGAGCTCCGCCGGCCGGCGAGCTAGGCCGTGAGCAGAGCAAGGCGACAGTCGTGTCTCGCCAGAGTTGGAGAGCATGCGGTTTCCCCTTCCTTTTTTTCTGTCCGGAGAGAAAGAGAGCTCCGCCTGAGCACAACCACCATAGACCGCGCGACTAACAGCCTCTGTCGACCTCGCACCCATGTCCAGGAACATCGCCCTCCTCTCTACGTCCTCCTGCACCTTGATTTGACGGACGCGTCCCGACCGCCACTCGCAGGTCTTCTTCCTCCTCTCCGACCGGACGTCATCGTCTCCAAAATTTGTCGACGGCACTGCACCATCGACTTCCTCGACTCCTCCATTGGCTCCGACACGACGCCACACACACGCTGGACAAGATCCTGGCGATGGCCACTCACGCCGCTTCCCCCAGCGCCCCGCCGTCCATGGCGCGCCGCAACACGTCGACTCCGGCAACACGGCCGCGGAAGCCTCCTAGCCCTACGCCCCTGCTCAACCTATCCAGATCACCACCACCAGTTCCGCCGGCTTCTGCGGCCCGCAGCGGCCATTGGCAGGGAGGTCGTCGTGGCGGAGGCCATGGCGTGCGTCGGGCACGAGGCAGGTGGAGCTCAGGGTGGGGAAGGAAGGACAAGAACGGCGCTAGAGGCGGGGCTGGTAATGCTCGGCTCGCCGGAGTCCGTCGACGGACGGCGACGCGGAGCCGTGCGGTGCGCGTAGCGCAAGCAGCGGCCGGTCGCTGCACACAACGTATTCGATAAAATGAACAATTGTGCTGACGAGTGAGCCCTTTTGTTAACTTAACGTTTCAGCCGACGGCGTTAATTTTTGGTGCCACGTCACTCCTGAAAGTGGGCCCCATCTGTCATATTTCGCATAAAGTGGCTATTAATTGACCGGTTAGTGCTTTAGGCAACACGATTACTGAAAATCGGTGTTTTTTGCATTTTTTTATGAAAATTATGGGTTTTCGCACTGAGCGTTTTTGACAATTTACTCAATTGGCAAATGGCAAGCCCTAACTCTATTTACCTAAAGTGTGTTGCACCTACGCTCACACGTGAGTTCACTGGGAGTGTCTCAGCTAGTCTCGTATTCCCTGCTTGTGTACTTTGAAGAGGTATAAACATTTTTTTCTAAAATTTATGTGGATGTAAAACAGTTCAACGTATATTAAAAATTATTGTGTAAATTCGTGTGTCTTCATTCGGGACCACAAGAACGTATAATTGTTGTGTATCTTCATTTTATTTTTAAAATACATAATTACAAAAAAATAACAGTGTTATATTTTGAAAACTATTCACCGTGTATTAAAAATAATTGTGTAATAATAGTAAACTCCATAAATGTATTAAGACATGTTAAAGGTGTTTGTAGAAATTTTAGATTAATTTTACTTAAACTGTAAATTATTCCCTAAAAAATGTTGAACATTTGGTTTCAAATGGGCCAGCATATTTCCTAAATCTTAAACTGTAAATTCTCTCATTAAGCATTAAGTGGCTTCTTGCCCGTTGGTTAGCACACGAACGCGTTGGTAGCACCGAGAGGTCCCTGCTTTGAACATCCGGTTCCTTTAATATCTTGTTCCATTTCCATCTTTAATGTTTCTTGTTGTTCTAGAATGGAAAAAGTTCATTTAAAACCCTGAATTCGTATGGGTTCGGCGAAATGAACCCTCAAGTTAAAATTCTGGTCGATTGCACCGTAAACTATGTAATCCCGGTCTAAATCAAACCTTCGGGTTGTTTGGATGACCGGGAATGGGACATTTCGCAGGGGGCGCACACCAGCTCCCTGTTAGGCTGGCCCGCTTTAGTTTTTTTCCGTTAAGAAACGAAAATTCGCAAAGGACGCTACACCTGCTCCCTGTTGGGCCGGCCCGCTTTAGTTTTTTTCCGTTAAGAAACAAAAATTCGCAAAGGGCGCTACACCCTGATCCTTGCTGGGCCGGCCTGCATAATTTTTTTCGTTAAGAAAAAAATAAACCCCCAGTCTGGGTCGAAAACAAAAAAAAATCACAAATTAGTTGAACAATTTTGAAAATAAGTTCAAGGATTTTGAAAAGAAAAGTCCATGGATATGAAAAAAATTCATAAATTTTGAAAAAGAAACTGTAAAATTGAAAAAGAGGTCGTTGATCTTTTTCTTTACTATTTCTTTTCTATCCTTTCTTTTTTATTCTTTTTCATGTATATATAGAAAGTTCATTGCGTATATTAAGGAAATCTTCACAGTAATTTCCAAAAATTTCACTCATTTATAAAAATTTCCATCTTGTATTAGAAATTTGTTCAGTGTATATCGCACAATTGTTGAATATTTATTCGGAAATTGTTCTACATATATTACAAAAATGTTCATGTACTCATAATATTCAATAAAGTTATCACATATTCAAAAATGAACAATTTCCATCTTCCACGCACCTTTTTGATTTTTTTCTTGAATTCATGAAGTTGCATATTTTCAAAAAATAAGCGTACAAATAAGAACCACATGAACCAGATTTTGAAAAGAATATAAAGTTGTTCATGAAACAGATTATAAATTGTTCAGAATGTTTTTGTTCCATATTTTCGACAACTTTTTAAAGAAGTGTTTGCAATTTTAAAAATTGGTTCCATTACAAAAGTTCCTCACAAGTTAAAATGTTTGTGTGTTCTAATTTTATTCCGGAGTTCAAAAAAAATTCCTATATTTCATAAAATTCTAAAAATGTCCGTGTTTTCAATAAAAATCAGGAGTTTGAAAAATGTTTCTGTTTCAAAATTGTTTGTGAATTTTAAAATTTCATGTTTTCAATTTTTCTTCAGGAGTTTTACAAAATGTGCATGTTCCAAAAGTTTTCTTGAATTTTCAAAATTTAGTTTCGTAGTTTGTTCACAAATTTGAAAGGTGATCGCTTTTCATAAACACTAAAAAAAATAGCGATAGAAATTTTAAAAATATTCAAATCTGGTGTTGATTCTTATTGCTTTGTGTTGTAGATCCTGGGTTCGAAACTTACCATTTGTTGTTGTGCATCCTGGGTTCAAAACTTGTCAAGTGCGTATTATTTTTAGCGTTTTCTGCCTATGCGTGCGAGAAAAAAATAAAGACACATTTTTTTAGCAAATAAAAAAACAAATGGGCTGGCCCAGCGCGGAGGACGGGTGCATATGCCGTGGTCAACATGCCGCTCCTTGGCTCACCAGCTAGACAAATCTCGGTTGACTTTTGCCAGGGTTTGATTTAGACCGGGATTGCAGAGTTCAGGGTGCAATCGACTGGGATTTCGACTTGAGGGTTCATTCTGCCCGACCTCTACGAGTTCAAGGTTTAAAATGGACTTTTTCCTTCTAGAATATATAAAATAAAATCTGGTAGTCCATTTTAGAACAAAAGCTGTCACGTGGTGTGGTTAGCACCATTTCCTATTTGGCGCCACAGGCGCCAGTTAATGTGCATTTTGTTAACTGGCGCCTGCAGTGTCCATAAGTGGGCCGGCCCATCTAGGCGCTGGTTGATGATTTCTTTAAAAACAATTAGGTGAACTTTTTTGAGATTGATAAACTTTTTTGAATATTGATGAATTTTTTCGAAATTTAGTGAACATTTTTCTTGAAAATGGATGAACTTTTTTTCAGTTCCATGAACTTTTTCTTCAATTTCTATGAACTTTTTTCGAATTTAATGAAATTTCTTTCAATTTGATGAATTTTTTTGAGATTGATGAACTTTTTTAATATTGATGAATTTTTTCGAAATTTAATGAACATTTTTTTGAAAATGGATGAACTTTTTTTGTTAGTAAACTTTTTTGTCAGTTCCATGAAATTTCCTAAAAATACATGAACTTTTTTCAATTTCTATGAACTTTTTTCAAATTTGATGAACTTTTTTTCAATTTGAGTGAACTTTTTTTTAAATTGATGAACTTTTTTCAAAATTGATGAACCGTTTTTAAAGATATGAACGTATTTTTTCAAATGGATGAGCTGTTTTTCTTTAAATCTGTAAATCTTTCTTGATTTTATATTTTTATTTTCATAAAAAAACCATTTAAAAAAACTGGGGGCAGCAGGCTAGTGGGCCGACCCATGCTAGCAGCGCTGTATAGGAGCTCCCGTGGTTAGCGACGTCTGCTAGTTAGACCAGCAGATCGTTTGTTCAAAACCCCACCACTGCAATTTTTCCAGTCCAATTTCATTTGTACTTCTCACTAACGGGTGGGGCCTACAAGGTGGCTGTTTTTAATTAAAATTCAGGGGATTATCTAAAGAAAAAAAAATCTGCTAGTCCAATTTCATTTATACTGTTCACTAGTAGTAGTCCCCACCATGCGATGGTATTTAATTAAAATTTAGTGGTTGTGTGCAGAAAAAAAATCACACATGGGTCAGTCAGCGCCTCACTCACTTCCAGCCACTGACATGTAGGCCATCGCCACGCTGTCATGCCATGCAGGCCGCCTCACACACTCTCAGCCACTGCCACGCTGACATGCCACGCAAACAGAGCATACGTCCGGATACAGACGAAGAGACCGTGAGACTGCGACAAACAAGTTGAGGCACTCCCACGGATTTCAAACCAGTATTACAACAATATCTAAAAAAGAACGATTAAACAATTCATGTCTATTATACTGGATAAATAAAAGCATTCATCTGCCGTTACCCCTAACCTAATTAACTAGCACAATATGTGAGATGTATGCACCAGCGCACGAGATTAATTGAGCAAGAAATACCACTAAATGAGCATAAACAAATACGTACTACTCTACCACATTTGTGTAGCAAAGGACAAATATAGCATTATGGAAACACGAAGAAAGACGCACCTTCCACGGGCTCCTGCTTTGATGCTGCTGATCAAAGGGGTCGCCGACGGCTGGAACCCAGCGGCGCCGGCGCTCCCAAGGAAAGGGTTCAAGGTCGCAGTCGCACGCAGCAAAGCTGAGGGCTCCACGGCGACGCCATTCGGAGGGAAACCAGTCCCCTGCGATGAGTTTGTCCCGACAGGCGCGGGCGGCGCCACCGCCACCGATGAGGACCCGGCGAGCCCCTCGACTGTCCTCCTCTTCGCCCCGAACCGACCCCCGAGCGACAGCCCGAGGGTAAGGTCCACCTCCTCAGTACGCGACTCCGAGCGCCGCACCTTCTTCTCGCCGTCGTCTCCGCCGCCGACGCCGCGCGGCATGTCCTTCGAGTAGGCGTCCATCGCCGGCGCCGAAGCCACGAACTGGTCAGTTCAGAGGAAGCGCCCGCACGGACTCGTTCGTCAATTGGTGTTGGTGAGAGAAACGATCACGTATTCACGTAGGAGGAGGAGGATCGAGGAGAGGGGCGCGACTTACAAGGAGTGCGCGGCCGAGGAGGGATCGAGGAGACGCTCTGCTCGCCGCTGCCTCGCACGTCGACGAAGGAGACGCTCGCTCTCGCAACAGAAACAGTTTGCTCCTCTCCGGGGGCCCCCTCGCGGTTTTGGAAGCGTGGGAGTGAAGGGTATTTTCGGAAGCGCGGGCACGGGACGCCGCCCGGTAGGACACTTGTCGTGCCAGGGGGGCGCGTGGCGTCGCCCGCGGCGGAGCCGAGCCCGGCCGGAGCGGTAACGCTCGCGGTACAGCCGGGCGCCTGCGGGGCGAACGTGGGGCCACGGGCAAGAGCGGCTGCGGCTGCGCCTGCGCGGCCCCGGAGCTTCAGTTTCAACTCCTCGCTTGTCCAGTTGTCCTCATCGAGCAGAGGGAGGGGCTTTTTGGCCCGATCTCCGGCGAACTGCGTGCGGCCAGCTCGCCGTGCGTGTCGACCTGTCTATCTCTAGCTATCTCTATCTATCTCTATCATCTGTCCAGCCGCTTAAAAGGCGAGCGTTTTCTGTCTCCACGCACGGCAGGGGCTAGAGCATGGATCATGTTGCGTCGAACAGGTGCCTATCTACATGCTGGACAACTGGCTGTCAGTTTTGAGTTTGACTGTAAGAGATAAAAGAGTTTTTACGATGCCAGACTGGGGTGGAATAAGCTAGCCACCAAACGCATTGTGCATTGCGGTCTGTGGCAGGTAGCTAGAGCTAGCTCTTCGATTTCACCCAGGCGCACGTCTCCCAACTCCCAAGACGAAACCAACGACACCCTCCATCGATCGATCCATGGCGCTCCCTGCGTTGAGGGCTCGTCTCGGTTTAAGCTTGGGGAGGAGCTGCGCCACCGAGTTCGCCAAGGTCGTCGGCAGCAGCGGCGACGGTGGCCGCATCGGCAAGACTGCGACGACGGCCGTCGGCCACAGCAGCACCGGTGGCTTCAGCAAGACCTGGGTGCTTCTCTTCGAGCGCCGAGATCTCTTTAGGCCTTGTTCGGTTCCATGAAAAATGAGAGGGATTGGCAGGGATTAAATCCCATCTAGTTCAAATTTTCCCCAAATCCCCTCCATTCCACTCCAATCCACTTGAGGAGTGGCTTAACCGAATAAGGCCTTAGTGGGCTCAAATACGCTAGGATTTTATTCCATGCAATCGCTACGTCGCGGTAAAGTGTTTGTATATGGAGTATAAAATCAATAAGAAAGCCGATAAAACAAAGGGCAGAGTGAATGAAATGGGCAACAAAGTAATTCAGTTCAAACGACTTCGATGTGGACACACCAGTGAAAGACCTTAGCAGATTATTTACGGTCCCGCGATTTTTGCGGTTTATACATCGTCAGGTCGTCAGATCGTCTTCTTCAGTTTGGTTCGAGAGTTCGTCGACATGAGTAGTCACGTAGTATTTTGCTATGCGAGGCCTCATGTGTGGATCTTTGGTGGTCTTTGAAGACAACATTTTGTAATGCTTTCTGTAAGTAGCTGCTTGCAATCTCATTTTGTAATGCTTCATGTGACTGGAGAATTGTGAAAAGAACAGTAACTGTTCGACATTTTCAAATAATACCACATACACATTCACAAAACATCTACTGTAAACCTCTATGAAATACGGAGTATAACTCTTGTTATACGGTGGCAATCTCATCATCTCCGTGCTGGTCCATCACTTTATGCAGAAATTCCAGCATGCTAACACATACGGGGCAGGTTGGGTATAAAAAGACATCACAAAGACCTGAAGAAGCTCAGGCCGATGCCAGAGTTATATTCAACAGACTATATTTCCCACTCCAAGACAAGCACTCGATCTACTAACAATCCACCATTGTACTTGACACACAGTGATCCGAGTAAAAATAAAATTGGAAAAAGCACCACCAATTCTTCCAGGTCGTCAAATAATGTACATGCAGGATGACAAAAATGTGCCAAACAACAAACCTCACACAGAACCGAAGAAAAGCGCACACCGATGCCAGAATTACAGCACTCTCAGCAGACTATTTCCCCCTACCCAATCAACATTACAATGTACCCTACCTTGCACACAGCCGTCGGAGTTAATATTACTGAAACAAAACCACTAACTCATCCATAATTTTGAATAATGTACACGCATGGCAAATATGCAATTCAACTAGGAGCTCGTGGACGAACTTGCAGTATCACGTCATCAGCTTTTGTTTCTGCTTTTTTCTCTTTGGGGGAGAAGCCAAGCCAAGATCTTTGCGAAGCTGCTCATCTGGTTGCAGCGTCTTTGGAACAGCACCAAAGGCGCAACGGGTGACCTCCAGCCCTGAGAGTGCTTGGTGCAGGTATACTGATGCATCCTCCAAACTTTGCTTCAGTTTACGAGTCCTTAGAAAAGTAGGGAAGTATGTCTTGGACGCTTGCTGGATTCTTGGCTCTGCTGTAGGAAGGTTCATCTCAGCAGCCTCCATGAATCTGTCGGTTGCTGCCTCCCATGACAAGTCATACATCTGCATATCTGTTAATGGAGTAGGCTGCTCTGCTAGAGCATTCAGTGTGAGTTGTACAAACTCTTCATCGTTGTTGTAGATACGGCAGTTGGGGAACTGCTTGAAGAACTCATTGGAAGGGTGATTGGCACATATAACAATTTTTCCCATTGCAAGGGCCTCAGCTGAGGTCGTGCAGACCACATCTGTTGTGCTGGGGTTGATGAATACTTTATAGCTGTTGGAAAGTAAAGTGATTCACTGTTAAGTTTTAATAACACAAACCATAGCTCTATCCTGAATATAAAATAAATACCAAAATATATTATGTCATTTCTATGATCTACTCCCTCCGTCCCATAATATAAGATGTTATTACAAACAATACCATATGTATTATATTGGTATTGTTT
The DNA here is from genome assembly GCF_002162155.2 of Triticum dicoccoides. Classification (NCBI taxonomy): domain Eukaryota; kingdom Viridiplantae; phylum Streptophyta; class Magnoliopsida; order Poales; family Poaceae; genus Triticum; species Triticum dicoccoides. Next base: position 521,475,039 of record NC_041387.1, on the reverse strand, counting down.
GTAATAACATCTTATATTATGGGACGGAGCCATGGAGGGAGTAGCATTCTAGATCCGTCCCCCAGCCTGATTCAGTAACTTGTGCTCAAGTTGTGATTAAATCAGTAAGCTTGTATTTCATCTTCTTTTGATAAAAGGGTGAAACAGAAACAACCCTTATTGTCTTCAGTGACATATAGCTATATATAGATTTCAAAATGATATTTCAAATAACGACAACAACAACAACAAAGCCTTTAGTCCCAAACAAGTTGGGGTAGGCTAGAGGTGAAACCCATAAGATCTCGCAACCAACTCATGGCTCTGGCACATGGATAGCAAGCTTCCACGCACCCCTGTCCATAGCTAGCTCTTTGTCGATACTCCAATCTTTCAGGTCTCTCTTAACGGACTCCTCCCATGTCAAATTCGGTCGACCCCGCCCTCTCTTGACATTCTCTGCACGCTTTAGCCGTCCGCTATGCACTGGAGCTTCTGGAGGCCTGCGCTGAATATGCCCAAACCATCTCAAACGATGTTGGACAAGCTTCTCCTCAATTGGTGCTACCCCAACTCTATCTCGTATATCATCATTCCGGACTCGATCCTTCCTCGTGTGGCCACACATCCATTCTTTTTATTTGAAATAAATAAAATGATATTTCAAATAAAAAGAAAAATAAATAAATAGAAAATAAGAAAGATGCAACGAAATACTCCCTCCGTCACAAATATAAGATGTTCTAACTTTTTTTTGAATCGGATGTTTATAGACACGTTTTAGTGTGTTTGTTCACTCATTTCAGTTCGTATGTAGTCCATATTGAAATATCCAAAACAGCTTATATTTGTGAACGGAGGGAGCAGTTGGTAAATACGAGAACTTACTCATGGAATAATGGATCTGCATGATCACGGCCAGGGTGAACGTTTACAGCCAAACTTAAGCGCTCTGCAGATTCTCGGATTTCATCTGAATCTTCTCCACTACCATATAAATCTACTTCAAGATCACCTAACCTGCTCTGATATTTGGACAGAAGGTCAAGAAGCTCCCTATAACCCTTACTCCACACCATCTTCCCAATGTAGTATGCCCCTTTTGTGAAGGCTGCCTCTCCATTCTGCAGCTGCTTCAATTTTAGCCTGCCAACCTCAAGAAATTTTGGATTCACACCATGGATATTGCATACAACAGATTTGGGTAAATCTTGAGTGGCACCTGATAGTCTGATTATCTGCAAGCCAAAGTTAGCATTGTATGATTCAGCTGAACAGGGCATGATGATTCTGGGTTCTAGGAATTACAGGGTACTCAATTTCAACAATTTGTAATGGAGCAGAAGGCAAAGGAGCAAGAAAATCCAAACAGGAAAATTCAAGCTACCTCCATTTTCTATTTTCAATTGACTATTGTTATGTCATGAAACATCAAACATGTCATAGAAATATTCAGAAATTTTGAACAAGCAAAATGCACCCTGAAAGTATGCCTATTTTTTTATTCATCATACCTCATATGCATTTCACCACATACTCCTACCCAGTCATTGCCAATTAAAATCAATGTTCGAATTATAAAAAAAAATAACACATGGCGCAGTTGGTCAGAAGTTCCAATGGTAGATCGTAATTATCCATCATACAATATTTGCAAAATTTTAGACAAAAATACAAGATCTTTTGATATGGCTAAAGCAGGAACAACTATTGGGTCAGGGCTGCAGGATAAGAAAGGTTATGTTACAGATTTTGATTCATCCTGGTAGTGCAGAAACTCTCTGTTAGATGATATTTGTCTCTTCCGTATTTCCAAGGCAGTTTTTGTGCACATTTTTTCATGGGCTCTGATTAAATATCTATTTTTATCCATACCAGTCTCACATGATAAGGCCAACATTGTATAGAGTAATCATGGCTACGTTCACTGCACTGAGGTCAGCAGATAAACTCATCACAACTTTGTTGATCTTATATCTGAAGGATATACATGTGGGTATGCATGGACAGAGATTATGAATAGGAATCATTCATGCTTGGTCCTGATTCTTGAGATAAATGAGGCATCATGGACAGAGATAACAAGGCGTACATAACAGAGGTGAAGGTTTGACCGCACATATTCAGGATGTTACCTTGTGGCAATAAATTCGGGTAACCCAAGTGTTTGCATATCTGAGGCAACAGGCAATCACTTGTCCATTCTTTTCTCTTCTCACATATGCTAGATAGTTTGTGTGGATAACACCTATCACTCGCCTGAACTTATTTTTCCATCTTCGCCCATGGTGGTACCAATTTAGATGCTCAGGCTCCTCTAGAACAGCAATATCGGCCATTTCATCTGGAATGCATTCTGTGATATCCCCAACAGGTAGAATGCTTCTCATTTCTTTAGAAAACTGCATCACAAGGAAAGGCCGAGTTCTTTCAAATAGCCTCAAAGCAAAACCAAATTACACATGGGAGGCAGAATATACATATTGCCAGTTGGATGACAACAACAACTACAGGGCCTACCACCAGCAAGCACAAATCATCATCTATTGCGCTTAACTTCATGCAAGCAAGGGACCAAAGTTCTCTTAAAACTGTAATCAATTTCAGTCAGATATATTTGGAACTAAACCAGCTGTGCAAAGTAAACCATGGTAAAGATAAGATGAACACATTGGGCTGAAAGAACAGGTGTACCTTAGCAGGGTAGAATTTGATGCTGAACGATGGCCTGAAGTCGACCCTCTCCTCAATCCAGCGACGAACAAAACCCTCTTGCTCCAACGGCGAATCGAACACAATCTTGTTTGGGTAAACCAACTCTTGGTCCCTTAGAGAAAGCCAGGGGATCACCAAGGTGACGTCTCTACTCCCATCCTTGGCAAGGTAGGCCGCCCGGAACAGCGGGTTGATGGAAGTCCCCGTCATCCACGGGAGGCTCGCCGTGGTGAACACAGCGAAATGCCGCCTCGCCGACATGGCGTGCAGCGTGCAGCTACACTGTGAATTCCACCCAAATTTCGGGTTATCCCGTCACTGGAAGGACACAAGGATATGCATGAGCAACAAATTTGTGAATTGGTTTTTAAGACGTTGGTGCTAACAACTGAACAATCTCCATGTATGAATGATTACGAGACACAGGGTAAACTGTAACAGCAGGTATGCATGTTGCAACTTGCAACCAGACGACACAAATCGCATGAAAGCGAGCTCCCGGGTGCTGGGGGAATACTACCAGTAAATAAATTAAATAAACAAACAAATAGAGGACTATTCCAAACGACGGTGTCGGGCAGATTGGCGGGGAATCAGGGGCGGCTTACCTTACCACCAAGGGCCGAGGAGGAGAGCTACAGGGCAGAGGCTGGGTGGGTCGGGTCGGGGCAGCTCGCGGCCGGCCGGACTCGGGTGGGCTCGGCCCGGCGGGGAGCGGCCGGCTGTGGCGACGAGGAGGCGGAGAGCGGCGGTTGAGCGGGCGGGCGGGTGGCGGCGGCAACCGAGAGCAGAGCTAGCGGAGCGGAGGGGGAAAGGGAGTCGGCCGGGCCACCCCACCAACACCTGTCGTGTCGTGTACTCGGTCGTGGGCGCGCGCTGGCGCTGGCTAGATCCCCCCGGAAGCCTGAGTGCTACTATTTCCCCTGATCCAGTCCCGCGCGGCGACGACGTGACGTACTGACGTGCGTCGGTGGATCTGGGCCGCACGCCGGCGCCTGGACGGACGGGAGCGGCACAGCGCGACGGCTGAGGCGACCCCGGGCGCGAGTAGTTTAGTGGCCGGTAATCTGAGGTTATGCTTAATGGTGTGGAATATTCCTCCCTTGACAGCCACGCTCGGGCGCCGACCGAATCCAAGCAACCGACCGGGTCTCTGGGAGGGCATCGTGCCAGCGAGGGGGTCTCTGTTCGAATGTACGGGTGCCAGCTCACGATTATAACAACGTAGTGGTAGAATAGTCCAGGAGGAAATTCTATATGTTTCTGGTTTTTTCAAAAAACTTTCGACTTATTCGTCTCAAGAACGTTGTTTGTCTGAGCGCGCCTCTCCCTCTCTGAGCGCCGGTGGCCACCTGTCGGGGGTTGGGTGTGACATATGCCAAAGGATGACTTATCATGATGGGAGCGAGTAGAACATCGCCGGTGCCAAAAAACGGGATGAGGCGAAGACATGCACGCCGGCGGATCTTACCCAACTTCGGGGCTCTCCGGGGAGATAACACCCCTACTGCTGCTCTGCGGGGTCTCCGCATGATCACTAAGGCAGAGTGAGTACAAGGTTGCTCCTGGAGCTGTATTCTGGAGGTAGGAGAAGGCAAGGCTAGCTCTTTCCTCCCTGTATGATCTGCTTTAGTGCTAATGGATTCGAACCCTTTGCATGGGTGCCCCGGGGGGTTTATATAGGCCTACCCCCCGAGGGTACAATGGTAATCCGGCTGGGCGCGGGTCCCAGCCGTCTGTCTCACAGGCCGCCGTCTTCTCCGCCGACTGCTGGGGTCCACCGACCGGTGGGCCCCGCCGACGGGTCCGGTACTGTAGCCGTGCTTCTAATGACGCAGGCTTGGTCATGGGGTCCTGGCAACAGTGTCGCCGTCTATCGGACGATCATTGTCGCCATTCTCCGTCTTGTCTGGTTAATGGCGTGTGGGGCCCGTGGGAAGGGCCGACCGACTCCAGGGGAGCCGACTCCCACGGGCCCGTCTTCGGGGTGCTCCCTGCCGTCTTCTGTTCTCTCGCTGACGGGCGGGTCCCGCCGTCTCTGGGTCGTACAGGTAGGCCGCCGTGGCCACAGTGCGCCGCCACTGTGGCTGAAGTCAGGGCAGTCGTGGCAACAGTGCCGCGCCATACTGGAGATCTCCAGCGATACAGCATACTGTAGCCATACCAACTCCTCGTAAGCACGAGGTGACGGCCACGCTGTGACCGTACCCCGCATCGCCTATCGTGGCGAAGGTAGGTGACGGGTGGAATCGCGGCCGACTCTCTAAAGCCGGCTTCTCTGGAAGTCGCCGGCCATGAGTCGGCTTTTCTTGGAGTCGCCGCCTGGGACTCGGCTTATCTTGGAGTCGCTGCCTGGGACTCGGCTTTTCTTGGAGTCGCTGCCTGGGAATCGGCTTGAGGGGCGCAGCCTGCCCCGATTGTCTTGAAAGGCTCTGGGGCTCGGGTTAGCCTACCCGTGGCCCATTACTCCGACAGTAGTCCCCGAAGCTGGTGAGGCTCCGAGAGTGATACGTTGTGGGGCCTCAACAGTTTCATTCTTCTAGCAGAGAAATCTGGGCTTCGCTTGCCGTCTTCCTTCAGGCAGACTATCCAGAGTCGGATTCGCAGGGGGCCGTCTTGCTTTGTAAAGAGTTCGAAAGTCGTGGCGGGAGACCAGGCGGCATGCCTGATACGCTTCCCCGCGGCCGCCCGCCGCGGTCCTATCGCGCGACGCCACGCGGCGAGGACAGTCTGCCTACCCACGCGCGCGACGGGACGGGCCGTCAGGCGTGGCCTGCCACCGTGCCTCGGCACGCGAACGGATCCGTTGCGGCCGTGCGGACGGTCGGGTTTCCCACGTCGTTACTGCGTGCATTAACTTCGTGGGGTAAATCGTGGGGGGCGTGGGGTCCCGTGCGCAGTTAATCCCACGCCCGCCCTATCGGTTTCTCAGCCTTCAAGGCTATAAGCAGGCGGGGGGAGGGGGGAGTGGAGCGGCAAAGCACGCACACCCATCTTCCCTGCTCCCCCGCCTCTTCTTGCCTCCTCTGCTCTTCTTCTTTGCCGCCGTCATGCAGAACCACACCGTGCCAACGGCGATGAGCTCCTCCTCTGCCGCCGCGGCTTCTGCCGTGCGCTCCGGCGTGTGGGACGGCTCGGAGGTAGATGACGACCTCATCGAGTTTCTCCGCAAGACGCGCCGCCTCCCCGGCGCGCACCTTGTGCGAGCCCGCGCCGCGCCGGCGAGGGAGATATCGCCGGCGCCGGAGGAAGGCGAGCGGGTCATCTTCCGCTCGCATCTCATGCGTGGCCTGGGGCTGCCGGCGAGCGGCTTCTTCCGCTCCTTCTTGGAGTTCCACGGGCTCCAGCCGCACCACCTCACCCCGAACACGGTGGTGTTGCTGGCTGCCTTCGCCACCCTGTGCGAAGGCTTTCTCGGCGTTCTCCCCACCATCGAGCTGTGGGGAGAATTCTTCTCATCCAAGCTCGGCACGCACGTCGCCGGCGTGCCGGCTCAATGCGGCGCCTTCATCGCGATGCGGCGATCGACGGCCGACAATCCGTTTCCCTCCATCCCGCTGATTAAGTCGGTGAAGATGTGGCAGCGGTCGTACTTCTACGTGAAGAATGTCGCCCCCGATGGCGACTGGGTCAATCTGCCGCCTTATGAAGCCGGCGCACCGGCTGGGAGGCTCCCCAGCTGGTCTCATCGAGTCAAGACGCTGACTCCCGCCGGAGCCGCCGTCGTGGCGTGGCTCCGAGTTCTGACGCAGTCGGAGGGCCTCGTTGGGGCCGACTTGCTGGCCGCCCTTCATGGCGCGCGAGTCCTCCCGCTCCAAGGCCGGCCTCATCTAATCAGTCAGATGAGCGATCACCGGGATCCGAGTCGGATGTGCACCAGGGAAATGCCGCGTGCAGAGGTGGCAAACATGGTGAACCACATCGCGAACTGCGAGCTCGGGGAGGACTGGCAGTTCGGCAAGGAGCCGTATTCGCGCGCCAACCCCCCTCTAGTGGTAAGTCGCATCTCTTTATTGCTTTGTCTTCTTTATAGCCGAATCCGACTTCTGATTTTCATTGGTTTCTCTGAATTAGAACCCCCTCATTCAGCCCGCAGCCGGCCTCGCAAGACTGCCCCGCGAGTTCGTCCCCGACCGAGCGGAGAGCGACGTCGACGACCCCAACTTGGGGGCGGCAGCGATGGAGGCCGACACCGAAGCGGAGGAGGAGGAGCGGGAAGCGGCCTCAGGCCCTCGGCCACCTTCGTCGACTGGCCTGAAGACGACGCCGAAGGGGAAGTCGTCCCGCGCCACCAGCCAAGGGTCGGCCCGTCAGGCACGGGTTCCTCTGCCGGCTTGGCCGGCCAAGGCGGCGCGAAGAGGCGCCACGCCGGGCCAAGTTCGCTCGGGGGCAAGCCGAAGAAGTTCAAGGGGGCGGCCGCCGCAACCAAGCGGGAGGAGGTGGCCGCGAAGGCCAACCGCTTCCGTAAGGAAGTGAAGAGGCCGCCACTAGTCTCTGCGTAAGTGTTTCCGCCTTTGTCTTATTTTCTTTTTGTGAATCATGTCCGAGTTTCTCTTTTACACTCCCTTTTTCTTCAGGGCTCCCCTTACCCTTGAGAGGGTCGCCTTCCCCTCCGTCATGGGGTCGGCAGAGACGTCCGCTAACGCCCGGCGGGTCGACCCCGCCGCCGACCTCCGAGAGGCGACGGAGCAAAACGCGCGAGAGAAGCGCGACGAGGAGGAGGCCGACCGCCTGGAGAAGGCGGAGGCTGAGAAGGCGGAGGCCTCCGCCCAGAAGAAGCTGGAAGAGGCCGAAGCCGCCATTGCGGCCAGACGGCGAGCTGAGGAGGCCGCGCGCCGCCAATCGGCATTGCACGTCCTCCCACTGTCCTCCGCACCGCCACCTTCGGAGTTCACGGGGCAGACTGGAGAAGCCGGCGGCGAGGCCTCCATGTCGGACACGCTTGTGCCGCCACCGCTGCCGTCTAGGAGCGTGCGTGGAAAACAGCCGGCAGGCCCGCCGGTGCCGCTGACTGAAGACGAGGCCGTGGCGACGCTGCTCCTTCAAGTCGCCTCGCCAGCGCGCCGCCGTCTTGAGAAGGCAACTTCGGTGCCGCGGCCCTTGGAGGTTGGTGCCGCTAGCTCGGCCATCCCAGACGCCGAGGCGATGAGCGCCGCGCCCGTTGGGTGGGTGCGCGGGGGCGGCACAGGCCCGCTGAACCAGGCGCTTCTAGACGTCTAGGCGAAGCTGCGGGCCGAAGGTGACGCCCTCCAGAACTGCACCAGGGCGCATCTGGCATCGCGGACGGTCGTCCGAGTATGTTTTCCTCTTTGATTCTTGTTTTCCTTGTTCTTCTCTATGGGGGCGCGCTAGCGCACTCACTGGGTGTAGTCCCCGAGTTTCGGGCCGGCTGCTGAGCAGGCGGTTCGGAACTTCCTCTGGCGAGTTCCAAGTATTTATCTTTGTCTGAAATGTTTATTACAGGAGTATCACAACCTCCGCGCCACTGCCTTCAACCGCAATGTCGAGGAGTTGAGCAAGCGGACTGCCGACTTGACGGAGAGCCAGAGTGAGTTCTTCTTCTTCTTCGTGGGGGCGCGCTGGCACACCCGCGGGCTGTAGTCCCCGAGATTCGGGCCGACTGCTGAGCAGTCGGGCCGGATCTTCCCAGCGACCTTCTTTCTTGACGACTTTAATGTCTCTTTGTTTGTTCTTCTTCTTCTTCACGGGGGCGCGCTGGCGCACCCGCGGGCTGTAGTCCCCGAGATTCGGGCCGACTGCTGAGCAGTCGGGCCGGATCTTTCCGGCGACCTTCTTTGCTGACGACTTAACGTCTCTTTTTTTCGTTCTTTAGGGGCCAACGCCACTCTTCAGGAGCAGCTGGGCGAAGTCAACACCGCCTTGCGCGTCAAGGGGGAGGAGTGCAGCAAGCTTGCCGTGGAGCGCGACCTGCTGGCTGCGCAGCTGGCCGAGCAGAAGGAGCTGCTTAAGAAGGCACAGGACGAGGCCGAGAAGAAAGAGGCTGCTCTCCTGGCCGAGTTCAAGAGCGAGCGCTCCTCCTGTACTGACAAGGAGGCGATGCTGACCTCCGGCTTCCTTGAGATCGAGGACATCATCGACGGTGAGTTTCTTTTCTTCCTTTCTTTCTTCGAGCTTCCGACTATAGGTCGGGCTGACTTCTGATTTTTTGACTTGCTTCTTTTTTGTCTTGGCAGACTTCTTCCCTGGCCACTTGCAGGCAGTCACTCAGGCCATCGAGGCTGATCGCGAGGCACGGAGGGCAAACGGTGCGGAGATCGCCGCTAACGCCCCCTGACCGTCGACGAGCAGCTTCTGAGCATCGAGGCCCGTCTTCGCCCGGCCCATCGGATGATGCGCCGGCTTCAGCGTGCCGGCGCCCAGGTAGTTGCCGCTCTGTGGCCAGACATGCCGGCTCTGTGCACCGCCAGTCGGACTGCCGACTGGCTGGAGGTCGCAGCCGGCCGTCTTGAAGCTTGGAAGGGTTCCTCGACCTGGGACGGAGCGCGCCGGACCTTGGAATTCGTCAAGGGGTGGTATCCGGGGCTGGACCTGGGCCGGCTGGCCGCGTTCCGGTCAGAGGACCAGGCGGAGCTGGTGGCTGTGGAGGGCGCCCTTGTCGAGCGTGCGACGGCGATCGCCGACTACACAGACACCAGTATCTTCGTCTCTGAGCGGGCTACAGGCGGCGAGGAGGTGCCGCCAGAGTGGTTCGGGATGAACCCAGACTATGGCAAGGACTCGGCGAAGGTGATTGACTCCAGCACCGAGGAGGAAGGCGAGGCAGAGGACAAAGGCGAGACGGAGGCACCAGAAGACAGAGCGGGCGACCAGCCTCAGCTCGACCGCGCCTCCAGCAACGAGCCGCGTCCGACTGGGCCAGTCGCCGCTGGTGGCGATCAAGCCGAGACTGCCTAGCCGGCCGCCCCGGTGCCTGACACCGCCATCTCCTCCGACCCTCCGAACCCGTCTGCTGCTCCCTAGGCTGCCTTCTGGCTTTTATTTTATCTGCTCTAGAAAGTCTTTGAAGAACTTGTTAATTTGCACAATTCCACCCGCGGGGTGTATTCTGAACTTCTGTTTGAAGATTCAGCCAAGGGCCTATGCTATGTAAATATTAATCCGAGTTCTATCCTTCCTTGCTCATTGCTCCTTTGGCTTTTTCCTTTGCCGCCTTCCCCTAGTTGCCGCCTTGTCAGCTGGACAACCGCTCCGCGGACTGCCGCTGGACCAAGTGCCTGGCTACTTTTGGGGAAAGCAAGTACTTGCCATTCATTGGAGTCTTTTTAACAAGTTGGATAGAAAGAGGCAAGCCGACTACTCGCGAGTCGGTTTTGCGAAAAAGGGGCTGGAAGCCGGCTTAAGCTATGTTAATTCTTTAGGTCCTTAGCCATTTTTCGTGTGAACGCCCATTCATCCTTACTCCTGCCTACCAAACAGTCGCTCTGCGAGCTGCGGCTTCTTGGCAGGAGACGGCTTAGACGCCGCACACTACTTGTCCGACTTCAGGAAACATTTCATAGCGTAATACGGCAAGTCCCCGGGCCGACTAGTCGAACCCGGCGCCAAGTGGTGTAGCAAGAAGTAGCATACTCGAAGGCATAATTCTTATCATACAGATAATCAAAAGGGGCAGTCCCCGAGCTCGTCTCGGGGGCCCGAAGTCTCGGTACTTTAATACAAAGGGGTAGCGTGGTACATACTGCATCAACTGTAAAATCTTCGGAGGAGATTTGCATTCCATGGCCGTTCCGATTCTTTGCCGGAGTCGTCTCTCTTGCGTGCTCAGGGCTTCTGAGCGTCGATCAGGTAGTAGGAGTCGTTGCCCAGCACTTTGCTGATAATGAAGGGGCCTTCCCAAGGTGCCGACAGCTTGTGCTGGCCGGCTGTCCGCTGGATCAGTCGGAGCACAAGGTCGCCCTCTTGGAAAGATCTTGGCCTGACCTTCCTGTTGTAGTATCGGCACAGGCTTTGCTGGTAGATGCCAAACCGACTGAGTGCCAACAGCCGGCCCTCTTCCAACAGATCGACGCCGTCTTGACGTGCTTCTTCTGCTTCCTCCTCGGTGTACATGGTGACTCACGGGGAGTCGAACTCTATGTCCGTTGGGATGATGGCTTCAGCACCGTAGACGAGGAAGAAAGGCGTGAAGCCGGTTGACTTGTTTGGAGTCGTGCGCAGACTCCAGAGGACGGCTGGCAGCTCCTCAAGCCAACAGCCGGCCGAACGCTCCAGTGGTTCGACCAGTCGAGGCTTGATGCCAGATAGGATGAGGCCATTTGCTCGCTCCACCTGGCCGTTTGACTGCGGATGGGCAACGGACGCTAAGTCCAGTCGGATGCCCTGTGTCGCGCAGAAACGGGCCAAGGCGCCTTTGGCAAAATTTGTGCCATTGTTGGTGATGATGCTGTGTGGTATGCCGTACCGAGTCGTGATGTCGGCGATGAAAGTCATTGCAGTCGGACCATTCAACTTCTTGATGGGTTTTACTTCTATCCACTTGGTGAACTTGTCCACCGCGACAAGCAGATGAGTTAGGCCGCCTCGTGCCATCTTGAATGGTCCCACCATGTCCAGGCCCCAAACCGCAAATGGCCAGGCGATGGGATGGTCTTGAGTGCGGAAGCCGGCTGAAGTGGCTTGGAACGGAACATCTGGCACCCTTTGCATTTTTGGACTAATTCCTTGGCCTCTTCTAGGGCAGTCGGCCAGAAGAAACCGTGCCGGAAGGCTTTGGCGACGAGTGCTCTTGAAGCCGCATGGTGGCCGCACTCGCCTTCATGGATGTCTCTGAGAATTGCTTGGCCTTGCTCTGCTTCGACGCAGCGTTGGTAGACATCAGTGACACTGCGCCTGACCAGCTCTCTGTTGACTATGGTGTAGGCTGACGCTCGGTGTTGCACTTGCCGAGCCAAGATTTCGTCAGCTGACAGCTCTTTGTTTACTAGGAACTTGAGGATGGGCTGGGCCCACGAGGGTGCTGCTATTTCTTCAATTGCCACTATTGCGACTTGGACAAGGGCGGCTGGGCTGGGAGGCGGTGGGCTGGGGTCCGCGGCCGCTTGCTGGATCGGCGAAGTCCCCGGGCCGACTGGCGCAGTCCCCGGGCCAAGCTCTGGAGTCTTCGGGCTGACCGTCGCAGTCCCCGGGCCGGGTTCTGAAGTCCCCGGGCCGGCTTCGACTGCGGTATTCTTGGAGCCGTCTGTGAGAATTCTCGTGCCGTCTACTGGTGCTTTGGAGTCGGATCCGACTTCTTCGGGGGGAGCCGACACAAAGATGGAGTCTGATTCTGGTGAAGGCTTGATAGACGGCCTGAGGAGGCGCTGAAGGGCGACGCCGGATGGTATTGCTTGGCGTGTGGAGCCGACCCGTGCCAGTGCGTCTGCTTGGTCGTTGTCATTTCTTGGCACGTGAAGGAATTCGCACCCCTCAAAATATCCGCTGAGTTGCTGCACCAGGAAGCGGTAGCTCGCCATGTTTGCATCTTTGGCGTCCCAGTCGCCAGACGACTGCTGGACCACCAAATCGGAGTCGCCATAGCACAGGATCCAGCGGATGCCGAGTTCTTTGGCAAGCCGGAGCCCGTGAATGAGCGCCTCATATTCGGCAACATCGTTGGAGGCGGTGAAGTGGATTTGCAGCGCATACTTGAGCTTGTCGCCTTTGGGGGAGGTGAGGACGACGCCGGCTCCCAAGCCGGTGCACATCTTGGAGCCATCGAAATGCATCCGCCAATGGGTGGAGTCGGGTGCTGGCGGCAGGTACTGGGTCTCGGCCCAGTCGACGAGGAAGTCGGCCAGTGCTTGTGACTTGATAGTGGTGCGGGGCTGGTAGTAGATGGTGTAGGGAGCCAAATCTATGGCCCATTTGGCCACTCGTCCCGAAGCATCTCGGCTTCCAATGATTTCGGCCAGTGGAGCTGTGCAGACCACAGTGATTGGATGCTCTTGAAAGTAAGGCTTCAACTTCTTGGCGGCAAAATGTACGCCGTAGCACATCTTCTGGTAGTGGGGGTAGTTCTTCTTGGAGGTTGACAGTACCTCACTCAGGTAATATACCGGTCTCTGGACAGGGAGCGCCTTGCCTTCCTCCTTGCGTTCAACTACGATAACTGTGCTGACTACCCGGCTGGTGGCGACAATGTATAGGAGCATATGCTCTTTAGGAGTCGGAGCCGCCAGCACAGGGGGAGTAGTCAACATCTTTTTCAACTGGAGAAATGCTTCGTCCGCTTTGTGGTTCCACTCAAAAAAGGTGGTCTTCTTCATCAGTTGGTACAAAGGGAGAGCCTTCTCGCCCAGCCGACTGATGAATCGGCTGATGGACGCCAAGCAGCCGGTGAACTTCTGCACATCTAACAGTCGGCGGGGGACTTCCATCCTCTCGATGGCTTTGATCTTCACAGGGTTGCACTCTATGCCGCGTTCAGAGACCAGGAAGCCAAGGAGCTGGCCGGCTGGTACTCCGAAGACGCACTTCTCAGGGTTGAGCTTGATCTGGAATCGGCGCAGATTCTCAAAGGTTTCTTGGAGATCTTCCAACAGTGTCCCATGCTTTTCCGTCTTCACCACCACATCATCCACGTAGACGTGGGCATTTCTGCCGAGTTGCTTGAGGAGACACTTCTGCATGCAACGCTGAAAGGTGGCGCCAGCATTCCTCAAGCCGAACGTCATAGTCAGGTAGCAGAAGGCTCCAAATGGCGTGATGAAGGCAGTCTTCAGTCTGTCTGCAGGGTTCAGCTTGATCTGGTGATATCCTGAATATGCATCTAAGAAGCTCAACAGCTCGCATCCGGCTGTGGAGTCTATCACCTGATCAATTCTTGGCAGAGAAAATGGGTCTTTGGGGCAAGCTTTGTTGAGGCTTGTGTAGTCGATACACATCCGCCACTGCTTGTTCTTCTTCAACACTAGGACCGGGTTTGCCAACCATTCTGGAAAGAACACCTCCATAATGAAGCCGGACGCTAGGAGTCGGGCTATCTCTTCCCCAACAACTCTTCTCTTCTCTTCTGACAGGCGGCGCAAGGGCTGTCTGACGGGTTTCACATCAGATCGGACATGTAACTTGTGCTCGGCGAATTCTGTCGGTACACCTGGCATGTCTTTAGGGGACCATGCAAAGATGTCTCGATTCTCACGGAGGAAATCGACGAGCTCGCCTTCCTATTTGCTGTCTAGGTTTGCACCTATGACAGCGTGCCTCTCTGGGTGCACCGGGTACAAAGGTATCCTCTTTGTTTCTTTAGCCGGCTTGAACGATCCCTCAGCTTCCGACTCCTTGGGGTCGGGCGACATCTCTGGCTGCTTGCCGGCCATCGCCACAACCCGATCAAGGAGCCGCCTCTCAGCTGCGATCACCAGGGACTCGGCCAACCGATTACTCTCAGCCGCGCAGGCGGACGACTTCCTATAGTCGTCGGCTACGATCAGAATCCCCTTTGAACTCGGCATCTTCATCTTGAGGTAGGCGTGGTGGGGGACCGCCATGAACTTGGCCAGAGCAGGTCAGCCAAGCAATGCTTGGTATGGGCTTTCAAGGTCCACAACTTCAAACCAAACTGGCTCTCGGTGGAAATGATCTTTGTCTCCGAAGAGGACGTCTATCAGGATCTTGCCGATTGGTGAGCAAGAAAGGCCAGGTACAATGCTGTGGAACACAGTTCGACTGCTCTGAAGCTGTCTTTGCTTGATTCCTAATTTCTCCATGGTATCCTTGTACAGGATGTTGATGCTACTGCCTCCGTCTATCAACACTCGCGAAAAGCGAGCGGCCCGCCTATCTGTGGCCAAGGTGGCGCTTAAAACCAAGGCTTAGGAGCCCGGATTCGGCATCACCTCTGGGTGATCAGCCCTGCTCCAACTGATAGGCTTCTCAGACCAATGCATAAACTCCGGAGTATCTGATGCTACTGCATTTACTTCTTGCTACTGCAGCCGTCTGCTGCGTCGGTCATCAGCCATACTGGTGAACACTACGTAGGCTCCGTGCTCTTCTGGATAATCGTCTTGTACGGCGCCGACTGGCCTGGCCGCCGGCTGCTGGGGCGGCGGGGGAGGCGGCGGCCCAGCAGGCGGAGGAGGAAGAAGGCCGTCTCCCTTCGCGATTTTGGTGAGCCAGTGGCATTTCCGGGTGGTATGGTTTGACGGCTTCGCGCCGCTGTGGAACTTGCAGGGACCATCCAGAGTCTGCTCGTAAGAGAAGGCCGGCAACCAGTTGGACTTGTCGCCTTTCTGTCGCTTCGCCGGAGGTTGCCCTTCCGGCTGTTGGTCTTCGACTGTCGCAACCTGCCGACTACTGGAAGTCGGCTGTGGGGTTTTGTGCTTGTGATCATTTTGCTGCTGACGCCGACTGGTATCTCTAGCCGGGGTTCTGGGAGCTTGACGGGCCACTTTGCCAGTCGCACTAACTTGAATCTCTATCTTCATGGAGGAGTCGGCCGTCGCATACTTGTCTGCTATGACCAGCAACTCGTCGAGGGTCTCCGGCTCGTCGCAGAGGAGCCTGTGCTTGAGGAGGGTGCCTTCTCTGCACCCGGCGGTGAAGTACTCGATAGCCCGCACCTCGTGCACACCCTCGCATGAGTTTTGAAGCTTGCCCCATCGTGTGAGGTAGTCGGGAGTCGACTCGTCTTGGCCTTGCACGCACAAGGAAAGCTGATGCGGCTTGGGGGGTCGCTTGTACGTGCTTGTGAAGTTGCGGATGAAGGCCTCGGTGAAGTCGACCCAACTGTTGATGCCGCGGGGCTTCAAACTGTTCAACCATGTCCGGGCCGTGCCCTGGAGCATGAGTGGAACATACTTCACGGCAACACGCTTGTTGCCGTTTGCTATGTTGAGGCTGTGGAGTAGTCAACTAGCCAATCTTCTGGCTTCATGGAGCCGGTGTACTTGGGCGTGTCTTGGGGGAGCGTGAACCCTTTGGGAAAAGGCTCATCTCGGATGCGGGGTCCGAAACAGGGCGGACCCAGCTCATCTTCTTCTTCCAGCGCCAGGGATCGGTGGAGTCGGTCGATCCGGTGGTGGGCATCATTCTCTCCGACTCCCTCTCGGCGGCCAAGGCGGTCGCCGAGAGTCAGATGCTCAACAGGTGGCGGGGAGAATCGTCTTTCTCTTCGTGGTGGGGGAGGCAAATAGTCGCCCTGCCATTCCACCGCTCTGGGGCGGCCGTCTTGGTCGCGCTCGATGGTGATGCGAGTCCGACTGTGGCTGACAGCCGGATCCTTCTCTTTTCTTCCACGGACACCACCAGTCGGCGTCCGAGACGTCGAGCCTTGATCTCAGCGGGGAGGCAAGTCGTCGTTTTGTCGTTGCGGCGCCTCCGTGCGGCAGCCGGCTTCGTTCTGCGCGGTAGCTGCTTTGAGGAGCCACTGGACCCGCTCGATCATCAGGCGGCGCTCTTCGCCTTCGAAGTTGTCTAGCTCGTCCGCCGCTGCCTGGGCGGCATGAATGTTCTCCGCAGGCATGGCATACACAGGGCGATCGGCCCCGAACAGGTTGGCGATGGCCACGCCGCGTTGCCGGACCGCGCCTAGGCGGCTAGGCCCAGTCGGGGCTGGCGAGCCGCCCACAATGCGATCCATTTCACGCTGGTAGGCTTCTGACAAGCGTCTCATGCTTGCCAGCTTCTTCGCGCCTTCGATGAGCTGAAGGCGGCGTGCCTCCAGCGTCTCGGCGTCAGCGTCCTCCAAAATGGGCGCAGTCAGGTCTCGCAGAGCCGCGTCGAGTGGATCGTGAGCTCCCTCACCGGAGTGCTCACCATGACTGATGACGAGCACCTCTGTGATGGCGCTTCCGCCGCTCTCCTCGTGAGGGAGCGGCTCGTCATAGATCACCACATTGGTGGGGAACGTGTCGAGTGACACGCTGTCGGAGTCGACCAGCATCGGGTCGGTGGAGCCTACGGACTCCAAGTCCACGACGGGCTCACCGGCGACGTGGAGTTGGTCGAGGAGGCCCGCGAGGAGGCTTTTGGGGCCGCCCGTGCCTGCGTCGGATGCAGGCTCGTCGGAGATGCAAACCTCGCCAAGAAGATCGGCGAGGCAGCTCGCTGCGCAGGCGTCGTGGATGCCCTGCAGCGCGTCGGGGCAAGCGCCATCGGGCGTGCCGGGCTGGCTACGCTCGCTGGGGAGGAAGGGGGTTCCCGTCCAGAGCAGGTCTCTGGACGACGGTGCACCTCACCCCATGGTGGGCGCCAAATGTCGGGGGTTGGGTGCGACATATGCCAAAGGATGGCTTATCATGGTGGGAGCGAGTAGAACGTCGCCGGTGCCAGGAAACGGGATGAGGCGAAGACATGCACGCCGGCGGATCTTACCCAGCTTCGGGGCTCTCCAGGGAGATAACACCCCTACTGCTGCTCTGTGGGGTCTCCGCATGATCACTAAGGCAGAGTGAGTACAAGGTTGCTCCTGGAGCTGTATTCTGGAGGTAGGAGAAGGCAAGGCTAGCTCTCTCCTCCCTGTATGATCTGGTCTAGTGCTAATGGATTCGAACCCTTTGAATGGGTGCCCCGGGGGGTTTATATAGGCCTACCCCCCGAGGGTACAATGGTAATCCGGCTGGGCGTGGGTCCCAGCCGTCTGTCTCATAGGCCGCCGTCTTCTCCGCCGACTGCTGGGGTCCACCGACCGGTGGGCCCCGCCGACAGGTCTGGTATTGTAGCCGTGCTTCTAATGACGCAGGCTTGGTCATGGGGTCGTGGCAACAGTGCCGCCGTCTATCGGACGATCACTGTCGCCATTCTCCGTCTTGTCTGGTTAATGGCGTGTGGGGCCTGTGGGAAGGGCCGGCCGACTCCAGGGGAGCCGACTCCCACGGGTCCGTCTTTGGGGTGCTCCCTGCCGTCTTCTGTTCTCTCGCTGACGGGCGGGTCCCGCTGTCTCTGGGTCGTACGGGTAGGCCGTCGTGGCCACAGTGCGCCGCCACTGTGGATGAAGTCAGGGCAGTCGTGGCAACAGTGCCGCGCCATGCTGGAGATCTCCAGCGATATGGCATACTGTAGCCATGCCAGCTCCTCGTAAGCAGGGGGTGACGGCCACACTGTGACCGTACCCCGCATCGCCTATCGTGGCGAAGATAGGTGACGGGTGGAATCGCAGGCCGACTCTCTAAAGCCGGCTTCTCTGGAAGTCGCCGGCCATGAGTCGGCTTTTCTTGGAGTCGCCGCCTGGGACTCGGCTTATCTTGGAGTCGCTGCCTGGGACTCGGCTTTTCTTGGAGTCGCTGCCTGGGAATCGGCTTGAGGGGCGCAGCCTGCCCCGATTGTCTTTAAAGTCTCTGGGGCTCGGGTTAGCCTACCCGTGGCCCATTACTCCGACACCACCAACCTCTCCCCTCTCGCCGGGCTCTACTCCGGAGCCGGCGCCCCCCGTCCCATGGCCTCGCGGGTTTCTCTCTTGGCGGGGTCCTCCTCCGGGGGGGGGGGGTTGCCGTCCCCGCCGAGGCCAACGCTTAGATCTGCCATCGCCGTCCCAGAGGTGCTCGACACGGTGTTCGGGCCAATCGTCCAGGGCGGTGGCGATGGTCCCCAGGGGTCGGTGGAGCGGTCTTGGCAGACCAAGGTGGGTCACAGGCCGCGCATCCCCACTTCCCCGCAGCGTAGGTCGGCCACCAGGCGGCGGATCTCGCCGACGCTTCCCACCTCCAGGCCACCGCGGACTCGCATTCCGACGGCCCTGCACGGCTGCTGTTACAACTGTGGAGATGACCAGCACATATTGAGGGACTGCCCCAACGAGTCCCTGTCCGTGCGCTGTGGAGGATTCGGGCACATCGCCAGTGAATGTGTGGAGCGACGGAGCTCGTCGCCGGTGGAGGACCCGATGCGCAAAAGGCATGTGCCCCCTATGTGCCAGCGGCTGGGGCAGGGTGCTGTCGACACGCATGATGCTCCCCCCGTCCGGCAGGTGGAACATGCTCTGTCCCCGGCATCAATGGTGCTCCCGCCGCCCCCGCCGGGGCCACCGCCCTCTGGCGCGCGCAGGGTTGAGCTATAACGCCCCGGATTCGATGCGCCAGGTGTCTACCAGTTATGCGCCGTCGTTGCCATGCCATTTGCTTGCGTGTTACATTTTATCATGTCATCATGTGCATTGCATTGCATACGTGTTCGTCTCATGCATCCGAGCATTTTCCCCGTTGTCCGTTTCGCGATCCGACACTCCTATGTCACCCGATGCCCCCCTTTTCCCTCTTTTCATGTGCGGGTGTTAAACTTTCTCGGAATGGCCCGAGGTTTGCCAAGCGTCCTTGGTATACCACCGGTAGACCGCCTGTCAAGTTTTGTGCCATTTGGAGGTCGTTTGATACTCCAATGGTTAACCGAGGGACCGAAAAGGCCTCGTGTGTGTTGCAGCCCAACACCCCTCCAAAGTGGCCCAAAACCCATCCTAAGCCCCTCCATGCTCTCGGTCGTTCGATCACGATTGTGTGGGCGAAAACCGCTCCTCATTTGGACTCTCCTAGCTCCCTCTATCTATTTATATGTGCCCCTCCCTGAAATTTCGCGGATGAAACCCTACCTTCTTCCTCCTCCCACCGCCGGACATGTCCATGCCGCTACCGGACACGCCCGCCACCACTCCCGGACCAACCCCAAGCCGCCACCTGTCCTCCCCGCGCCTCCCACCATCGCCGGCCCGCGAAGCCCGTATGGAGCCCGCGCCGGGCCGCGCCGGGCCCGGATCCGCCCGAGCCGCCCGCAACCGCCCGTCCCCGAGCGGTTTTCCCTCCGCCGCGTGCGCCCGAGCTCTCCCGCGTCTTCCATCGCCGCGCCCGCCGGCGCCGCACCGCTCGCCGGAGTTGCCTCCGCCGCTGGCGAGCACCAAGTCCAGACCGGCTCCGTCTCCTCCTCCTCCCTCTCCTTCCTCTTCCCTCGTGCTTATCTCCCCCTCTCTCCCGTGATGCAGAAGGCCGCCATGGATGGTGCACCAAGATCCAAGTCCGGCCAGCGCCGCCCCGAGCTCTGTCCACCGCCGCCCTTGCCCGGATTCGGCCATCCACGACTTGATCTACCCATTCCCGGCCATCCCGAGCCCCGCCGGAGTCCCACGCACCCTCCCCATCGGCGTTGACTTCCGCCATGACTGCTCTGTACGAGGAATGGAGCTCCCCCGATCTGGATCCCCTTTTCGCGTGGGTAATTTTTCACCAAGTCCCCGAATCTGCAACTTTATCATGCCATGTTCGTCGCATCATATCTCCTAGCATACTGCTCTGTTTTGCGTGAATGATATATCAATATGTTCATCATGAGATGCTCTACAGTTTGTTCCATTGTGTCATGTTCATTTGAGGTCATTTTGATGCCTGAATCATCGTTGCAAGATTGCTATATGATGTTAATCTGCTGAAACTGTTATAACTTGATGATTTGTCATTTTTGTTGCATTTGATGTGTGTATCTTATGAGCATGAGCTGTACATGTGTTTTGAACTACATCATGCCATCTTTACAGGGGTGCCATCCATGTATTTTTGTGAGTTGTGTAGTGAGTGCATCAAGCTTGTTAAGTAGGGTACTTGCTGTTACTGTTTTGCTAGGCTGAATCTGTTATGTCATGATGCTATGTAAACCTGCTACTACAAGTCATTCCATGCATAATCTGGAGATGTTCACTAAGGATGATTTATTATACATGTCATGATATATCCATCCATGCCCATGGTTGCATTTATAGACTACTGTAGATTGTTTTAATCTTGCTCTCAAACTGCTAAATAATGTTGCTGTCAGCCTGTTAACATTAAGTACAATGTTGCCATGATTGTTGTTAGTGATACAAGCATGCTATTAACTTGCTCTTGCCATGCTTAGCTTCACAAACATGTATTCTAACTGTTGGTTGCCTTGTCATGCCATGTATTGCTCTGTGGTGAGCGGTACAAGCTCACCAACATGCCTACTTATTGTTGTTCCTGCCATGTATGAATCTGTCATATCATTTGCCATGTTTACATGGGTGCCATCATATTTTTTGTGCCCTTTTTGGCTCATAGTCAGTAAGGGACTTTTGTTCTATGCAATTAGTAGGTTCATGCCATGCCTTTTTTTGCCATGATAAGTTCATGTAACTTGTTGTTTTATAGCTCTAAACATTGCAACCTGATGTTAGTTCTGCCAAGTCTGTAAACTGTTATTATTTGCAATCTTGCCATGTGTTTTTGAGCATGTTCTAGTGATTTCTAGAGATAGCTCAGTGTTCATATTTTGTCATGCTTTACCTGTACATCATGCCCATGCCTTTTATTCTTACGTTGGGATGCTGTAGCATATAGTTTTGATGCTTACAATATGCCTAGTTGCTGTTTTGGACAACATGCCCTTTAACCTTGTATAGAGTGTGTGTGTTGAACCGTTGCTCCATTTTGAGTGTGCTCTATATGAAACTTGCTTGATTTTGCATGTAGTTTCATATTACCTTGTTGAATCCATGTTTTGAGGTGTTTGCTTGATGTTTGTATGCATTTTGCATCAATGCCATGTTTAACTTGTTTTGCTCATATCTTGTAGGCCGTAGCTCCGAACTAAATGAACTTTATATGTAACTTGACTAGAATTTCGTGTAGATCATCTTGGTGCATCTTAATTTGCCGTTTAACAACTTGAACATAAGGTTTATTCAGATATGGACCAACTTCGAAATTTACATATGAGGACTTACCGGAATTGTTATATGTTGTTTCCGGCCTCATTTAAACTTGCTTTGATATGTTGCTCTTGTTTGCATCATATCATTCCATGAGTAGCTTCATGTGGTCTTTTATTGCATCATACTTGGTTGAGCATCATGTCATGTATATGTGTGGTGTGTTTACTATGTTGTGTGCTTCTTCTCGATAGTTCCCGTTTCGTTGCGATCGTGAGGATTTGTTCGTCTACGCTTGGTTC
Source organism: Triticum dicoccoides (assembly GCF_002162155.2). Lineage (NCBI taxonomy): Eukaryota > Viridiplantae > Streptophyta > Magnoliopsida > Poales > Poaceae > Triticum > Triticum dicoccoides. Next base: position 521,453,454 of record NC_041387.1, on the reverse strand, counting down.
GTCTTCGTGGCTTCATCTTCTTCATGGACTCGTTCTTCTTCCTAGCGGGATTTCAGGAAAGATGACCGTCACCTTGGATCTCATTACTATCATTGCTTTGCTAGTTGCTTCGTTCTATCGCTATGCTGCGCTACCTATCTTTTGCTCTTCAGGCCTCCCAATTTGCCATGTCAGCCTCTAACCTTTTTCACCCTTCCTAGCAAACAGTTGCTTGGCTATGTTACCGCTTTGCTCACCCCTCTTATAGCGTTGCTAGTTGCAGGTGAAGTTGAAGATTGCTCCCTGGTGGACAGGATTATGTTCGGATATCACAATATCTCTTATTTAATTTAATGCATCTATATACTTGGTAAAGGGTGGAAGACTCGGCCTTATGCCTGGTGTTTTGTTCCACTCTTGCCACCCTAGTTTCTGTCATACCGGTGTATGGTCCCGGATTTTGCGTTCCTTACGCGGTTGGGTGATTTATGGGACCCCTTGACAGTTCGCTTTGAATAAAACTCCTCTAGCAAGGCCCAACCTTGGTTTTACCATTTGCCTCACCTAGCCCTTTTTCCCTTGGGTTTCCGGAGCCCGAGGGTCATCTTTATTTTACCCCCCCGGGCCAGTGCTCCTCCGAGTGTTGGTCCAACCTGAGCGATGTCCGGCACCCCCTAGGCAACCAGGGTCTATGCCAACCCGACGTCTGGCTCATCCGGTGTGCCCTGAGAACGAGATATGTGCAGCTCCTATCGGGCTTTGTCGGCACATCGGGCGGCTTTGCTGGTCTTGTTTTACCATTGTTGAAACGTCTTATAAACCGGGATTCCGAGTCTGATCGGGTCTTCTTGGGAGAAGGTATATCCTTCGTTGATCGCGAGAGCTTATCATGGGCTAAGTTGGGACACCCCTGCAGGGTATAAACTTTCGAAAGCCGTGCCCGCGGTTATGTGGCAGATGAGAATTTGTTAATGTCCGGTTGTAGATAACTTGACACCAGATTCGAATTAAAACGCATCAACCGCGTGTGTAGCTGTGATGGTCTCTTTTCGGCGGAGTCCGGGAAGTGAACACGGTTTTGGGTTATGTTTGACGTAAGTAGGAGTTCAGGATCACTTCTTGATCATTGCTAGCTTCACGATTGTTCCGTTTGCTCTCTTCTCGCTCTTATTTGCGTATGTTAGCCACCATATATGCTTAGTCGCTACTGCAACCTCACCACTTTACCTCTTCCTTTCCCATTAAGCTTTGCTAGTCTTGATACCCATGGTAATGGGATTGCTGAGTCCTCGTGGCTCACAGATTACTACAACAACAGTTGCAGGTGCAGGTTTATGTGATGATCTTGATGCGAGAGCGATGCTTGCTTGTTTTGGAGTTCTTCTCCTGCTTCTTCTTCGATCAGGGGATAGGTTCCAGGTCGGCAGTCTGGGCTAGCAGGGTGGATGTCGTTTGAGCTTCTGTTTATGTTTCATTTGTAGTTGGATGTTGACCTTGTATATGATGTATTGTTGTATTCGTGTGGCTTTGTATGCCTTTTGTATGTATCCCCATCTATTATGTAATGTTGATGTAATGATATCCACCTTGCAAAAGCATTTCAATATGCGGGTCTATCCTTGATGGGACCTTCGAGTTCCTTTTGGATAGGGTCGCATATTGGGCGTGACAGGAGCGCCCTTGGAGCCAGGTGGTCTGGGATGGGGCGGCTGCAAGTGTGGATAGCCCGGTCTTCTCGGTGCCATTCTAGCCAGTGGAGGCGGCCAGGCCGGCTGTGGTTGCGCAACGGTCTGTCGTGGAGGATGTGGGCTGCTGCTACATGGAGGAGGCAGCGGATCTATGGCAGATGGAAGCAAAGCTGTCCAAAGCTGTGGTGGTCACGATCACTGGATCCAGGCCGAAGGTCGACCTAGCGGCTGCGGTAACGGCGTTGCATGAAGATTTTCTTATCGGGCCGATGGACATGTCAATTCGAGCATTCTATACAGAGGATTTCTTGGTGCTATGCAGGGAGCAGAGCACACGTGACAAGATGGTGAGGTAGGGAGGTCTGTCGCCATCATCGGCGGCTGGCTTCACGTTGTCGTTGCATCCATGCTGAGGAAGGCGTAGGCTACCGGAGCGGCACTGTCTTTCCTGGTGCCGGTGGCCTTGGTGGGGGTGTCAGCGCATGCGTGGATGAGGAGGACGGCCAACGCAGTTCTTCATGGCCTAGGAATCGTGGTTGGAGTGGTGGACAACACGGCGCGGAGGAACGACATGTCCAGCTACAAGGTGTGGCTTCGGACTGACAGGCCGGATCGCATTCCGGAGCAAAGGCGGTTGTTTGTAGAGGAGCCACGCCGGCGGCGTGGTAGGGTCTAGCCGCGGGTGGCGCGGTCGGCAGCGCTGTGGTACAACATCCGTATTGTCAAGATGGCGGAGCCAGTTGTGGATGAAGACGATGATCCTGATCTGTCACCACCGCCTAGCCCGCCGGCTCCACAGTCCGATGATGATCATGGGTCCAATGGGAGAGATCGGTGTGGTCTACATGGTGCGGGAGACGAGCGGAGGTTTGATTGTGGTGCGGCAGCCTCGCCACCATCGGCGGGATGCTCCTCGGCGGCGTCAGCGCCCGCGGCAGGGCATGGGCGCGTTCAAAATAAAGTCGGGGCGGGCCAGGATATGGCGCATGATGCGATGGTGCAGCAGTCGGGCCCAACTGCTCAGTTTGACGGGGCCTTGACCGTGGTTTCTGTGGCGTCGATGGCGCGGGGACAGCTGGCTCTGGGCGACATGGACAGCAGGGTGGATGGTTCTGGAGTGGGCCTTTTGGCGTCGTCTTGTGCCTCGGGAGATGAGATGAGGGGATGAGAGGAGGTGTGTCCTGCGTCGGGATCACCGCCATCGGTAACGTTGGCCCGCTGGCGTAGGCCATGTGAGCAGGTGGCTCCAAGATTGGAGCACGTGGATTCGATTCAAGCGGTGCGAACTGGGGGTTGCTCCTGGTCGGCTCTGTGGAGCTATCGGTGGGGCCGGGGCCGCGGTTGGACTAGTATGCCATGGGGCCGGTCAGGTCACTGGGCTGCTCGTTGGCCAGAGACTCCTGTTCACGGATTGCGACAAGGGATTCGGTCAATCTTCGTGCTTTGGTGGGCGGGTCCGGAATCATGCAGCCATCCAGGGTTGGGCATGTGGACGACGAGGCGTCAGAGTTCTCATGCATGCAGGGAAGTACGTCTTTTCAGCTACCCTCACTGGATGTGGGATCGGACCGGAATGTAGGTCTCGTGGAGGCCTGAGATTTGTTCTAGGTGAGTTTGTCGGGGTGTGACGAGCCACCTTCAGGAAGTGTCACCCCATGCACGCCGAGGCCGGCCGAGCCTGTGCTCGCCAATGTTGCGCAGCTATGTGAAGACATGCACAGATCGATTGAGCCAATCTTGGCAAGACCGACGACGCGCACGCATGGAACTCAAGCCCGCAGGCCCAGGAAGAAGCAGACACTAGATGTTACTCCGCGTAGGAGTGAGAGGATCACGAAGCATGGGGCCAGCAAGCAGCAGCCAGCAACAGGTGCTCATATGCAGGCTGTGTTTGGCTCACGAGGGAGAGGTTATCTCCGAGGATGCACTCAGGATGTACGTCAAGCTTTTCAGGTGCCCACTCTCGGATGCTCACATAGCAGCAGTGTTGGCGCTTTTTGGGTGGGAGCCGCCGCCGGCATCGTTGCTGGACGCAGTCCAGGATGTCGCCATGGTGGCCTAGGGGCGATGGCTTGTGGACTGGGTAGGATGTGACCATGGATGCGCAAGCTTTGAGGATGCTTGTGTGGAATGTGTGTGGGCTAAATGCCCCGGCGCGTAGAGATGCTGTGCGACAGGTAGTGATTGGAGCGAACCCGGACATGTTTACCTTCAGGAGACCAAGCTGCAAGTAATATTAGCAACGGTTGTACAATGTTGCCTAGGCAATAAATTTACCAAGTTTTTCTATGTCCTGGCAGTTGGTACACGTGGTGGGATACTGGTGGCATGGGATGAGACGGTTGTCAGGCTCTCAAACCCACACTACCAGAGTAACTCCGTAACGGCAATTGTGAAAGCCACGGGTGTGGCGGAGTGGTGGCTTACGTGTGTCTATGGACCTCAAGAGGACATGGACAAGGTGAATTTTTTTTGCAAGAGCTTGTGGACATTAGAGAGCTGCACGCAGGTCCCTGGCTTGTAGCGGGCGACTTTAACCTAATTGCAAGGCAAGAAGATAAAAACAATGACTTGATCAACCGGAGGATGTTGGGCAGATTTCGGGCCAAGCTGAATAGGCTGGAGTTGAAGGAGATGTACTTAAATGGTCGCCGGTACACGTGGTCTAACGAACGGCGGCATGCTACTCTAGAGAAGATTGATCACGTTTTCGTCTCGAATGAGTGGGATGAGGCGTTCCCGACGTGCTTCCTTTCTGCCCTGGGCACAACAATTTCGGATCATTGCCCGTTGATGTTGGACATGAATGTGGAGATTAAAACTCACAAACGCTTCCAGTTTGAAGCCTTTTGGGTGAAGGCGGCAGGTTTCATGGAGTCGGTGCAGACTGCATGGGAATCTACTCCTACAGCTTCAAACGACTTCCTCACATTACACTGTAAGCTGAGGGCCACGACAAAGGCATTGCAGAAGTGGAGTGACTGGTGGATTGGAAATGTAAAGCTGCAGATTACCATTGCTTTGGAGGTGACCGCGCGGCTGGATGTCGCTATGGAGTCTCGAATGCTGTTTGAAGCGGAGAGGGATCTGCGGGAGTGCTTGAAGCACAAACTTCTCAGTCTATGCTCTCTGGAGCGCTCGATTGCAAGGCAGAGATCTCGGCTGCTGTAGTTGTGGGAAGGAGATGGTAATACCAGGTTGTTTTGTCAGCAGGCTAGCCACAGGCAACGAAAGAATGTGTTGCGTTTAGTCAGGTACAATGGACAGATCTATTCGGGTCAAGATGAAGTGGCCTCAGCGGTGGATGCGTACTATGGCAGAGCTTTTGGGTGGTGCGAGCAACGACAACACGCACTACATTTAGAGGGGCTCAACTTACGACAGCGGGATCTGGCACGACTTGAGGAGCCGTTCACACCTGAGGAAGTGGAGAAGGTGATCAAGGAGATGCCAATGGATAAGGCACCAGGGCGAGATGTCTTTACACGAAGGTTCTATGCCACATACTGGCACATCATTAGGGTGGATTTTATGAGAGCTTTGGATTGCATGTATCGGGAGGACATGATGGGCATGGTGGCAATCAACAAATCGCTTGTGTCACTACTGCCGAAGGAGGGAGCGTTGGATGTGGACGATTTTCGTCCCATCAATCTGGTGCATGGGGCCATTAAGATCTTTGATAAGGTCCTCTTGACCAGGTTGGCTGTGGAGCTCCCTAATCTTGTGGGGAATCACCAGAATGCGTTCGTGAAAGGAAGATCCCTGCATGACAATTTCATGCTAGTGCAGGGTATGGCGAGGAGACTGCATGCTCTAAAGAGCCCGGCTATTCTACTCAAGCTAGATATATCGAAGGCGTTTGATTCGATCCAATGGCCTTTCTTGTTGGAAGTCTTGCAGCAATTCGGTTTTGGGCACAAGTGGAGAGCTTGGATCTGTGGGATTCTTGCCACATTGACTACAAAGGTGATGGTCAATGGAGAGCCAGGAGAAACCATTTACAACTGCAAAGGTATGCGCCAAGGGGACTCTTTATCACCAATGTTGTTCATTCTCGTGATGGAGCCCCTGCAGCGTATGTTTGAGGCTGCGGTGTTGAGGCAAGTGATGGAGCCGCTGGCAGCGTCCGGAATGAGGCAAAGAATGTCTATATATGTGGATGATGTGGTCCTTTTCTTGAGGCCGAAGCAACTAGACTTGACAACATGTAGGACAATCTTCGCCATGTTTGGAGAGGCTTCAGGATTACGTATCAATATGGGCAAGTCGGCTGCTCTACCGATTAGATGCGATGAACATACCATGGCTTGGGTGAGCCAAGAGTTGGGATGCTCGGTGGCATTGTTTCCTATAAAGTATCTCGGATTACCACTCTCCCTAAGAAAACAAACGACAGGACAACTGCAATACTTGGTGGACAGCTTGGCAAACCGCTTGCCAAAATGGAGGGCGGCACTCATGCCAAAGAGCGGGAGGTTGACACTTGTGCAGTCAGTGTTGTGTGCAATACCAATACATGCGATGATGGCTCCGGACTTACCAATGAAGACAATCGCGGCCATGAACAAGGTGTGTAGAGGTTTTCTGTGGTGCAAGAAGGCCGAGGCTAATGGTGGCAATTGTGCGGTAGCTTGGGAGGCTATGTGCGTGCCGAAGTGGGCAGGAGGACTGGGCATCCCTAACATGCACTGGTTGAACATTGCCATGCAAGCGAGGTGTCCGTGGTTAAAACGGTTCGACACTTCCAGACCGTGGAGCGAATTATCTATTAAAGTGCCCAAGGAGTCCATACAAATCTTCCGGGCTGCAACTAGAGCCGAGGCTTGGGACAGGAGGCCAACCTTGTTCTGGGAAGACAAGTGGCTGGATGGCATGAGGGTGCAGGAGTTGGCCCCAGACTTGTACAAGAGGATTCCGGCTCGGATCAGACGCGAAACCATGGTTGGTCAGGTCACACCTACGGGAGAACGGGCACATGCTGTCGGGCCGGACATCGATGAGGCCTCCTTGCGGCAGTTCTTGGAGTTGTGGAGTAGGGTGGAAGCGTGCGAGCCGCATGTGGGGGAGCAGGACGTGATAACTTGGTCCTAGGAAACACATGGCCAGTTCACCGTGAGATCGGCGTATGCGAGCATGTTTTGTGGGCGTCAGGAGGTGCCGACATCGAAGCTCACATGGAAATCTCGAGCACCGTTGGAATGTCCCTTCTTTGCATGGTTGGCCCTTAAGAATCGATGCTGGACATTAGACCGGTTAGCCAGGAGGGGTTTGACACACCAAGATGCGTGCCCGTTTTGTGATCAGGAAGAGGAAACGCTAAACCACATTTTGCTCACGCATGTGTTCGCCAAGACGGCATGGACGATGGTCGAAGAGGCACTTGGCAGGACTGACTAGACGCCGAGCGAGGATGACATGCTTGGGGACTAGCTATGTAGTACAGGTGCGGATAATGATACATGCATCAAGGACTTGCGGACTGTGTTACTGCTTGTCATGTGGGGGCTATGGAAGCATCGCAATGCCATTGTATTTGACGGTGATTCCCCGTCGATCGGGAGGCTCATCGACAAGGTGAAGACGGAGACCAAGGTGTGGGCTACGACAAGTCTAATCAAGAGGGAGATGGAGGGTTTCATAGGTAGATTGTATAGGTGGGCTATGAGGGAGGAGTAGGGTACATGCTTGTTAGTGGAGTGGGTGCGAGCTAAAAGCCGCACGGACATGTACATGTAACTTGTCGTGGAGGCTTTCTTTGCCTTTCTTCTTTAATATATGATATGCACACTCATGGATATTCGAGAAAAAAATTACATCCAAATCTGTATAGCACCTAGCGACGACTACAAACACTGAAACGAGCCGAAGGCGCGTGAGCCAAGCAAAACTTGTTGTAGTATACAGTTGAGAAGTCGTCGTGCCAAAGCCACGTAGGACCAGCGCACCAGAAAAGCTACCACCACCATTGAAGAGTAGCGTAGATTGGAAGGATCCAACCCGAATACATACAAATGTAGACGAACTACAACAAGATTCGAGCAAATCCACCAAAAATAGATCCGCCGAAGACACACCTCCACACGCCCACAGACGATGCTAGACGCACAACCGGAACGGGGACTAGGTGGGGAGAATCTTATCCCATCTTCAGGGAGCCATCACCATCTCATCTTCCTGAACATGACATAAATCCCAACAAAACTCGAATGAACATCTAAAGACAGAGCCCAAGCCATAGAAACACATGGGATGCTCAGCCCAAACAAGGAAATAACACAACTAAACCCCGTAGTCAGATCTATAGCCATCGAGAATGAGGAGGCGGGACACGGGAAACCCAAACCGCGTCTCGATCTCACAAGAACCTCCGCCGTGCATCCGCTAGCCAAACTCTACAAGATCAACGTACTCCACCAATAGCGCCAGGAGATCGGCAAATGAGTAGCAGGACCCGGTAAAGTCGAAGGCAGAAGACACGGGAAAGCGTTGTGGAAGCCGTACATAACGCCCTAGAAACCCACGCCTTGAGTGGCAACCCAAACCAATGCGATGTCCATCATCCTCATAACCAACACCGGGAATGCCACGAGCCAACAAGATGGGAGAACATATCCCATGCCCCAAAGGAACGGGTGCACCAGATGCACCGGTGACTTATGGACCGTTAGATTCAAAATGTAGGGACACGATCTGGGTATTGGCTGGGCTGATGGCACACATGCAAAATGAACCTTGTGTTGTCGTGAAATTGAAACGTACTGAGCGCGTACATCCCCTGCCCAAGGCCCAAACCAAGGCGTATGTCTCCCACATGGCGTTGAATCGACGACATCTGTGGCAGCTCAAGGATCCATGGTATGTCATGTCCAGATTTTATTCTTTCAATTTTCCTCCAATTCATTTGAAATATGTGACATGGAAATAATTGTAAACTCTAAAATAAGATTTGAACATGATACTTATAACTCTTTTTGAAAAAGTCGGTACCTGGGAGTTTTGTTAAAGGTAAGGGCACATCATATCTGTTGTAAGTTCTTCTGATTCAGTTTGTAATATATCTTAGTGGAAAGTGTGCTCATTATGTTTGATGGAACTAACTGAAAACATTACTAGTTCTTCGTGTCTCTGTTCCTGATTCAACATTTCAATTCAATCTCATGTTGTTGTAGCACAAGTCTGAGGGGTATTCAATCAGACATTCTGTATTCCATGCTTCCTTGTAAAGTATGTCAGTGTATTTATTTATTTATTTTGTGGGGAATGTCAATGTATTTATGAAACAACTGAATTTTGTACACCAGTTGTGTGTTAAGTTATATACACAATCAATTAACGATGCAATTTCCACATCATGAGCTAGATAATTGATACTCTATTGCTGCCTAGTCTATTGATACTAGTGGTATGTTTTTTGTTGTTAAAAATGTAACTTCAAAATGAAATGGAGCATCAATCTACAATGATGCATCCGGAGTGTTGTTGGAGCATTTCCTTGCACATACATAGTACGAGTGCAGATTCAAAGTGGACATGGCTCGACTGATACTGCTAGTTGAAACGAACTTGTCTTCTGGTGGTAGCAGCTCATGCAAACCGTGTTGAAAAAAATACAAAAAAGATGGGACATGCAAGGTGAAAGAGCTTGCAGAGAAATAGATTTTGCTCCTCTTTACTATTTCCTACAAAAATGAGGGTCGGTATATGAAAGTGCTAGTCATCGACTAGAGGGGGGTGAATGGGCGATTTGTATGGAAGTCTTCAAAACATGAGGTCTTTGAAGATAAACTGTTAAAATGAACCTATATGATATGAAGCGGAAGATGAACTACACTAGACAAGCCATAGTCAAGTAAGCAGTATAGTGAAACTACAAAGACTAACAGCAGCTAGGTAGTATGGATCAGAATGGAAGATAGTATGAAGCCAAACATGTAATAGTTGTCACACAGTGATGTCAATCAGATCAGGCAAGCGCGAAATGACTTCACGAAGATGAACTAAAATTTAAAGGAAGTAGGGGATAGAAACAATAGCTTGGTGAAGACAAGAATTTGGTAGACCAGTTCCAGTTGCTATGACAACTGTACGTCTGGTTAGAGAGGCTGAGATTGAACTCAGAAGACTGTGTATTCACCTTATTCCCCTTGAGCTAATGACACCCAGCCCTCGCTCAATCACTCTGGTAAGTCTTCAAGGTAGACTTCCAAACCTTCATAGGCTCCGTTCACCGGCGATCCAGAATGACTCTTAGATGCTCAGAACATGATGCCTAACCGGCTGGAGGATCCATAGTCCTCAAGTGTAACAAGTCTTCAGATCACGCGGACAGAAAGATTTCAGTGATGCCTAACACTCTTTGGCTCTGGGTGTTTTGGGCTTTGTCCTCGCAAGGATCTCTCTCTCAAAGGCTTCGGAGGTGAGTTGCTCTCAAACGACAAAAGCTACACACTAACTCTGAGCAGCCACCAAATTATGGTATAGGGGGTGGCCTATTTATAGCCAGGAGGCAACCCGACCTGATATCTCCGAAATGACCCTGGGTCACTAAGGAACCGACATGTGTCCAACGGTCGGATTTCAAACACACGCGACAGCTTGGCTTGGGCTATAAGCAAAGCTGACTCATCCAACTCTGGATAAGATTTGCTCTCATTGTCATCGCTCGAAGACATAGGATTTTGGTTGAGCATCAATTCAGTCATCTGACTTTGTTCACTTGGACCCCACTTAACAGTACAGTGGTTCCTATGACTCAATAAAGAAGAAAAGGAAACTACGAAACAACTGTGTCTTCGCACTTGATACGTCTCCAATGTATCTATCATTTATGAAGCATTCATGCTATTATATTATCTGTATTGGATGTTTACGGGCTTTATTATACACTTTTATATTATTTTTGGGACTAACCTATTAACCGGAGGCCCAACCCATATTGCTGTTTTCTTGCCTATTTCAGTGTTTCGAAGAAAAGGAATATCAAATGGAGTCCAAACGGAATGAAACCTTCGGGAGCGTGATTTTTGGAACGAACGTGATCCAGGAGTGCTGAAGTCAGGGAAGCTTCGAGGAGGCCATGAGGTAGGGGGGTGCGCCCACCCCCCAGGGCGCGCCCTCCACCCTCGTGGGCCCCTCGTGGCTCCCCCGACTGACTTTTTTCGCCTATATAAGTCCATATACCCTAAAACCTTCGGGGAACACAATAGATCGGGAGTTCGCCGCCGCAAGCCTCTGTAGCCACCAAAAACCTCGCGGGAGCCCGTTCCGGCACCCTGCCAGAGGGGGGATCCCTCACCGGTGGCCATCTTCATCATCCCGGCGCTCTCCATGACGAGGAGGGAGTAGTTCACCCTCGGGGCTGAGGGTATGTACCAGTACCTATGTGTTTGCTCTCTCTCTCTCTCGTGTTCTTGACTTCGCACGATCTTTATGTATCGCGAGCTTTGCTATTATAGTTAGATCTTATGATGTTTCTCCCCCTCTACTCTCTTGTAATGGATTGAGATTTCCCTTTGAAGTTAACTTCTCGGATTGAGTCTTTAAGGATTTGAGAACACTTGATGTATGTCTTGCCGTGCTTATTTGTGGTGACAATGGAAAATTCACGTGATCCACTTGATGTATGTTTTGGTGATCAACTTGCGGGCTCAATGAACTTATGCATAGGGGTTGGCACACGTTTTCGTCTTGACTCTCTGGTAGAAACTTTGGGGCACTCTTTGAAGTACTTTGTATTGGTTGAATAGACGAATCTGAGATTGTGTGATGCATATCATATAATCATGCCCACGGATACTTGAGGTGACATTGGAGTATCTAGGTGACATTAGGGTTTTGGTTGATTTGTGTCTTAAGGTGTTATTCTAGTACGAACTCTATGATCGAACGGAAAGAATAGCTTCGTGTTATTTTACTACGGCCTCTTGAATAGATTGATCAGAAAGGATAACTTTGAGGTGGTTTCGTACCCTACCATAATCTTTTCGTTTGTTCTCCACTATTAGTGACTTTGGAGTGACTCTTTGTTGCATGTTGAGGGATAGTTATATGATCCAATTATGTTATTATTGTTGAGAGAACTTGCACTAGTGAAAGTATGAACCCTATGCCTTGTTTCCTAGCATTGCAATACCGTTTACGCTCACTTTTATCATTAGTTACCTTGCTGTTTTTATATTTTCTGATTACAAAAACCTATATCTACCATCCATATTGCACTTGTATCACCACCTCTTCGCCGAACTAGTGCACCTATACAATTCACCATTGTATTGGGTGTGTTGGGGACACAAGAGACTCTTTGTTATTTGGTTGCAGGGTTGCTTGAGAGAGACCATCTTCATCCTACGCCTCCCACGGATTGATAAAACTTAGGTCATCCACTTGAGGGAAATTTGCCACTGTCCTACAAACCTATGCACTTGGAGGCCCAACAACGTCTACAAGAAGAAGGTTGTGTAGTAGACATCAAGCTCTTTTCTGGTGCCGTTGCCGGGGAGGTGAGTGCTTGAAGGTATATCTTTAGATCTTGCAATCGAATCTTTTAGTTTTTTATTTTATCACTAGTTTAGTCTATAAAAGAAAACTACCAAAAAATGGAATTGAGTTTGTCTCATACGCTTCATCTTTTTAATATCTTTCGTGAGAGTGATGGAAAGGAAAAATGTGCTCAAGTGATAGAAGAAGAATGCATTAAAATGTTTGGCACTAAATATTTGTATGATGAGCATGATTGCAATGTTGTTAGTATGAATTCCTTGAATATCCATGATGCTAATGATATGCAAAGCCACAAGCTTGGGGAAGCTATGTTTGATGAAGATGATATTTTTTGTCCCCCAAGTTTTGATGAGAATATTTATTATGATGAAAGCATGACTCCTATTTATGATGATTATATTGATGAAAGTGGGTTTGGAAGAGTGTCAACTTTAGGAAGTAATGATCCCACTATTTTGGAGGATGTTGAATATTATTGTGATAATTATGAAAGTGGATTTGGAGAGGTCATGACTTTATTTAGTGAGGAATCCACTATTTCGGAAGAGGTTCCAATTGATTATGAGAACAAAGTTGCTATCTATGATGATTATTGTGATGACTTGTATGCTATTTAGAATAATGATAACCATGAAACTTGGCATCATGATTTTAGTTTTCAATTGGATTATGCTTCACATGATAATTATTTTGTTGAGTTTGCTCCCACTACTATTCATGAGAAGAAATTTGCTTATGTGGAGAGTAGTAAATTTTCTATGCAAGTAGATCATGAAAGAATGCTTTAGGTGTTGGTTATATTGTTGAATTCATTCATGATGCTACTGAAAATTATTATGAGGGAGGAATATATGCTTGTAGGAATTGCAATAATATCAAGTTTCCTTTCTATGTGCTTAAAGTTTTAAAGTTATGCTTGTTTTGCCTTCCTATGCTAGTTGATTATTGTTCCCTTAAGTTGTTTGCTCACAAAATCCCTATGCATAGGAAGTGGGTTAGACTTAAATGTGCTAGTAATATGCTTCATGATGCTCCCGTTATGTTTCAATTCTTATCTTTTATGTGAGCATCATTGTCATCATCATGCCTAGCTAGAAAGGCATTAAAGAAAAGCGTTTGTTGGGAGACAACCCAATATTTAACTTTACTATTTTTGTGTGTTCACATGATTATGCTACTGTAGTAATCATGTTTTATAGCTTTTGTTTCAATAAAGTGCCAACTAAGACCTTTAGGATAGCTTACGGTGATAGTTGTGTTGATCCTGCTGAAAGTCAGAAACTTTTGCACCAATGTCGGTGTCAAAACCGACGGATCTCGGGAAGGGGGTCCCGAACTGTGCGTCTAAGGCTAATGGTAACAAGAGGCAGGGGACATGATGTTTTACCCAGGTTCGGGCCCTCTCGATGGAGGTAATACCCTACTTCCTGCTTGATTGATCTTGATGATATGAGTATTGCAAGAGTTGATCTACCACAAGATCATAGATGCTAAACCCTAGAAGCTAGCCTATGGTATGATTATTGTTATATCTATCGACTAGCCTAGCCTTGGTTTATATAATGCACCAGAGGCCGAGGATAACAAGAGTCCTAGCCGAGTACGCCGGTGGGGAGGAGTCCTTGTCTTGATCACCAAGTCTTGTGGAATCTTCCTTGTATGTGGCAACTGTCCGAACTGGCCCATGAGTATACGGCCACGGGGGTCCTCAGCCCGATCTAACTGATTGGGAGACGACGTGGTGAGTACCCCCTAGTCCAGGACACCGTCAGTAGCCCCCTGAACCGGTCTTCAAGTTGAGGACACTCCTCCATTCTTCCGAACTGTTCTTCGCCTTTGGTCGTCGGTCTTGAAAACTGGTTCAACAAATCTTCTTATCTTCGATCTTGAGGATCGCCAAAGTGCATCCAAAGAGTTTACACGTCGGGTATCCGAGGAGCCCCTTTAAGTTTACGACCTTTATCAATGCCTTGTTATTTTTAATGCCACATCTCGGGTTTGAAGTTGTTCCCGGGCGACAGTGTCCTCTTGCGTTCGAGCTCCAATGCTGAACTGCATTCGAGGTGTCTTTTGCAGCCGAGCACCAACGCCGGACTGCTTCCGAGCTCCAACGCTGGAATGTATCTGAGCTCCAACGCCGGACTGTGTCCAGGCTCCAACTCCGGACTATATCCGAGCTCCAACGCCGGATTATATCCGAGGTGTCATAAATCACCTTGGTTCAAAAAAGTTGAAAGAGTTTAGCTAAGCTTAATACCAGAAATGCCCTCTAAGGAGCCAGCCACTGGCACCCGAGCTTTATGCCGGACTGCTTCTGGGGTGGTGCACCACCTTGGCCATGGGCTGATTTTTATGAATTAATTCCAAATTGTGCAATGTAATCTCTGACGAGATGCATAGCCAGTATATGTATATCAGTAACCCTCAAGGTGCGTATTGGCCTAATATCCGGGATGCACCTGAAGGAGAAAATCAAACCGCTGACCCTAGTAGCCCTGAGACTCAGGTTGATGCGTAAAATCCGCCTGAGGATCAATTCCTAGCTTGGCAGCATACTTAGGAATGCAACGCGGTGTGCAAAGTCCCCGAGACTCAGGTTGGGTGCGGCTGACCAACCTGAGGATAATAATCTCATCGAAAACTATATTGCACTTTAAATTTTCCGCATTGGACATGCAATGCAGTAGCCCCCGAGACATTGGTCGGGTGGCGACACCAGATCAGGGGATCGATGTACCCCTTTGATATTTGTAAATAATAAGCACAAAGCCCAGTAGCCCCTGAGCCTTAATGTGGGCACGGGTGGCCGAATTAAGGATCGATATCCAAAGTAAAATCACAAATTATGTGTAATGATTCTATGTATCCAAGTACTTTACATCATTAATGCTCGGATCTGCATTGTACAAAACTTTGTTGACCGCCATCGACTTCAACCTCCTCGGCCAGTAGCCGGGGAGTGTTTGTCCCACTTTATAAAGCCTTTATGAGGGCAAAGATTTACGGCAAACAAGGCAATCCGGCCATACGGTTTTATAAACAAAGGTACGCAGAGAGTGTAAGTGCATCTAGTGCCACCCCTAGTTGGTTTTGGAGTATTGACGACAAACTTGGTTAAGGGACTAATGCGTTTGTGAGAATTGCAGGATAACGCAGGTAGTGTCCCTCATTGATTCGGTTTACCTACCAGAGATGACCCCTAAAAATGTATGAAGACATTGAAGACAATGGTGGTATGAGAAGATATTCATATTGAAGACTATGACATGAGAAGACATTGCGTGAAGACTATGGAGCGTGAAGACTGTGTGGATTCATTGCTTCCTTTTCTTCTTTGTTGAGTCATAGGAACCACCGTACTGTTAAGTGGGGTCCAAGTGAACTAAGTTAGAGTGACTGAAGTGATGCTCAACTCAAATCCTGTGTCTTCGAGCGAACACAATGAGAGCAAACCTTATCTAGAGCTGGATGAGTCAGCTTTGCTTGTAGCCCAAGTAAAGTTGCCGCGTGTGTTTGAAATCTGACCATTGGAACACGTGTCAGTTCCTTAGTGACCCAGGGTCATTTTGGACAAATCAGGTCGGGTTGCCTAGTGTCTATAAATAGCCCACCCCCTACACCATAAATTGGTGGCTGCTCAGAGTTTGTACACGGCTTTTGTCGTTTGAGAGCAACCCACCTCGAAGCATTTGAGAGAGAGAAAAATCCTTGCGAGGACAAAGCCCAAACACCCAGAGCCAAAGAGTGTTAGGCATCACTGAAGTCTTTCTGTCTGTGTGACCTGAAGACTTGTTACACTTGAGGACTGTGAATCCTCCAGCCGGTTAGGCGTCGCGTTCTGAGCATCCAAGAGTCATTGTGGATTGCCGGGTGAACAAAGTCTATGAAGGTTTGGAAGTCTACCTTGAAGACTTACCAGAGTGATTGGGCGAGGACTAAGTGTCCTTAGCTCAAGGGGAATAAGGTGAAGACATGGTCTTCTGAGTTGAATCTCAGCCTCCCTAACTAGACATACAGTTGTCACAGCAACTGGAACTGGTCCAACAAATCCTGTGTCTTCAACAAGCAACTAGTTCTATCTCTTCCCTCCTTTACTTTGAGTTTGTCTTCGTGAAGTCATTGCTTATCTGTCTTATCTGATTGACTTCATTGCTTGACTACTATTGTTGATTGGCTTCATAATATCTTCCATCCTGATCCTACTACCTAGCTGCTATTAGTCTTTGTACGTTAACGCTATTGCATACTTGACTATGGCTTGCTTGTTGTAGTTTATCTTCCGCTGCATATCAATTAGGTTATTTCTATTGTTTGTCTTCGAAACTTCCATGTTTTGAAGACTTTGATAAAAATCGCCTATTCACCCCCCCTCTAGTCGATAACTAGCACTTTCAATTGGTATCAGAGCAAGGTACTCCCTTGTTCTGTGTGATTTGGTTTAACCACCTGGAGTTTAGCTATGTCGACTGCAGGAATAATCAAAGTCTCCGCTGCTTGCCCCGTGTTCGATGGAACAGAATATCCCTACTGGAAGAATAAGACACACATGCATCTTGAAGCCATTGACGTCGACCTCTGGTATGTCGTCAAGAATGGCGTTCCCAAAACTGGTGAAGGTATCACCCCTACTGATGTCAAGAAGTTCATTCAACTGGACTCGACTGCAAAGAACATCATCTCTGGTCATCTGACCAAAGGACAGTATGGCCGCGTGAGTGCTCTGGAAACGTCAAAGCTAGTCTGGGACTGGCTATCCAAGGTCAATGAAGGCGTCTCTACTCAGAGAGACCAGAGAATCAGTGTTCTTCGCAATCTCTTCAATTGCTTCAAGAGAAACGACAATGAAAATGTCCAGCTCACGTTTGATCGCCTCACCGACATCACAAATGAGCTTCAGGCTCTCGGTGCCACTGAGATCACCAAGCATGAAATCGTCAAGACACTGCTGAGATCACTTGACAGCTCCTTTGACACTCTTGCCCTCATGATACAAGAACGTCCTGACTTCAAGACACTCGATCCGTCTGATATACTTGAGAGGCTCAACACACATGAGTTCCAGCTTTCTGAGAAAAGAGATATTTATGGTCCCAATTATGGCCGAACTCGCGCTTTGAAGGCAAAAGTGGTTTCCTCATCTGAAGAAGAATCTGACTGCGGTTCTGATGATCCTGAAGACATTGGAAAGGAACTTGCCATGCTTGTAAAGAAGTTTCAGAGGTTCACCAAGAAGAAAGGCTTTAGAAAGTCTTCACGATCTAGCTCCAAGAATGATGAAGCTTCCACCCATGACAACAAGAAGAGAACCTGCCACAAGTGCAAGAAACCTGGTCACTACATATCTGAGTGTCCACAGTGGGACAATGAGAAGAAGAAGAAGAAGAGCAAGGAATATGATTCTGATGACAAGAAGAAGAAGAAATCCTCAAAGTCTTCTTCCAAGTCTTCATCACACAAGAAGAGCTCATCAGGCAAGGCTCGTGCCTTTGTTGGCAAGGAAATGGATTCAGAGGAGGAGTCTGCTTCTGAGGAGGCGGAGGTGGAATCTGGAGAGGAGTCTGACCCTGGCGTTGCAAGTCTGGCTCTAGCCACAGCCTATGTTGCCAAGTCCATCTTCAACAATGAAGACAATGACTTCCACACCAACGCTGAAGCTGATGACATGGACGATCCTGCTCCCACCTACTACTTCATGGCATGCGGTGCCAAGGTAAAATCACGCGATGCTTACTTTCAAACATCAAGTGAAGATGACTCTAATTGTGAATCCAAACCCAGCTACAAAACACTTGCTAAAATTGCTACTGAACAACAAAGGGCTATGGAACATACTCAAAAACTGTTAGACAAAAGCGATGACCTGTTGGATGCGGAAATGACACGTTCACAGTCCTTAGTAGAAGACATAAAAAATCTTCATGCTAAGTACTAAGAACTTGAAAGTCTTCATGAGACGCTCTCAACCACATATGAAAAGCTCTCCTATGATTATCTTCAAAGGAAGCAAGAGCTTGAGAAATTGAAAGCGACTCATGAAGATCTTCAAACAGAGAATGAGTCACTTCACGCTCAACAGATCAGTCCCGCTCAGGATGGATTTGAACCACCATGTTTAAAATGCATTGAGCGTGATAACACTACATCTGTTGCTGAATGTTCCACTGCTGCTGCTGTTTCATTGTCTTCAACTACTGATGTGGTTACTAACCCCTCTGCGGAGGATACCACTAGTATTGCTGATGAAAATGCTAGGTTGAAGACATTGCTTGAAACATGGATGTACAAAAGTTTGAAGGGACATCAGACACTCTGCGATGTTCTCAAAAAGCAGATTCTGAACCAAAACCCTAGGAAAGAGGGTGTTGGGTTCGAGAGGAAAATGAATGCTGATGGTTCCTACTGGAAGCCTGAGCAGTATCCCAAAACTACATGGGTTGCTGCAAAGGAACCTTCAGTGGATCCATCCACTTTATCTGGATTTACCTGTGCTAATCCTATTATCATTGATGAATCCCTTGATGCAAACTATAAACTGTTCAAAAATCAGAATGGTGAAGTGTTTGCCAGGTATATTGGTACTAACTGCAGGAATGGACCTCCAATGAAGAAGATCTGGGTTCCCAAAAGCTGTCTTGAGAATCTCCCTGTGAATGTTGTCATGACACCACTAGGGAAGAAGACAAACCCCAGATCAAAGGCGTCACATGGTCCAATGGCTTCATACGGAAACATGACTCACCTGAGTCACCCTAACGCCAATGTTTTGCAGGGGAATCACACTCAAACTTATGAATATGAGCGTGTATCTTCAAACCGCTATGTTCACAATACTAAGAACTTTTCTGCTTATTCATATGAGTATCATTCATCTCCTGCAAGGCTATTTGCTAGGGCTCCAAAGCCGAAATTCTCAGATGCTACACTTAGACTCATTGCTTCTAAGCCACCCCTAAAGATGTGGGTGGTGAAGAAGAATTAACTCTCTTTTGCAGAACATGGTCTCCAGCCAGCAATCAAAGGCGTCCAATATTATTGCTGGGGACCTAAAACATGAAGGGACGCATGATAAAATGACTTACTATGTATTCCACATATGAATCACTTACCTGTCATACTATGTTGTGATAATCCACATGTGCATCAAATACTTATGCTTCACAACATACCTTGTGAAGCCTATCCTCCTAACTGCACTGTAGGGCATGTCACCAAAAGCTTCAAAATGGATTATTGACAGTGGATGCACTAATCATATGACTGGTGATCGAAGTCTTCTCATGGACTCAACCTTACGTCCATCCGACAAGAGTCAAATCACATTTGCTGACACTGGTAAAGGCAAAGTATTGGGTCTAGGTAGAGTTGCAATCTCAAGGGATCAACACATGGATAAAGTGATGCTTGTTGAATCCCTTGGATTCAACTTAATGTCTGTCTCAATGCTTTGTGACTTAAACATGATTGTGATATTTGGAAAATATCGTTGCCTTGTACTAATGGAATCTGACAAGTCTCTAGTCTTTGAAGGGTATAGGAAAGGTGATCTATACATGGTAGATTTCTCAGCAGGTCCACAGCTTGCCGTATGTCTTCTTGCAAAAGCTTCAGAATGCTGGCTCTGGCATCGAAGGCTAGGGTACGCTGGCATGAGGAACTTGCACACTCTCGTCAAGAAGAAGCATGTCATAGGCATTGAAGGTGTCAAGTTCAAGAAAGATCATTTGTGTGGTGCTTGCGAAGCTGGGAAGATGACAAGGGCCAAGCATCCCTCGAAGACAATCATGACAACATCTCAACCCTTCGAGCTGCTACACATGGACTTATTTGGACCTACTCACTACTCCACCCTCACAATAACGGCGTGTCTCTATGGCTTCATCATTGTTGATGACTACTCAAGATATACATGGGTGCACATAATTCTCTACAAGACTGAAGTACAAGATGTCTTCAGACGATTCGCCAATCGAGCAATGAACAATTATGGCATCAAGATCAAGCATATCAGAAGTGATAACGACACTGAATTCAAGAACACCGGCCTTGATCTTTATCTGGATACAATGGGAATTACTCATGAATTTTCTGCTCCTTACACACCTCAGCAAAATGGCATTGTTGAGCGCAAGAACAGAACCCTCATTGAGATGGCTCGAACAATGCTTGACGAGTACAAGACACCAAGAAAATTCTGGCCTGAAGCAATTGATACTGCATGTCACATCATCAACCATGTTTACATCCACAAGCTTCTGGGTAAAACATCCTATGAGCTCCTTACTGGCAAGAAGCCAAATGTCAGCTACTTCAGAGTCTTTGGTGCTAGGTGCTGGATCAAGGATCCCCATCACAAGTCAAAATTTGAACCCAAAGCTCACGAAGGCTTCATGCTTGGCTATGGAAAGGATTCGCACTCTTACAGAGTCTTCAACCTCTTCCACTACAAAATCGTTGAAACAGTGGATGTGCGATTTGATGAAACCAATGGTTCACAACGAGAGCTCCTGCCAAACACACTTGATGAAGCTCCTTCCAGTGAATCTATCAAGCTGATGGGAACGGGTGAGATCATGCCCTCTGAAGCACAACCTGAAGAGGAACTTATCATTTCTGCACCAAACCAACCTAAAGACAATGCTCAGATCGAAGACAATACTTCCAATGATGACAATGATCAGCATGAGCAAGGTCTTCGTCCAGTTCATCCTCATGTTGCAAATGAAGTACAAATTGAGAAGATAATTGATAGCATCAACGCACCTGGTCCTCTTACTCGATCAAGAGCAACACAGTTAGCAAATTTCTGTGGGCATTTTTCATTTGTATCAATATCTGAACCCAAGAAAGTTGCTGAAGCCTTTATGGAACCTGAATGGATTCAAGCCATGCAAGAAGAATTTCAACAGTTCAAGCTGAATAATGTTTGGGAACTGATCAAGCGCCCTGACCCTCGCAAGCATAACATAATTGGCACAAAATGGATATATCGGAACAAACAAGATGAGCATGGTCAAGTTGTCAGAAACAAAGCACGTCTTGTGGCTCAAGGATATACTCAAGTTGAAGGAATTGACTTCGATGAAATATTTGCTCCTGTTGCTAGGCTTGAAGCTATTCGCATACTGCTAGCCTATGCTAATCATCACAACATCTTGCTATATCAAATGGATGTGAAAAGTGCATTTCTCAATGGCAAGATTGAAGAAGAAGTATATGTCGCACAACCACCTGGCTTTGAAGATCCAAAACATCCTGATATGGTGAACAAGCTAAACAAAGCACTGTATGGCCTCAAACAAGCTCCTCGTGCCTGGTATGATACAATCAAAGACTTCCTGAAGAGCAAAGGCTTCAAACCTGGATCCCTCAATCCCACAATATTCACGAAGACATATGATGGTGAACTGTTTGTGTGCCAAATATATGTGGATGACATAATCTTCAGCTGCACCAACCAGAAGTATAGTGATGAGTTTGGATACATGATGCAAGAGCAATATCAAATGTCCATGATGGGTGAGCTGAAGTTCTTCCTTGGTCCTCAAATTTGTCAGCAAAGCAATGGCATCTTCATATCTCAAGAAAAGTACCTCAAAGATTGTCTGAAGAAGTTTGGAATGGAAGACTGCAAAGGCTACACGACGCCAATGCCAGCCAAACACCATCTTGGTCCCGACGACAATGGTAAAGAGTTCGATCAAAAGTTATACCGCTCCATGATTGGTTCTTTGCTTTATTTATGTGCATCTAGGCCAGCTATTATGCTTAGTGTTTGCATGTGTGCTCGATTCCAAGCGGCACCAAAGGAATCGCATCACTTAGCTGTGAAGCGAATTCTTTGATATTTGGCTTACACCCCAACACTCGGATTATGGTATCCCAAGGGCTCAAAATTTGATTTGGTTGGATTCTCGGATGCTGATTATGCTGGTGACAAGGTGGATCGCAAGTCTACATTAGGCACATGTCATTTTCTTGGTCGATCACTTGTCTGTTGGTCTTCAAAGAAGCAGAACTGTGTATCACTCTCAACTGCTGAATCTGAATACATTGCTGCTGGATCCTGTTGTGCTTAGCTTCTATGGATGAAGCAAACTCTCAAGGATTATGGCATCAACCTGAAACAAGTACCTCTCTTCTGCGACAATGAAAGTGCCATCAAGATAGCCAACAATCCAGTCCAGCACTCGAAGACAAAGCACATTGAAATACGTCATCACTTTCTCAGAGATCATGTTATGAAGAAAGATATAGATATCATGCACGTCAACACTGAAGAGCAACTGGCAGATATCTTCACAAAGCCCTTGGATGAGAAAAGGTTTTGCAAGTTACGGTGTGAGCTAAATATCTTGGAATCCTCTAATGTCCTGTGATCAGGCACACATCCTAACACTTATGCATGTTGATGACTTAGATGTGCAACACACGAAGTAAGGTATATGTTCAATCAATGAAGATTTACACTCTGAGTGTGAATACATTAACATGGAATTTGACTTCGGAGCGCCACAATAATTGTGCGCCGTGTCTGGGTCTAATACTTCCTATACGGTGGGTAACGCCGCCACCAAATTTCTCTGTTTGAAGTGTTTCACTCATGTCATTACTTTTGCAAAGACTTCGCATTTGGTTTGTCTTCAGTTTCAATTTATCTTCATGATTTTCTGCGCTATGATGAGTTGATTGCATATATATGTATACTAGCGTTCTGTCCTCTACAACATTCACTTATAGCTATGTCTTCAAGTTGAATCTTTTGAACTAAGTGAATGTGATCGGACCCTAACCTCTCTATGCTTCGTATCTCAAACTCTATCTGTCCAAATCATATGCATTCTATTGAAACTGTTGAATGTCTTCTCTGCGTCCTAGTCAGCAGAAGGCAAAGAGACAAACATTAAATCTGTTTTAAATGACTTATCTTTATTGTTGAAATCCGGAGAAGCCGGAACAACTCTCCGACATGCCTGGCGGGCGTGGGAACGCGGGACAACTCTATGTATGTTGCATGCTTGCCACGTGTCCCACGGATGTGAACAGACAGGGGCACCTGCGTAATTGCCCTGTGCCGCACACCTACTTATAAATACGTGTCCCCTGCGGTCAAGAAAACCTTATTCCACCTCTCCACCTCGTCAAAACCCTAGCGCCACCGCTAGCTCTCGACGAGGCCGGTGACGAAGCGCTTAGCTGCCGTGACTTCTCCGACGCTGTCCTCACGCCGGCCGCGGACATCATTCTCTCCGCCGTCGCCGTAGGTGTCCTCCGTCGCCAAGTTAGGGCATGGTGGGCTGAACTGCTCGGTCTCCTATTCTTCCCATCTAGCAGTTCGTCGTGCGGTAATTATAACTCTATTTTTACCACCTTTTTGATCTTCATAGATTCATCCTACTTACCGAAAGTGGTTTCTACCTACTCAATGTTAAATCTATTCTGTCTGCATCTCATAATGCCTAGTCGATTCACTTAGATTTCCTATCTAGTTTGATTCCTCACTTGTACTTATTCACGGATTGGCACAAATCTGGAACTAACTCACCACATATAAGTGAATGTCTTCGCATCATGAGGTCAATGTCTTCAAACTGATTTATCTTCAAATTCTTCTGAGAATGCATATGACCTCTTCCCCTTCCCTCGCATCTCTAATGCTATCACAGGTACATGTCCGTGGGAGAATCCCTTGGTTCTCATAGTATGCATTCATTTGCAGAATACTTACAGCATCATATCAATTCTCCTGAAGCCAGTTCCTGTCTGACCAGCAAGCGAAAGCCTTTGAAGCCTTTGAACATATTGAAACCGTTCAGTTTGAAGTTCATGGCTATGGAGAAATCTGTCAAGAAGGGTGGCAGACAGCGTCGTGGGGGAACTTCAAAGGATCTGCCTGAGGATCTGGAAGAAATGTATAAAACAGATCCTGAAGAAGATTACAATCAGCGCAAGACTCGAATCCAATGGATTCGACGCTATTGGGCTGAACAGTGGTACAAGTACAAGTTCGTCACCCAGGAGTACGCAGAGAAAAATGCTATCAAAAGCCCTTGGGGTGATATTCTCTATCGAGGCCTTCCCCCAAGAACAAAGCTGAAGCCATTGCGCAAGAATTCTATCCTTGCATGGTCCGTGGACCACAGCCTGAAGAAGCCGACCCAACATCATTGCTCTGGTGTCGTGACGACAATCTCTTCAAGCGCAACCTCCAGTTTGCTAAGGCTTTGGCAAAGGAAAACAAGAAGTCATGGGGATTAAACTTCAATCCTGGCCCCTCTGCTCCCCGTGAGGATGGCACACATGAGGCTGAAGAAAACAGAATTGGCCCCTTTGCAAACCTTGATGGCCTCATCTCCTACATCTTGGTACAAGGTGCCAAATTGGATCATTCTGACAATGAGGCTGATTCTGATGAAGCCCTAGCTCCTCCTTCGAAGCCACAGAAGCAAAAGAAGCTAAAGGCTTCTAAATTAGCACCTCCAAAAGCTTTACGCACGAAGCCTCTGGCCACTGCACCTCCTGAACCCAATGTGCAGTCTGAAGATCAATCCCGTATCTCCAAGAAAACGGAGAAGAAAAAGCAACTTGTCAGGCATACTGATCAAGCCTTGACTCCTGCCGCTATACTGCGTGAAGATCCCATTGATCTGTCCAGTGATGAAGATCTTGCAGATGATGCCCTTGAGCAATTGGTCAAAAGCAAGGAAGAAGCAGAAATCTTCAACAACTTGCCTCTCTTTGATGTGGCAATCATTCATAACTTCATTGATGAGTGGATTGACACCCCCAACCTCAGCTTTGACGATCTGCAGCTTCCCATTGGCCTCAGCGTCGCCTTTAATGGCGCCATTGCTTCTGAGCTAGCTCTTGCTCAGCGCATTGTTGAGCTGAAGAACAAAATTGATTATGAAAAGGCTCAGTTCAAGAAGCATGTGACCAAGCTAAGTGTTCAAGATGTCAAAAACTTCAAAGTCATGCTGCATGAGCTCAAAGAAGCCTTTCTCAAGAAGCGCCAAGAAGCTCAAGGCTCTCGAGAGCGTATGAAGAATTTGGCTGATAAGTGTGTGCTTTCCTACAATGAGGCTGAGAAGCGCAAGTCACTTGGCCGTCCTGGCATTGACCCCAGGATGGCTGCGAAGAAAAAGAAGAAGCTTCCTGCTGACCAGCCTGCACCCTCAAGCCAAGAAGCCCCTCGCATTATCTTCCCGAGCAGCATGACTGGCTCAAAGCCAAAGGTAACCACAACCGCTTCTGAACAGAAGAAGACGAGGGCTGCCGAGGCTGAAGCCAGAAAGAGGAAGAATACCAAAGCCTCTGATGCTGCTCCCTCCAAGAAGAAGCGCAAGACCAAGAAAAATCGGGCTGCTCCCACAGAGCCTCTGGTTGTTGAACCCATCACAATGGTTCGACCTGCATCTGAACATCAAGAAAGACAGATGATCGTTCATGAGCCTGCTCCCTCAGAGGCTCATGAAGCTGAAGATATTCCAGCAACTGAACCCACCGCTGCTGAAGACATTGGTCATGATGACAATGTAGCTAATGATGAAGTTCTTCCATAGATCGAACATGACGTGGTATCATCGCCTGTTCAAACGAACAACAAACTCATCAGCATTGGTTGTCCACTAACGCCAATTGCTCAGGATGCATTGTGGGCTGATCGCCCGCAACTACAAGACTCCCCCAGTACTCCCCAACAACAACAACAAACCACACCATCCGTACAAGTTGAAGAGGATGAGGACATGCCCACTCCATCTGCAAAGGCGTCGTCTGTATTACAAAGGCTTCGCAAAGGACCAAGGCCTCAAGTCCCTCTTCCAAGCGTTCCAGAAGGAGAAGTGCACCGTCAACCTGTTGCACGTCAAGTGTTCTCTGAAGCCACTCCAACTGTGAATGTCTCTATGTCTGAAGCACAAGCTGTTGAAGACAATCCGGCTGCATCAGCCGATGAAGAACGTCAAGAAGAACGTGTCCCTACCCCCCAGTTATAGAAGAAGTTGTTCCTGAAGTGAACGTGCCAGTGCCCGACCCTCCTGTTCGTCAAGAGGAGGTTGACAATGTTGAGGCTGCCACCGTCAACGCCAATGAAGCCAATGACGTAGTCATGGCTGACGCTAATGTGGAGCCTGCACCAACTTGTGTGCCTGAAGCAAGTGTGGCCACTGAACTTGAAACAACTGAGGCTGCTGCACCTGAAGCCAATGAGACAATCGCTCCCGAAGCACCTGTTGTGCAGCCTGACGCCTCAACTGTTGCCCCTGCTCCTGTTCCGCCACCAAGGCCTCACACAATTGAGCAAGCATACAGTCATGGTCAGCTTACCACTGTTCGATGGCCCATTCTGGAGCCTCCGCCTACTGCCTCAGGACCTCAATTTGACTATCATATTGACCATAGGCCTTAGGTCCAGAAGCCAAAGCCTAGGTTGCCAAGGTTTCCAGGTACTGCAAACTCACCAGGGTCCTTCAATGCCAATGGCTTCAAAAGCCACAATACCTTCTTTGATAGCGCCAAGAACCCCTACTCCAAGCCAAGGATATCATCAGATCGGTTCTAGAGCTATCAGCAGAGAAGCTATTACTCATGCGTACTATATGATCAAGGGCACATTTTCCCTCATATGCGCCTTGATACAGAAGCCATTGCTGGACTGCCGTGCTTAGAAGAAGCACTTGATTGCTTTCATGATGCTGGTCTGCTCCACTTTGTGACAGACAAAGAACATTGGAATGAAGAGCTATTGCTTCAATTCTATGCTACTCTACACATTCGCGGTTACAACAGAGACATCAAGACATGGGTTCTCGAGTGGAGACTGGAAATGTTCATCATGAAGCCAAAGCTATGGATATCATTGAGCTTACAGGGCTAGCCACTCCTGGAGAACTATATGAACCTGACTGTCAGCTACACCGCAATGCAGTAGAGAGTATCTTCCATAAGCCAGAACCCAATATGAGCCAGATGTTGAGCATGATGAAGCCCTTGCCATCTGACGCTGAATATCTAACAGATTTCTTTGTTGAAGACCTTGAGTATCTGCCTCGCACCATATATCATATCATCAGGCAAACTCTATGGCCTGTCAAAGGACATTCATCAGCGGCCAAGCTTGAAGGAGCTATGAAGACTTTGGTCTTCTATATTCTCAATGGCATCAGCTTCAACACTCAAGAGTTCTTCATCAGGCAACTTGCTGCTTCTGGCTCTGACCTATTTGGTCTGAAGTTTTATGCTCCATGGGTCATGCGCCTCATCAAGAGACACTCATCTGTCAACTATCAGCCCTCTACTCGCAATCATATGATCTTTCTGCCAGAGGTTGATATGTCAGTTGAAGCTATATACTCTGACCCTGCCAAGAGGCCTCTTTGTCTTCAGAATGCCGAGCACCAAAGCTTCACTCAGCCTATTGAAGGTGTTCAAGCAGCGACACGAATCTATCCATTAGCTGGAAACACTCGTCTGCCTCATCGAGCACCCACTGAAGCCACTGAAAGTACCATTGCACAAAGGCCTCAGAAGCATTCTCGCATTCTCAATAACCGAGAACTTCTTGTGGCCCTTCATCAGAAACAGGATAAGCATCATTTCTAGCTCAAGAGACAGATGCAAAGCCTCTTGGTGGATGTCAATCGCATTCGCAACCTTTCCACCAAGAATGCCTTTGTTGCTCATGAAACTTGCCGGCGATCATGGAAGAGTTTGACCCTTCTCAGTGCTGAAGCTGATCTTCAAGACGATGGCTTCAATGAAAGATTCCAGTTTGACTCCACTCCTCCACGGACTGCTGTCCTGCGTCGTACTCCATCTCTTGAAGACTCTGAATATTCTTCCTCCACGGCAACGGTAAATGCCAGAGTGATCGAGGATGTCGATGATGCTACTTCACCACCTCCTACTACTGCGTGCATCGACACTGCACCAAGTTCATCTGCACCGCCACCCAACGATGACAACCCTGCTGCTTCACCTACTCATGATGACGAGTAGATGCTCTATGTCTTCAAACCTTTTTGGTCCTTACTGACAAAAGGGGGAGAAGCGTATGCGTTGATAGTCTTCAAGCGGGTTCATATGGGCGGTTGCATTATATTTTGCTGCGTGCTTACAACTCTTGCCTTTTGAAACATTTGGTTCTCTGAGTTGTAACACCTAAACTTGATGGTCGTCTGCTACTTATTTGCTTTACTGTGATGCGATGATAAATTCCACATGTGTTATGATAACTTCCGCACTTAGATCATTCTGCAGGCGTCCATTTTTCATTATGCATGTCATTCTACTTGCTATATCAGTTCATGCATGATGAATTATCTTCATAAGTTGAAGTGGATCTCCACAAGTACAACCTGCCATGTGCATTTGCATTCCAAAAGCAAATTACTTACATGCACATCTTCAGGGGGAGCCCTTGCAACTTATGAAGACTATTTCCTATCCTTACAATTTCACATATTTATCCCCGTTGAAAACTTCAACCAGTTTGTCATCAATCACCAAAAAGGGGGAGATTGTAAGTGCATCTAGTGCCACCCCTAGTTGGTTTTGGAGTATTGACGACAAAGTTGGTTGAGGGACTAATGCGTTTGTGAGAATTGCAGGATAACGCAGGTAGTGTCCCTCATTGATTCGGTTTACCTACCGGAGATGACCCCTAAATGTAGACATTGAAGACAATGGTGGTATGAGAAGATATTCATATTGAAGACTATGACATGAGAAGACATTGCGTGAAGACTATGGAGCGCGAAGACTGTGTGGATTCGTTGCTTCCTTTTCTTCATTGTTGAGTCATAGGAACCATTGTACTGTTAAGTGGGGTCCAAGTGAACTAAGTCAGAGTGACTGAAGTGATGCTCAACTCAAATCCTATGTCTTCGAGCGAACACAATGAGAGCAAACCTTATCCAGAGTTGGATGAGTCAGCTTTGCTTGTAGCCCAAGTAAAGTTGCCGCGTGTGTTTGAAATCTGACCATTGGAACACGTGTCAGTTCCTTAGTGACCCAGGGTCATTTTGGACAAATCAGGTCGGGTTGCCTAGTGTCTATAAATAGCCCACCCCCTACACCATAAATTGGTGGCTGCTCAGAGTTTGTACACGGCTTTTGTCGTTTGAGAGCAACCCACCTCGAAGCATTTGAGAGAGAGAAAAATCCTTGCGAGGACAAAGCCCAAACACCCAGAGCCAAAGAGTGTTAGGCATCACTGAAGTCTTTCTGTCTGTGTGACCTGAAGACTTATTACACTTGAGGACTGTGAATCCTCCAGCCGGTTAGGCGTCGCGTTCTGAGCATCCAAGAGTCATTGTGGATTGCCGGGTGAACAAAGTCTGTGAAGGTTCGGAAGTCTACCTTGAAGACTTACCAGAGTGATTGGGCGAGGACTAAGTGTCCTTAGCTCAAGGGGAATAAGGTGAAGACACGGTCTTCTGAGTTGAATCTCAGCCTCCCTAACCAGACGTATAGTTGTCACAGCAACTGGAACTGGTCCAACAAATCCTGTGTCTTCAACAAGCAACTGGTTCTATCTCTTCCCTCCTTTACTTTGAGTTTGTCTTCGTGAAGTCATTGCTTATCTGTCTTATCTGATTGACTTCATTGCTTGACTACTATTATTGATTGGCTTCATACTATCTTCCATCCTGATCCTACTACCTAGCTGCTATTAGTCTTTGTACGTTAACGCTATTGCATTCTTGACTATGGCTTGCTTGTTATAGTTTATCTTCCGCTGCATATCAATTAGGTTATTTCTATTGTTTGTCTTCGTAACTTCCACGTTTTGAAGACTTTGATAAAAATCGCCTATTCACCCCCCTCTAATCGATAACTAGCACTTTCAGAGAGACATGTTATATTATTTTTTTAACATAAGAAACATCGTCCAAAGAAAATAATCCCGCTATCTGTTCCTTTCTTTGGGTTGTCATGCTAAGCATGATCATGAAACCTCAGCTCCGATCAATGTGGGAGAAAATACTGAGGATTTAGTTCGGGGAAAGCTTCCAAACTCTATGGTCTAGAAGAACCCAAATTTTCACTTCCGTTGCGACCGTTTATAACCTGAAAGTGGCCCATCGTCGGCTTCTACCCCCTTGTAGATGCTATACAGGGTGTTTCCAAAATAACAAAACAACCCTTAGCCGACGTCTCGGTGCCCGAAGGCGGTTGTGTTGGCGGAAACGAGGCAATCAGATATGCGGGCTTTATAACTTTCACTTAGTCATAGGAGCTGAAAGTTGGGAGGCTAGCAAGTAGCCCCCCACTTAGTGTTCGCCGACAACCAAGGTCAAGCCGTAAACACTTCGGCCAATGTTATGAACGGCCCGTCATTTAACATAGTCATCGGATCACTGACCAATTTATGCTTTATTGGGACAGTCAGTTTTCGGCTTTCTCCATCGAGGTGCTTAACCATGCGAGCTGGAAGCACAACCACAGTGGTTCTCCTTTCGCACACCTAACCGAACAAAGCGGAATGTAGGAGGCAAGCACAGGAGCCGAGCAACCCAACTATCGACCGAAGACACAATTTGAAACCGATGCATATATAGCAATATCCGAGAATTTTTCCGAATCTCTAAAGGTGTCCGGTGTTGCACTGTGAGACTTATGCAGAAAACACACAAATAGTTGAAAAGTGCCATAGGATTGGAAAACCAAAAAACGTTAGTAAAAACTCGACATCTGAACTAGATCAAGTGTTCGGTGCCAATCCGAAAATTGAAAAAAAATGTGCTTCTGTCGTGCTTTAACATGACACATCCTATCTCAAGACTTCAAGCGGGTCGGCCTACGACTTCAACCTCCTATCCTGAAGGAGGAGTACTTTAGCGGCTTTGAGAGGGAAATCCGGCTATTGACCACACACTCTCGTCGAAAAAAGGAGTGATAGAAAAAAAGACTTTGCAACGACTAGGAAGAAGAACACTTATCATAAAACAGCTCACATAAATTTAAGAGGCCCCAAGTTACTTGGGTAAAAGAATTTTATGTATAATGATTGTATGTACCGAAGTACTTATATCATATTTGTGTCCACTCGAACTTTATACGTGTCTTAACCGACCGTCTACTTCTCCCTCTTCGGTCAAGGACCGAAAAGTGTTATGTACTCCCCCTGTCGAGAATATCGATGGTGTTTCCGATAACCAGGCAATCAGGCCATAAGGCTGTAACAAACAGAGTGCGCTCAGGGAACTTATGCTATATTACAAACAAAGTGTAAGAAGCATCTTCGAAGAAAATAGGACCCCCACCGATACCTTTCTTCGGTTGCTCATTGTTATTATGAGACTTGTGCAATAGATTTTTTGTACTCATGAGTTCCGTTGTGTGGCGACCATGATTGAAAAAAATAAGAGCGCTAGCTTTCGGCTTTACCCAGTCTGAGGTCAGAGCTCGGACGACCCGGTCATGACAATCGCAGAGGTGCTTCCTTTACTCCCTAGCCGAACAATCGGGAACGTAGGGGTAAGCACAGGAGACACGCAACCCAGCTTGCGGAACAACTTAAGTCAATATGGTGCATATTGTGGCGTAATACACGAAAAGGGAACGAAGCCGTACAAGTATAATCATATGCAAGAGGAAATGCTTCATAAAGGAAGCCCCAAGTAAACGGGGCATTTGAATTTGTGTGTCACCAACAAAGTTTGGACAGGGAAGTTTGGCCAAAAAAGTATAATACTTGGTCTGACCGAACAAAATTTAAAACTGAAAGTTTTTGAGCATGAAAGCAACTTAGCTGGTTGATATGTTCGGCATTGATGACGCGGTCCGAGCTTGATGCGGGACAAGGTTCCAGCCTCCAGGCTGGTCCCGAGGTGGCCGAGCAGAGAGTTCGGCACGCCAAAAAGATGAAGCCCCCAGCCGCAGTAATGGAGCAGGTCGGCGCGTCAAGGCGACAACACAATTCGGTCGAAGGAGGCGACAATGCGGCTCAGTCTGAGTCAATTGGCTGCAGAGATAAAATAGCGCAAACCAAAGGTAATGACGAATAAAGATAATAATATATATTAAAAAAATCTTCTACTTATTTAATACAAGTGAAGGAAATAATGAAAGAGATGTGGCCTGAGCGTCGAGGTCAATGTCGATGCATGGTATCAGCATGATGCAGTGAAGGCGTGACAAAGCCCGAATTCACAAGTCGGTCCGAGTTCCGGATACGGCATTCACCGAACTATGCACGGAAACTGATCGAACCACCACACAATCGTCGCTAATGCGGCCACCATTAGATAGACCTGATGGGTGATGAAGCGATGGCATGGCGATCCTGGCAAAGGTTGGCTCGCCACGGCGAAGCTCGTGGTCCAGCTAATGTGATGAAGCTGGTTGGCTGGTGACGCCGAAGTCTCTAAAGTAAGTTGATGAAGAGATGGCGAAGTCCTCGGTCTAGCTGAGGTGACAGAGCAGGTCGATAAGGAGACGTTGCAACTGCCTTGTCAGCCGAGGTATTGAAGTAGTTCGGCGTGATGGACATCGGCTTGAAGAAGCAATAGTGCGGCTATGCCGACGCGGGTCGTAACTTGTGACGCGGTCAATGCTGGCTTGATGAAGTGACCGCGCGGCAATGCCGGTGTGCCCGCTCCGTGTAATCTGTGGGGCGGTGATGTTGGTGACGATTTATCCTTCGCGATGACGAACTATTGTTCGGCTGGCCGAGATGATGATCCAAAGAAATTGAGCTCGGCTCAACAAAGCGACAACGTGTCTAACGCAGGTCGGCCGCCGTGGAGTGATGTTGTCGGGCTGGTTTGACACCGGCGTGACGGTGAAGTTCGTATTGTAAGAATACTTTTAATACTAGTGGGATGTGTTTGACAATAAAACACAACACCCCATACGAAAACTTCCTTCAAAAAGGATGTCCTAGATCCCGTTCGTAAAGAAGATGAACTCGGGTTGGATTCGTTCTCGCGCAAAAAACAGATCCGAAAAGTGATGCACTAATCGGAAGTTTCCCGGAGTTTGGACGATCGGATCGAGCTGAATTTTTGGCAGGTGGTAGATATGGGAATTCTGCAGCAACTCAACGGTTGGATCTTCCAAAGGGCATCCGAGCTAGATGCTGGACACCACGCTCTAAACTCGTCCGAATTCTCGTCCAGATTCAACAGGGCTCTGGTATATCGGAGATTGCCGGAGATTCCTCCATCGGAACTCGACGAAATTTTGCAGGGTTGTTGTAGACTTAATTCTGCATAATTCCACCGAAGCAATTGTTTAGGCGACACTCGAGGAGGCGGTGGCGGTGGATACGAGTTTGCTGTCCAGAAAAACAGCACGGTCGCCTGAGGGCAATGTTGATGTTGAGCCCCCGAGCTCCATGGATGACTCCTCCATGACCTTGATAGAGATCGGAGTTGATGTTGATAAAGGCCCTCATCCGAACATGACGATCGGAGGTAGGGCGTAGTCCTCGTTCAAGCCAAGGTGACCAGTCGAGCTGGTGACGAAGAAACCGACGTTGCAGTTGACCTGCAGTCGAGCCATTGATCCTTTCGCCGATCACACAGTGGAACTCTCAATGAAAGCACCAATGTCGGTGTCAAAACCAGCGGATCTCGGGTAGGGGGTCCCGAACTGTGCGTCTAAGGCTAATGGTAACAGGAGGCAGGGGACACGATGTTTTACCCAGGTTCGGGCCATCTCGATGGAGGTAATACCCTACTTCCTGCTTGATTAATCTTGATGATATGAGTATTGCAAGAGTTGATCTGCCACGAGATCGTAGATGCTAAAACCTAGAAGCTAGTCTATGGTATGATTATTGTTATATCTATCGACTAGCCTGGCCTTGGTTTATATAATGCACCAGAGGCCTAGGATAACAAGAGTCCTAGCCGAGTACGCCGGTGGGGAGGAGTCCTTGTCTTGATCACCAAGTCTTGTGGACTCTTCCTTGTATGTGGCAATTGTCCGAACTGGCCCATGAGTATATGGCCACGGGGATGAGTACCCCCTAGTCCAGGACACCGTCACCCAGTAAATTAGTTTTGATAATTCACAGAAACGTTCTTTTGATCTGATTCTTTTTGCTCTGGATTGGTACACAAATTTTTTTGGACTTCCTAATTTGGTAGGATTTTTTGAGTTCCAGAAGTATACGTTTGACACAGATTACTACATACTGTTCTGTTTTTGACAAATTCTGTTTTGTATGTGTTGTTTGCTTATTTTGATGAATCTATGAGTTATCAGAGGGTGTGAACCATAGAGAAGTTGGAATACAGTAGATATTACACCAATATGAATTTAGAATGAGTTAATTACAGTACCTAAGTGGTGGTTTTATTTTCTTATACTAACAGGGCTTACGAGTTTTCTGTTAAGTTTTGTGTTGTGAAGTTTTCAAGTTTTGGGTAAAGATTCGATGGACTATAGAATAAGGAGTGGTAAGAGCCTAAGCTTTGGGATGCCCAAGGCACCCCAAGGTAATATTCAAGGACAACCATGAGCCTAAGCTTGGGGATGCCCCGGATGGCATCCCCTCTTTCGTCTTCGTCTATCGGTAACTTTACTTGGAGCTATATTTTTATTCACCACATGATATGTGTTTTGCTTGGAGCGTTATTTTCTCTTGTTAGTATTTGCTTGCTGTTATTTAGAATAATGTTTTGCATCTATATTTTCAATAAAAATGTCAAGGATAGCCTTTACCATGCTTATTTTGCTAGTATACATGTTGCTGTTTGAAAACAGAAAGTGTACCGTTGTTGCAAAAATTCCCTAGAAAAGTCAAAGAATGGTATAATGTTGAATTTTTTTGCATATTGAGCTCTGATAAATCTTATACAGTGAGGCATTTTTCTCATAATTGTTGGAGTTAGGGAAGTATGATGAATCTTGCATTCTTTACAGACTATACTGTTTTGATAGATTGCTGTTATGGTTGCATTGTTTGCATATGTTTGCTTGTTTAATGATTCTATTTGAGGATAGGAGTATTAAATATGCAGAGGCATTTAGTATGCAATGTTGAATAATAATTTTAGTGATTTGTTACAGTTGAAAATGATAAGGTTTTTGCATTGGTTTATACTAACTTATCTCACGAGTTCTTGTTGAGTTTGGTGTGGATGAAGCTTTCGAGATTTAGGAAACCGAGATATAAAAGGAATTAAGGAGACACAAAAGCTCAAGCTTGGGGATGCCCAAGGCACCCCAAGATAATATTTCAAGAAGTCTCAAGCATCCAAGCTTGGGGATGCCCCGGTAGGCATCCCACCTTTCTTCTTCAACTATTATCGCTTAGTATCGGTTGAGACTAAGTTTTTGCTTCTTCACATGAGTTGTGCTATCCTTGCAATGTCATTTTATTTTGTTTTGCTTGCTGTTTGAATAAAATGTTAGAGAGTCTTCACATAGTTGCATAATTATTTAGCTACTCATTGATCTTCACTTATATCTTTTTGGAGTAGTTTGTCATTTACTCGTATGCTTCACTTATATCCTATGAGTAAATGGTAATGAGTTGAATGTCATAAATCTGAAATTATATATGTTTCGTTTGCTTATCCCATGGGAGTAATGACTTCACATCTAAGAAGTGGAGGTTGTAAATTTATTGAAGGTTAGCAAGCATTGTATTGGTCATTTGAATAATTCATGAAATAATATTGAAGGAAGAGAAATTTCACATATAAATATACTATCTTGGACATATTTTATAATTGTGAGCACTCATTAAAGTATGACATGCTAAAGAGTTGATGTTGGACGAGGAAGACAACGTAATGGGTTATGTTTTCTCACATCTCAGTTAAAGTATATTGTCATGGATCGTCCAACATGTTGAGCATCCATTTCCCCCTCATGCTAGACAAATTCCTTGCACCAAGTAGAGATACTACTTGTGCTTCCAAATATCCTTAAACCCAGTTTTGCCATGAGAGTCCACCATACCTACCTATGGATTGAGTAAGATCCTTCAAGTAAGTTGTCATGTTGCAAGCAATAAAAAATTGCTCTCTAAATATGTATGACTTATTAGTGCAGAGAAAATAAGCTTTATACGATCGTGTTATATGGAAGTAATAAAAGCGACGGACTACATAATAAAGTTTCATATCACAAGTGGCAATATAAAGTGACATTCTTTTTCATTAAGATTTTGTGCATCCAACCCTAAAAGCACATGACAACCTCTGCTTCCCTATGCGAAGGGCCTATCTTTTACTTTATGTCTTTTACTTTATGCAAGAGTCAAGGTGATGTTCACCTTTCCCTTTTTCATTTTATCCTTTGGCAAGCACCTCGTGTTGGAAAGATCCTGATATATATATCCAACTGGATGTAAGTTAGCATGAACTATTATTGTTGACATCACCCAAAGGTGAATATGTTGGGAGGCGATTGTAAGCCCCTATCTTTCTCAGTGTCCGATTAAAACTCCATAACCATAAGTATTGCGTGAGTGTTAGCAATTATGGAAGACTATATGATAGTTGAGTATGTGGATTTTGCTAAATCAAAGCTCTGACATAGACCCTTCCTGAAAATGAGATGAATTGTAATTGTTTGATGACTGAGAATGAAGTTTGCTAGTTTTCAAGAAAGTTTATGGTCTATGCTTTAACATGTGAATAGCTTGTTGATCTTGAGAAGTTTTATGAGATGAACTACTGTTATGACATATAATCATGCTAGAAAAGGTGATTGAAACTATCATTGATCAAACTTGTGCACCTGCTAGCATTCACACTTCATAAATTCTTTCTTTTATCATTTACCTACTCGAGGACGAGCAGGAATTAAGCTTGGGGATGCTGATACATCTCCAACGTATCTATAATTTATGAAGCATTCATGCTATTATATTATCTGTTTTGGATGTTTACAGGCTTTATTATACACTTTTATATTATTTTTGGGACTAACCTATTAACCGGAGGCCCAACCCATATTGTTGTTTTCTTGCCTATTTCAGTGTTTCAAAGAAAAGGAATATCAAACGGAGTCCAAACGGAATACCTTCGGGAGCGTGATTTTTGGAACGAACGTGATCTAGGAGACGTGGAGCTGAAGTCAGGGAAGCTTCAAGGCGGCCACGAGGTAGGGGGGCGCGCCCTCCACCCTCGTGGGCCCCTCATGGCTCCCCCGACCGACTTCTTTCGCCTATATAAGTCCATATACCCTAAAACCTTCAGGGAACACAATAGATCGGGAGTTCCGCCGCCGCAAGCCTCTGTAGCCACCAAAAACCTCTCGGGAGCCCGTTCCGGCACCCTGACGGAGGGGGATCCCTCACCGGTGGCCATCTTCATCATCCCGGCGCTCTCCATGACAAGGAGGGAGTAGTTAACCCTCGGGGCTGAGGGTATGTACCAGTAGCTATGTGTTTGATCTCTCTCTCTCTCTCTCTCTCTCTCTCTCTCTCTCTCGTGTTCTTGACTTTGCACGATCTTGATGTATCGCGAGCTTTGCTATTATAGTTGGATCTTATGATGTTTCTCCCCCTCTACTCTCTTGTAATGGATTGAGATTTCCCATTGAAGTTATCTTGTCGGATTGAGTCTTTAAGGATTTGAGAACACTTGATGTATGTCTTGCCGTGCTTATCTGTGGTGACAATGGCATATTCACGTCATCCACTTGATGTATGTTTTGGTGATCAACTTGTGGGTTCAATGAACTTATGCATAGGGGTTGGCACACGTTTTCGTCCTGACTCTCCGGTAGAAACTTTGGGCACTCTTTGAAGTACTTTGTGTTGGTTGAATAGATGAATCTGAGATTGTGTGATGCATATCGTATAATCATGCCCACGGATACTTGAGGTGACATTGGAGTATCTAGGTGACATTAGGGTTTTGGTTGATTTGTGTCTTAAGGTGTTATTCTAGTACGAACTCTATGATAGATCAAACGGAAAGAATAGCTTCGTGTTATTTTACTATGGACTCTTGAATAGATCGATCAGAAAGGATAACTTTGAGGTGGTTTCATACCCTACCATAATCTCTTTGTTTGTTCTCCGCTATTAGTGACTTTGGAGTGACTCTTTGTTGCATGTTGAGGGATAGTTATATGATCCAATTATGTTATTATTGTTGAGAGAACTTGCACTAGTGAAAGTATGAACCCTATGCCTTGTTTCCTTGCATTGCAATACAGTTTACGCTCACTTTTATCATTAGTTCCTTGGTGTTTTTATATTTTCAGATTACAAAAACCTATATCTACCATCCATATTGCACTTGTATCACCATCTCTTCGCCGAACTAGTGCACCTATACAATTCACCATTGTATTGGGTGTGTTGGGGACACAAGAGACTCTTTGTTATTTGGTTGCAGGGTTGCTTGAGAGAGACCATCTTCATCCTACGCTTCCCACGGATTGATAAACCTTAGGTCATCCACTTGAGAGAAATTTGCTACTGTCCTACAAACCTCTGCACTGGGAGGCCCAACAACGTCTACAAGAAGAAGGTTGTGTAGTAGACATCAGCACTCCATAGTCTTCAAGTGAATGTCTTCACAGCTCATAATCTTCATCGTGAATGTCTTCATGAACCACCATTATCTTCAATGTCTTCATACAATTTTAGGGGTCATCTCTGGTAGGTAAACCGAATCAATGACCTGCTTGAAGACTATCAACTCATATGCTTCTCCCCCTTTTGTCAGTAAGGACCAAAAAGATTTGAAGACATAGAGTGTCTAATCATTCTTAGGTGATGAAGATGTTGGAGCAGCAGGGTCGATGTTGGTGTTGGGTGGTGCAGACGGGCCTGGTGCAGCATCATGGTGAAGTGAAGCCATCGCTGGTGAAGTTGTGGCATAGAACTACAGTAGAAGCTCTTCATTCCAATGCTCCTTATCAGTCACAAACTGGAGCAGCCCAACATATCTGAAGCA
Source organism: Triticum dicoccoides (assembly GCF_002162155.2). Taxonomy (NCBI): domain Eukaryota; kingdom Viridiplantae; phylum Streptophyta; class Magnoliopsida; order Poales; family Poaceae; genus Triticum; species Triticum dicoccoides. The sequence continues at coordinate 521,414,408 of NC_041387.1, read as the reverse complement.
GTCAAGAGCCTCTTCAAGGCATGGCAGCTCGGCAATGGCATCACGATCAAGATGCTTATGAGGAAAAATCATGTCTTGATTGTACAGTATGCAAGAATAGTAGCTTCGTTGCTGATGGCTCCAGAACCTATCTGAGGTGATCTTTGTCTTCTTGTACGGGTTCTTGTCGCTGTCAAAGAAAGTATTGGGCTCTCTGAAGCTTAACACATTGAAGGAGCCTTGGGTAGTTGCAGCACTAGGAAGCCTTGGCAATCTGGGTTTCGGCTTCTGCGTTTGAGGCCTCTGCTCCACATGATAGTCATATTGTGGTCCTGGAGCAGTTGGTGGAATCAAAACGGTCCATCTCACAATAACAAGCTCACCATCGCGATTGTAAGCATGTTCCATAGTGTGTGGCACTCGTGTAGGAACGACTACTTCAGTAGTGGTTGGCTGTACATTATCTTCAGTTGCAACATTGGCTTCAGGCTCCACATTGTCTTCAGCCATAACAACATCATTGGCTTCAGTAGTGTTGGTGGTGGAAGCCTCATTCTCTTCAACTTCCATAGCTTCATTAACCAGGGGGGGTCTGGCACAATCACGTCTTCTTGCACAACTGGATCACTGGAAGGGGGAATGACTTCTCGTTCTTCTTCTCTTTCTTCATCGGCTGATGCAGCCGGAATGTCTTCAACCGCTTTGGCTTCAGATTCATGAGCAGACTCGGAAGGGATGGCTTCAGGGAACACTTGACGTGTTACTGAGCTGGTGTGTCGCACATCCTCTTCAGGAATGCTCGACATGGAGACCTGGGGCCTAGGGCCTCTACGAAGCCTTTGAAAAGAGGGCTACGCCTTTGGTGAAGGAGTGGTCTGCTCCATGTCTTCGGTTGTTGCTTCTAGGGTCTCAAGCACCAGAGTGGTGACATGAGCTGGTGGAGTGCGGGGAATCACTTCATGCAGGGGGTTGTTTGGGTGTTGCTCTTCCCAAAATCCATCTTGAGCAAATGACATCATGGGACTGCAAATGCTTATGAGTTCACTGCTCATAGGAGCAGGCGTTGATACCGATTTGGGCTCGAGCTGAGGAAGGACTTCATCATCTTCAACATGGTCTTCGTGACCCATGTTTTCAACTGCGATGGAGTCAGCAGCTAGAATCTCTTCAGACTCATGAGTCTCTGTGGGAGCAGTCTCATGGACAACGAGACGATGCTCGTGATTTGTGGAGGCAGGAAGTGAAATAGAAATGGGTTGAACATTCAGCGGCTCTTGGGCAGTAGCACGCTCTTTGCGTGAAGACTTTGAAGCCTTTGTCTCCATCTTCTTCTTGGAGGGAGCAGCTGTCGGTGTCAAAACCGGCGGATCTCGGGTAGGGGGTCCCGATCTGTGCGTCTAAGGCCAGGAGGCAGGGGACACGATGTTTACCCAGGTTCGGTCCCTCTCGATGGAGGTAAAACCCTACTTCCTGCTTGATTGATCTTGATGATATGAGTATTACAAGAGTTGATCTACCACGAGATCGTAGAGGCTAAACCCTAGAAGCTAGCCTATGATGATTATGATTGTTCTCGTCCTACGGACTAAATCCTCCTGTTTATATAGACACGGAGGAGGCTAGGGTTACACAGAGTCGGTTTACAAAGGAGATCTAATATCCGGATCGCCAAGCTTGTCTTCCACGCAAAGGAGAGTCCCATCCAGACACGGGACGAAGTCTTGAGTCTTATATCTTCACGGTCCAACAGTCCGGCCAAAGTATATAGTCCGGCTGTCCGGATACCCCCTAACCCAGGACTCCCTCAGTAGCCCATGAACTAGGCTTCAATGACCATGACTCTGGCGCGTAGATTGTCTTCGACATTGCAAGGCGGGTTCCATCTCCGAATACTCCAAAGTAAACCTTGAACACTTAAATTGTGTCCGGCTCTGCAAGACGATCTTCACATACCACCGTAGAAAGAACGATATTCCACAAATATAATCTGCTGACAACTTTAGATAACGTGCCATCACACCATGGTCGAGTCATTTTTGAACCATTTTCCCACAACCAGCCACCGCACATATTGCGAGGCGGCCTCCTCGGCACGTCTTGTCGAAGCAAAGATCATGTCCCCTTATCATAGGATTCTCATCAATACGGGTACGGGTAACCCAACCGCGCCATCAATAGTGGCGCTTGGGAAATAAGCGATTTTTAACGGGTAAGTGGGGAGGCGCATCATTTTTGTCGCCTCTATAAAGGGATAAGGATTCCTCATGTTTACCCACGCCTTCTTCATCCTTTGCTTATCCATTCTTGCACCCTCGAGCTCCAGCGCCCTAGTTCACGCCTTCTCCGGAGCAGGAGGCAAGTGGGTGGCCTCCACCGTCAAGGAGGGGCATATTACGAAGCTCCGGGCGGCCGGATACTTGGCCGCAGATATCGCGCACCAGATGCCGGACACAGGGCAGATTATTCCGACTCCAGGACCCCACGAGAGGGTCGTGTTCCTCGCCCACTTCGTCCGCGGACTGGGATTCCCCCTCCACCCATTCGTCCGTGGGCTCATGTTCTATTACACGCTGGATTTTCACGATCTAGCCCCTAACTTCATTCTAACATCTCGGCGTTTATCGTCATGTGCGAGGCCTTTCTCCGCATCAGGCCCCATTTTGGCCTGTGGCTAAAGATCTTCAACGTAAAGCCAAAGATAGTGGTCGGCCAGCAAGTGGAGTGTGGTGGCGCCATGGTGGGAAAGATGCCCAATGTCACCTGGCTTGAAGGCTTCTTTGCGGAGACCGTGAAAGGGTGTCAATCGGGGTGGTTCTATATCACCAACCCGCGCGACGCCAACTGGGTGGCGGCCCCTGAATTCTGATCTGACATCCCTATGCGGCTCACTTCCTGGAAGAGGAAGGGCCTGGCCTAGGGCGCATCTGCGGAGCTGACTGGACTCCAGAACTGCGTCCAAAACATGATAACCAAGAGTATCAGACTGGTCAATGTGATCCAGGTCATGCTATTCCGCCGGATTCTCCCATGTCAGAGACGAGCATTGAACCTGTGGGAGTTCGACGCGGCACAACACCAGACACTGCAAGAGCTCTTTGACACGACGCACAAAGACGCCTGGAAGGTGTTGTTCAAGGCTAGAGAGGTTCCTCCCCCCACCTCTGAGGATCGCGGACTTAGCGCCAGGCGCCAGGCCAATGCGGTAAGCATTCTACATTTCAAGATGTACCTTTCCCCAGTATATTCGTGGGAGAAACTTAGGCCGTTGTGCTAATTTTAACAGGAATATGTGGCTATGGCGGAGCGGATCAACTGTCCGGCTCCGTTGCCTGAGGACCCAGCAGATGAACTCCTGACGGAGATGCTGGCTCCGGCACCCTATGAGGTACCGGAGAAGAAGGCCAAGAAAAAGGCCACGGGGACCAGAAGAAGTTCCCGGTGCAACGTGGTGCCGGACTCATCGTTCGAAGACGCCAGGGCCCACTCCTCCAACGACAATGAGGAGGAGGAGGAGGAGGAGGAAAACCCTCTCCCTGAAAACGAAGGGGGGAAGAAGAGGAAGGCTACCCTTTCCAGGGAGGCCGAAGGGTCCAAGAAGGGACGGACCCTCCCTCCGGACCACTCCACAACCGCCGCCTACAACGAAGAGGAGTGGCTACCCAGGGGCAAGCCCCTGGTGAGATTGTAAGTATCCGCACGCTGCAATACTTTTAGTGCGACTTAGCTTCATAGTTTGTTATAACGCCGAACACGTGTATGTAGTCTGGCCAGGGCCCATCCCGAGGTATCCTCTTTGGATGGGTCTCTGAGCGATTCGGTGATGAATTCGCTCCCGACGGCCACCTCCTCTCGGCCTGCAGATGACACGGAGGTGTGGTCCCAAAGGGCACCAGAGCAGGGGAGGCAACTCCGGAGATGCCCCCAGGCAAAATTCCAGACGCCGGGCACGTGGGGAGTAAGATCCCCACAGATTATACTGACAAGAGCCGCAACTAGTTGGGCTCCCAGCCAGACACTGTACCGGAGCCTCCAAAGTTTCCGGATTCGGGTAGGCAGCGCCTCGCTAAGGAGGGCGAGCCGGCCGTGCCGATGACTTCTGTTGCGCCAGAGGCGTTGGAAGTGCTTCGCGGCGCTTCCATGGATGAAGAGCACCGTACTCTTATGAGTGTGGTGATTCAGAAGGTTTGGTCCGCCAAAAGCGGACTGACCGAAGCCTGCACCAGCCTCCTGATAGGCTTTGAGGTAAGTAATCAAAAGTGTGAGAAATTATCACCCAATAGACAGTAGCCACAGGAGAAAACCCAAACACTCTTTATCCAAAAAATTTGGTCCTTGAAGGAGGTGTTTGGCACAACGATCAAGGCAATGGGACTATGCGGCTTTATAACTCTCACTTAGCCATAGAAGTCTACAATTTTAAATTTCGACGAAGCCCCTAGAATTTGGAAAGCTGAACTGGGGCGCTATACACGCCTAAATCGGACAAGGACGATTCCTCGCCTAAAGCGGAAAAAATCTCTAAGGATTTTGAGACCTCTCGAACAGCGACCAGCTCTCGCCACATCATGACAGTCAGTTTTCGGCTTTCTCTACTGAGGTGCTCGTCCGGAATAACCGGGACACAATCGCAGTAGTTCTCCCTGCGCTACCTTAGCCGATATAACGGAATGTAAGGTACCAAAACAAGGGAGCCGGGCAAACCCAACTATTGACCCAAGACATGATTCGGAGCTGATATATATAATGCTATAAGTTCGGGGTGCCGCACTGTCGAAAGTGTTCGAACTTATCTTGCCGTATTATGGGGCACAATAAGAAGCCCCTGGCAAACTGAACGTACCAAAGTGTACGGATTCAATATTAAATAAACATTTATAGGAAAAATGTGAAGATAGGAATAATAAGCTGACGCTATATATTGTTTACCATTGTGAAATAATACGTCCGAGCGTATGTGTACAATTAATGCGTTAAGCAGAATCAAATAGGACTATTTGACAAGTCCTATCCAAGGGCGGGCCGCATGCGGGTACGCAAAACATGTATAATGATCATCAATAGATACCACCTGGGTATTCCCTTTGTGCACAAAGCCTTTTGCCTCCTTGGTTTTCCCTCCTGTGATAAGTCTGATGATCCGGCTCTCTAAAGAGGCTGCCCGAAAGTAGGGCCCTGAAAGAGAAAGAAGGTTATTAAAGTATGTTGCGGCTGAACCGCACTATTGACCGCATCACCATTGCGCCTCCTCCTATACCCATGGTATTTTGAATGCGTAATTGTGTACGCACAACACAAATGCTGCCTGAATGGGGCTAGGGCGGAGGCCGGACTGCTAGTCACTCTCTTGGCGTGCCTGTCGATCCTGTTGCAGGGTTCTTCGGACTTGCTTGACGATGTTCGGGGTTGTTGTCGCCGGATTGGTGGTTTGCCGGAGGAGGCTGCTTTGTACTTCTACCACGAGGGCTACAGTGTGCTCTTCTGTACGGAGAGAGCGGTCTGTGTTTCCATTGACTGGTATAACCCCGCGAGGTCCTGGCATCTTGAGCTTGAGGTATGCGTAGTGTGGTACCGCATTGAATCGAGCAAATGCGGTTCGTCCAAGCAGTGCATGATAGCCACTACGGAAAGGGACGATATCGAAGACTAACTCCTTGCTTCGGAAGTTATCCGGGGATCCAAAGACCACTTCCATTGTTATGGAGCCCGTACAACGGGCCTCTACTCCTGGAGTTACATCTTTGAAGGTGGTTTTGGTGGGCTGGATCCTTGAAGGATCGATGCCCATTTTGCGCATCGTGTCTTGATAAAGCAGGTTCAGGCTACTACCACCGTCCGTAAGGACTCGCGTGAGGTGGAATCCATCAATAATTGGGTCTAGGACGAATGCGGTTGAACCGCCATGACGGATGCTGGTAGGGTGATCCCTATGATCAAAAGTGATCGGACAGGCTGACCATGGGTTGAACTTTGGGGCGACTGGCTCCATTGCATAGACGTCCCTTAGTGCTCGCTTTCGTTCCCGTTTGGTAATGTGGGTGGCATAGATCATATTGACCGTTTTCACCTGGGGAGGAAATTTCTTCTGTCCCCCCGCGTTCGGACGCCGGGGCTCCACGTCATCGTCGCTGTGCAACCCCTTGTCCTTGTTTTCGGCATTTATTTTGCCGGCTTGTTTGAACACCCAACAATCTCTGTTAGTGTGGTTTGCTGGCTTATCAGGGGTGCCGTGAATTTGGCACAAGTGATCAAGTATGCGGTCCAGACTGGATGATCCCTGATTGTTTCTTTTGAACGGCTTTTTCCGCTGACCGGATTTTGAGCCACTGAATCCGGTGTTGACGGCCGTGTCTTTAGTGTTGTCGCTATTTTCCGACGCTTATGTCTATTGCGCCGTGGTTTGCCGTTATTGTCGCAGACATCTGAAGTGCCGGAGTTTATTGGCGTGGTGCTACTGTGAGCCAACCTGCTGTCCTCACCCGTGCAAAAGTGGGTCATGAGTGTTGAGAGGGCCGCCATGGACTTCGGCTTTTCCTGGCCGAGGTGTCGGGTGAGCCACTCATGGCGGATATTATGCTTAAAGGCCGCCAAGGCTTCGGCGTCCGGACAGTCGAGAATTTGGTTCTTTTTAGTTAGGAACCGAGTCCAGAATTTCCTGGCTGACTCTCCGGGCTGTTGGGTAATGTGACTCAAGTCATCAGCATCCGGTGGTCGCACGTACGTGCCCTGGCACTACAAAAAAAGACACATCCGTGACATTTTGGGCCGAACGAATTTTTTTCCTGTCATACATATGACACTTCTATGACGATAATTGTGACAAAACCTGGCATCATCATAGATGTGGTGGGCTCCTACTTCTATGACAAAAAATCATGAGAGAAAATGGGCTTTTCGTCCTGGGCAGGCTGGAGACACAGCTGCATGACATTCTTTGGGCCATCCATGACGAAAAAAACCGTGGTAGAAGTGAGGGGGAGGAAAATTTCGGGGAGTTGCCGGTTACGGTGGGAGGTCGGGGGCCCAGCAATGCGCGTTTCTCTCGTACACGTACACGCGTGTGTGCGAGGCGTTGGCTCTAACTGAACCCGAGCGAGGCATTGGGCTCTAATTGAACCCTAGCGATTACACTGCAGGCTACGCGTTACTGAACCCGATCGATCGATCGATGACTGTTAACTGAAGCCGATCAAGCGATTCCTTTGCTACTGCTGCTAACTGAAGACGATCGATGCTGCCTCTGGGATGAATA
>NC_041387.1:521394378-521406706 GCF_002162155.2 Triticum dicoccoides | reverse complement strand
CATTGCCTCTGGATGAACAGAACCCCGTGGTGTGGTGGAGGGCTGGATGAACAGTGGACGGTGGAGGGGTGCCCATGGAGGGGTGGTTGAACAGCACCCCGTGGTGTGGAGGGCTGGATGAACAGTAGAAGGTGGAGGGGCGGTTAAACAGTATTTGGTGGAGTAGCGCGCGGTGGAGGCTGGATGAACAGGAGCCCGTGGAGGCTGGAGGAGGTCGACGGTGGAGATGAACAGTATCCCATGGAGTCCCGTTTTGTGGTACGCCACACCCCTTCCGATGAACAGGACCCCCGTTTCGATTGTAGTGCTCCAACACAAGTCCGTTTCATCCGTTTAGCGGTACGCCACACCCCTCCCGATCAACAGGACCCCCATTTCGACCGTAGGAGGTCCGTTTCGTCCGTTTTGCGGTACACCACACCCTCCCAATCAACAGGATCCCCGTTTCAACCGTAGGAGGCCGTTTCCTTCGTTCTGCGGTATGCCAGGCCTCGTTTCCATCGCCTGTTCCGTCCAAGCCGGTTGGCTGCCACGCGTTCCGTTGCCTCCCGATGAACACGACGCATTCCGTTGCCTCCCGATGAACACGATGCATTCCGTTGCCTCCCTATGAACACGACGCATTCCGTTGCCTCCCCATGAACATGACGCATTCCGTTGCCTTCCCATGAACACAACACATTCCGTTGCCTCCCCATGAACATGACGACGACGCTGTTTCTCCATTCCGACCCAGCCATGTACGCATGCATGAGTAGGCGTTCGAGATCCTGCCAGTATGTACGTACGTGGCCGTATTTTCTTTCTTGCACCCTGGCCGCTGTACGTACGTGTACATGCTACGTGCGCACCTCTACTACGACACGTGCGCGCCTCTAAATCCACCAGTATATATGTACATACACATTCGCGACCAGAATGACAACGCTACGTACGCTTCGACTAGTGGGTCCCGACTGTCAGGCACTTCCTTGCCTGCGAAGATGTAGCTGGTGGGTCCCAGCAGTCAGGGGGGCGAATCGTTTTTTTTCCCGGACGCACATCCTTGCGTGCGAAGATGTAGCTGGTGGGTCCCAGCAGTCAGGGGGGCGAATCATTTTTTTCGGACGCACTTCCTTGTGTGTGAAGATGTAGCTGGTGGGTCCCAGCAGATAGGGGGAAACGTTTTTTTCGCGAAATACGGTGGCCCGTCTGGTGGGTCCCCGCTGTCAAGTGGAGGAATAATTATTTTGCACGTAATAAGGAGGCACTTCCTTGCTGCGGTCGTGGACCCAGCTGTCAGCCTCTCCATGTATAGTCCACGTCCGATGGAAGCCATTCCTTGACCATGTTGACCACGCCGCACCGAGAGCACCAGGGCGGTGGACGACGGCGAGGCCTAGGAAGGGGACGACGCGGAGCCGGGGAAGATACGGCAGTGGATGCCCATGCATAGAGGAGTATGAGGGTTCACTCGTTCGGCTGCGGTGTGAGGTTGCCGTCGCCGCAGAATAACAGGGGGTGTGGGTGCGTAGAGGGATGGCCTGGCCAACGGTGGGAGTAGTAGGAGGCGGTGAGGCCTCCGCGGCATCACAGCCGGCCATGGGAGGAAGGAGCACGCGACACGACTGGCGCTGGTTTGGGCGGCTGGAGCAAGAAGACCAGAGGTTGAAGAAGCACTACAGCCGTTCGATGGACATCGTACGGTCACTGGAGCTAGAAACGTTCATATATTGACTAAAATTGACAAAGGCCTCCGTCCCAGTCAACTTAGTAGGCCCACAAGACAGCCTCCCACCAAGGTGGGTCCTAGCTAGTAGGGGGGTATTCATTTTTTTGTGCGTAATAAGGAGGCACTTCCGGTGGGTCCGAGCTGCAGCAGGGGGAGTGTTTTTTTCACGAAATACGGTGGCCCATCCTGTGGGTCCCAGCAGTCAGGGGGAAACATTTTTTCACGAAATACTGGTGGCCCGTCCGGTGGGTCCCTGCTGTCAAGTGGAGGAATAATTATTTTCCGCGTAATAAGGAGGCACTTCCTTACGGCTGTCGTGGACCCAACTGTCATCCTCTCCATGTACAGTACTCTTCCGATGGAAGTCGGTCGTTGACCACATTGAGCATGCCGCGCCGAGAGCACCACGGCGGTGGACAACGGCGAGGCCTAGGAAGGGGACGATGCGGAGCCGGGGAAGATGCGACAGTGGAAGCCCGCGCGGAGAGGAGTACGAGGGTTCACTAGTTCGGCTGCGGTGTGAGGCTGTTGTCACCGCAGAATAACAGGGGGTGTGGGTGAGTAGAGGGATTCCCTGGCCAATAGTGGGAGTAGTAGGGGGCGTTGAGGCCTGCGCGGCAGCACAGCCGGCCACGGGAGGTGGGAGCAGGCGGTCCCGCTGGTGCTGCTTTGGCGGCTGGAGCAAGAAGATCAGAGATTGAAGAAACACGACGGCCGTTGGATTGACATCCAACGTTGGATTGACATCCAACGGTTACGTCTGCTAGAATTGTTTGTTGAGTATATAATAACTAAAAAAATCTTGCATACGCTTCAACTAAATAGGCCCACAAGTTAGACCACTCCCTCTTTTTTTAATAATTTATATATAGCTCATGGCAACTTCTTATGCAATTTATTGCAGTAGTTTTTTTTTGGTTGGCCAGGGCCAATTTCGCATATTTCTGTGGGTTCCAAACTATTTTTAATACCGAAATGTCAAGCCAAATTTAAAGTACTTTGAAGATATATTTAAATTAGGTTAATGCGCAGTGAAATAGGAATCTGAAAATGTGAAAAAAAATCAAAAATTATAAAGTAATTGCCAATTTGTCATCTGTTTTTATATTTACAACCCATTTCATATTACTTTCAAGATTTGCAGGCGTCTTGAAAGAGTTGCAGCCCATCAGGGCGTAGAAAAATAAGTAGGCCTGGATTGGGTATTCTTCAGAAAAAATAAACTGGGCTCATTTTCACAAAGAAAAAATAGCTGGGCTGGTCACATGGTGAACATAAAATATAAGCCTGGGCTAGATGGGCCACAGCCCAGTTCAAACCCTGCTCCGTCTCAACAATACCAAACAAAAAAAATATTGCTCGAGTAGCTACATCCCAGGTGTAAGCCGATCTTGTGTTGTTCTCTTGTCTATTGACTATATACGCTCACAATGTCGTGGGTCCCAGATATCAGGAAAACACTAGGAGGAAGCATTTTATTTTTCCATACGCTGACGTGGTGGGCCCCTACTATCATCCTCCCCACGTACTTCTGCCAATTCCTGTTGTTTGTTGACCATGTTGACAACGCGAGAGGGCGGCTCCGCGGCGAGCGCACTAAAGCGCGTGGAGGACGTCGGCGTTAACGATTTAGGAGACGGTGGGGCGGCGATGCATGCGCTGAGGCGCAGCCAGCCGTGGGAGGCGGAAGCAGGCGGCCCCGCCGGCGCTGGTTTGGTTTTGGCGGCTGGAGGAAGACAAGACTGAAGAAACACGACAAATTGTAAAAGCAGTAGGAGTACTTAACAACCTTAACTGAAACCAGCAGGGGCACTTAACAACCAAAGCTGAATGCAGTATGAGTACATATACAGGTTCAACTGTACAAAGCACGCCTCGAACAGAGCTACTTTGCCTACAGTTAACCAAGGGTGAGGCCGCCAAGCCCCAGGACAAGGCTCAGGCGCCACTCCGCGCATCCACAACCTTCTAAAAGCGGCTTCTTCTTGCAACATGGTCAATAAACATGATATTTGCTTTAGAGCCATGGAAAAGCATGAACATAATCTTCTGTCCTATTCTCCAAGATGGACGGGCCTTCATTATTTGAGACCACCCATGAATAAGTATCTTTTCACCTCCAAGGGGAATTGAGTAGGTTGACATAAACATCATGTTGTGAGCAAGCGCAAGTCTGACCCGACCATGGTCAGGCATCCGTATAGGAACAATAGAACTGGGCAGTTCCTGTTTCCAGAAGATCACATCTGTAAAACTGTGTATAAGCAATAGTTTATGAATAACATATATAATAGAAAACAGCTCGTACCATAAGTTTCTCGACACAGTTGGACATGTTCAACGAGTGCAGCAGTGGCACACATATCCCACGTGGCCTTCCACCATTGAAACGCCCCACAAGGACCTCAAGACGATCAATAAAGTGTAGGAACTTGTGGATGTCGATCCAGTCAACTTCAGTGCCAATAGTAACAGCCGAGTTATTACAGAGTAACAAACGAGCATACTGCTTAACTCTGAAAAAACCTACATGTGCCACCAATTATAAGAAAATATTAGTTAGAAGTAGCATCTTCGTGAGAGATTCATTGCTACTTCTAAAGTTAAATTGTGATTAGTTAGACAGAATAGGTGGATTAAGAAGTAATTGAGGCAACAAGCAAGAACCAGATACAAAACTAACATGGATGAACAATTGGAACGGCATCGGGTTGGAAGATCACAGTGAAGATGAGACCAGGTTCTGCTATTTCCATCAACATTCGTGCGCCAACTTTCAGTCCGTAACACTTGAGAAAGTTTATCCAAGTTCGGCCATAAAAAAGCAGCGATCTTCTTGGTTCATGAACCCTACTCGGAAGTAATATCCATGGCTTGTCTTCACTGTGACCATTAAACTAGTGTATTCAGTTATGGCAAGGCCGAGCATCTTGAGTACATGTGTTCTGGCAGAGCAAATAATACACTGCAGGAAAAATAATATGAGAACACAGCATGTTCAAAAAAACCCCACCCTCCCGGATAGAAAAGAGGATTCTAGGAACATATTGTGCGTGTTTCAAAATGCTGTGTTAGGATGAGAAGGAACAAGTGTGGCGTCTCGCCGAGGGCGCAGAAATCTGTAGGGTACTCGCACTTTGGGCACTGCAACTGAAACACACTAGATTCAGTACGAAGAAAAATGCATCAACAGCGGCGACTGCCATCCTAGGATTTCCTGCGACCAAGGGACTTGGATTTATCGGGGATGGATGAAGAATTTGTACCTGGTTCTCCATGAGAAAACCCTATGCAATCGCCGAGCGGGCGTTTTCTCTGAACAAGCAGACAAGGGAGTAGGGGATTCGGGCCTAGTGAAATATTGCCGCTTCGTCCGTCTAGCTTACTGCTAAAGCTGGAAGGGGGGGGGGGTTGTGATTTGACGGCTCATTGGGCATTACCGCAGCTCTACAACTGGGTTGTGTCTACCGTGAAGTTGTGCACTCTAATTTGTGCATATGGCACGTGGACCCCATTGCCGGTTGCCCCACATATCAGCGAAAGGAAGTAGAAAGACAGGAGTAACTAGTTACACATAAATATATTTTTTGACAGAGAGATACCCCTCTGTAAAGAAATATACAAATCTTTTATATCATAGGCTCACCTTGTCGAGAAATATACTCCCTCTGCAACACACGGGCATTATGGGGGTTCAGCTTTTTTTATGGGGGTTCAGCTGAGAATATAATACTCAGATAGGCTCACGGTTCTAGACTTTGGGCCGCAGGCCGACCCTGCATGTTTGGGGGCCCATGTGTTCTACCTCAGCGCTTTTCATATTGCAAGCGATCGGTACGGCGCTGGTTATAGATGTTGTCGCAAGGCGAATACACAAAATTGAATAAAGCACGACATCTGTTGGAATGAAATCGAACGATAGTTCCTAACCAGCAACCAGAGTTGCAATTCTATCAACGATATACCATGTGATAAATAATACTTTTGTACTACTTATACACACAGGACACTTGTTTCACCATGCCAGATTATTACATCAAAATCTCTCGGAGGATAGATCAGTTCGGCAGTTGCGTGCTGCTACTGAAGAATTTCAAAGTTGATTTGGACCAGCTCACCTTGCCGAGAAAGTTCGATTTTGACATCATCCCCTACCGCAAGATATGATAGATTTGAACCTTGACCATCCTTTAGCATCAATCATCATGCGACCATCCTTTGTACTTATGGTATATTGAGCAGGTTCATTCACACCAAGGCTGCGCATGGTAAGAGAAACTTGGCCGCGGTCGCCCGGATAGTTGAACGACTCCCTCGTTGCTCTAGGAATTCTCTGTTTGCAAACAAGAAGACATACCCAAACAGTTGGATCAACACAGTGAATCATGTGAAACAACATGGAAAGAAAAAAGAACAAAGCACTTGGGCGGCCAATGCTTACTAAGGTGGACATGTCGGTTTTTGTAAAGACTTTGGTATTTGAAGTGCAAACTGCAACCCAGTCTGTTGCCGGTGCAACTGCACGGGCTGGAGCATATGCAAGTGCAAGTGTTGGTGCAGGTGCCGAAGCCACTGCTGATGCCGGAGATGGTGCTCCTTGTAGAGCTGGTGCCGGTGTCGGAGCAGGTGCCGGTGTCGATGCCCGATCCTCCGGTAGATCAGACTGATTCGCTGACGCGGTCGGTGCCCAATCCTCAGCTGGATCAGACTAAGTTGCTGCTGCTGTCAGTGCTAGAGCAACTGCTGGTGCTCGAACTGTGCGAGATAGCGGCAATCGTGTCTGGTCTGCTATGATCAACTTTCTAACTTGACTAGGACCCGTGACCGTGATCCAGTTTTTTTCTTCATTTCTTTTAAACGCGAGAAGGACTAATTGTGGCATTTTTGTTAAACCAAACTGCAGTTCATCATAGGGATTCAGCTTGTACTCAGACAACAGACTGATCCAATTTTTTCCAGTAATATAAGTGATGGGTAGTGCCTTCGTTACTGACACGACATAAGAAGTGAAACCTGCAAAAATAGCCATCGTAGAGCAAACCAAACGGTTATTCTGTGATGAATTCACATGGCAAAACCTGCATCGTAAAATTGCAGGAAAATAAAGAAAACATGACATTAAATCAATAAGATTTAGACAGTAAATCAATAAGATTTACTTGATGTGACACGAGTGAATCCTTACAAGGAAATCACTATGTTGAAGTACTAAACAGAAGATTGATCGTCCAACTACGCGTGGCATGCAGGGGCCCCGCCTACTCCCACAAGCAGGACAGTCCAAAGGTCGTGACAAATCGTATGGACCGAACATCCATGGGACTGGAAATCCCGGTGGGTGCGATAAACCCTACAATGCCTACAGATATTGGAGTGTAACCATAATTGATAAACCGTCCTCACAAAAAAATATGATCTGGATACTTCAAAATGAAAAGACTGAATTGAGTGGACAGACATTAACATAGACCGTTCTCAGGACTGACCACACACCAAAAGCGGCAGTACTAATAAACAATACAGGGTTCATAAACACAAATCAAGTACTGAACAATAGTACTTACTACAGACAAGCAAAGTTGCACTAACTAAACTCTGCAGACTATTTCTTGCCACCGACCTACGGGATGAACCCCGCATAACTGATAGGCCATGGACTTCGTGTGAGATGTCTACATGCACCATCACCATCTTGCCAACCTTGAGAACCTAACAGAGTGGTCTTTCCACTCATAAACATGATGATAAAAACAGGCCACATAAGATTTGTTGGGAAGCTTTACAAGGACCACACCCTTCATAATCGAAGGCACAGCCAGGAAATTGTTGTGGTCAAGTACAACCTCGAGAACACGCCTGACAAAAATGCTATAGGAAAACACTAGTTCAGGACACATGGCGACAAGGACACAACAGCTGGATAGTTCAGCAGCAGAACTCATTATCAGGTCTTCCAGTTCACACGGCATGCCTTTGAGAACTTCATCTCCACCGCGGACTGATACGTCTCCGTCGTATCTACTTTTCCAAACACTTTTGCCCTTGTTTTGGACTCTAACTTGTATGATTTGAATGGAACTAACCCGGGCTGACGCTGTTTTCAGCAGAATTGCCATGGTGTTGTTTTATGTGCAGAAAACAAAAGTTCTCGGAATGACCTGAAACTCCACGGAATATCTTAGAATAAATTATAAAAATCCTCGCCAAATATGAAGACTAGGGGGGCCACACCCTGTCTACAAGGGTGGGGGGCGCGCCCCTCCCCCTGGGCGTGCCGCCCTACCTCGTGGGCCCCCTGGTGGCCCTCCGACGCCAACTCCAACTCCATATATTGGCTTTCGGGTAGAAAAAAAATCAGGGAGAAAGTTTCATCGCGTTTTACAATACGGAGCCGCCGCCAAGCCCTAATCTCTCTCGGGAGGGCTGATCTGGAGTCCGTTCGGGGCTCCAGAGAGGGGGATTCGTCGCCGTCGTCATCATCAACCATCCTCCATCACCAATTTCATGATGCTCACCGCCGTGCGTGAGTAATTCCATCTTAGGCTTGCTGGACGGTGATGGGTTGGATGATATTTATCATGTAATCGAGTTAGTTTTGTTAGGGTTTGATCCCTAGTATCCATTATGTTCTGAGATTGATGTTGCTATGACTTTGCTATGCTTAATGCTTGTCACTAGGGCCCGAGTGCCATGATTTCAGATCTGAACCTATTATGTTTTCATGAATATATGTGTGTTCTTGATCCTATCTTGCAAGTCTATAGTCACCTACTATGTGTTATGATCCGACAACCCCGAAGTGAAAATAATCGGGACCACTCCCGGTGATGACCATAGTTTGAGGAGTTGATGTATTCACTATGTGCTAATGCTTTGTTCCGGTTCTCTATTAAAAGGAGGCCTTAATATCCCTTAGTTTCCAATAGGACCCCGCTGCCACGGGAGGGTAGGACAAAAGATGTCATGCAAGTTCTTTTCCATAAGCACGTATGACTATTTACAGAATACATGCCTACATTACATTGATGAACTGGAGCTAGTTCTGTGTCACCCTATGTTGTAACTGTTACATGACGAACCACATCCGGCATAATTATCCATCACTGATCCGGTGCCTATGAGTTTTCCATATACTGGTTCTCGCTTATTTACTTTTCCGTTGCTACTGCTACAATCACTACAAAAAAACCAAAAACATTACTTTTGCTGTCTTTACTTTGTTACCGTTACCACCACTATCATATTACTTTGCCACTAAACACTTGGCTGCAAATATTAAGTTTCCAGGTGTGGTTGAATTGACAACTCAGCTGCTAATACTTGAGAATATTCTTTGGCTCCCCTTGTGTTGAATCAACAAATTTGGGTTGAATACTCTACCCTCGAAAACTGTTGCGATCCCCTATACTTGTGGGTTATCAAGACCTTTTTCTGGCGCCGTTGCCGGGGAGCATAGCTCTATTCTTTGAGTCACTTGGGATTTATATCTGCTGGACACTATGAAGAACTTGAAAGACGCTAAGACAAAAATTTATCCCTCAACTACGAGGGGAGGTAAGGAACTGTAATCTAGCTCTGCACTTGATTCACCTTCTGTTATGAGTAAGCTAGCGACACCTAAACCTACTACTGCTATGAATTCTGATATGTTGCATGTTATTGATGATGCCACTTCTGCTATGCATGATACTTATGATGATACTACTTCCATGCTTGATACTACTGTGCCCCTTGGTGAATTTCTAGATGAAAAAATTTCTAGGTCTAGAGAAAGAGAAATTATTGAAACTGAACATGATGATGTTAGTGATGATGAAAATATGCCTGCTATTCCTGAGGGTTATATTTTTAATGCTGAATCTATTGAAGCTATTCTTGCTTGCCAGGATAGTCTTGAATGTAAGAGGTTGCTAGTTAAGTGGAGTAAAGAATCTTTTAGAGATAGGATGAGACCCGACCCTACTTTTGCTACCTCACCCATCTGTGTTCCCGATCAGGATTATTATGATTTTTGTGTTAATCCAGATATAATTACTTTGGTTGAATCCGATCCTTTTTATGGCTATGAATCTGAAACTGTTATGGCACATCTTCGTAAGTTAGATGATATAGCTGCCCTGTTTACTAATAATGAGAGATCGCGCTACCTTTATTTACTCAAAATATTTTCGTTCTCATTAAAGGGTGATGCTAAGAAATGGTTTAATTCTCTTGATCCTGGTTGTGTGCAAAGTCCCCAGGATATGATTTATTACTTCTCTGCTAAATATTTCCCTGCTCATAAGAAACAAGCTGCTTTGAGGGAAATATACAACTTTGTGCAAATTGAAGAAGAGAGCCTCCCACAAGCTTGGGGGAGGCTTCTCAAGTTACTTAGTGCTTTGCCTGATCATCCTCTTAAGAAACCTGAAGTACTCGATATCTTTTATAATGGACTAACCGATGCTTCCAGAGATTACCTGGATAGTTGTGCTGGTTCTCTTTTCAGGGAAAGAACACCGGATGAAGCTGAAATTCTATTGAATAATATGTTGACAAATGAAAATAATTGGGCACCTCCTGAGCCAACTCCTGAGCCAGCCCCAGAGCCAATTACTGAGCCTATCCCTAAACCAACTCCGAAGAAGAGAGATGTTCTATTTCTCAGTCCCGAAGATATGCAAGAGGAAAAGAAATCCATGAAATAAAAAGGTATTAAAGCTAAAGATGTTAAGAATTTACCTCCTATTGAAGAAATACATGGTATTAATTTACCGCCTATTGAAGAAGTGTATGATCTCAATTACTTATTTACTGAAGAACCTCCCGATATCCCGACACAGGTAGTAAAGGTAAATTCTCTCTATAGATATGATAAGGCTGAAGTCCCTCCTACTAAAATTGCTAGTCAGTGCTTGGATGAGTTTGATGACTTTATGTTTAAGCAAGATGACTTTAATGCTTATTTTGGTAGACAATTAAAACAGAATACCTTTATGATTAAACGCTTGAGTGATTATATGGCTAATATTAGAGGTGAACTTAAACTTGTTAGCAAACATGCTTCTATGGTTACCACTCAAGTAGAACAAGTACTTAAAGCTCAAAAAGAAGTGCTTGATGAAATGAATAGTAAGAAAAATGATTATGCTGTTAGAGTGGCTACTAGAACTGGTAAAATGACTCAGGAACCTTTGTATCCCGAAGGCCACCCTAAGAGAATCGAGCAAGACTCTCAGAGAAATAATATTAATGTACCTAGTTCTTCTAAAAGGAAGAAAAAGAAAAATGATAGGACCTTGCAAACTTCTAGTGAACCTATCGCTGAACCACCTGAGAATCCAAATGATATCTCTATGTCTGATGCTGAAAAACAATCTGGTAATGAACATGAACCTAGTGAAAATGTTAATGATAATGTTCATGTTGATGCTCAACCTAGTAATGATAATGAAGTAGAAGTTGAACCTGTTGTTGATCTTGATAACCCACAATCAAAGAATCAACGTTATGATAAAAAAACTTTGTTGCTAGGAAACATGGTAAAGAAGGGGAACCATGGGTTTAGAAACCCATGCCTTTTCCTCCCAAACCATCCAAGAAAAAGGATGATGAGGATTTTGAGCGCTTTGCTGAAATGATTAGACCCATCTTTTTGCGTATGCGATTAACTGATGTGCTCAAAACAAATCCTTATGCCAAGTATATGAAGGATATCATTACTAATAAATGAAAGATACCGGAAGCTGAAATTTCCACCATGCTTGCTATTTATACTTTTAAGGGTGGAATACCAAAGAAACTTGGAGATCCAGGAGTACCTACTATACCATGCTCCATTGAAAGAAATTATGTTAAAACTGCTTTATGTGATCTTGGAGCCGGTGTTAGTGTTATGCCTCTCTCTTTATATCGTAGACTTGACTTGAATAAGTTGGCACCTACTGAAATATCTTTGCAAATGGCTGATAAATCAACTGCTATACCTGTTGGTATTTGTGAGGATGTGCCTGTTGTAGTTGCAAACATTACTATTTTAACGAACTTTGTTATTCTTGATATTACCGAAGATGATAGTATGTCTATTATTCTTGGAAGACCTTTCCTTAATACTGCAGGGGCTGTTATTGATTGTAACAAAGGCAATGTCACTTTTCATGTTAATGGTAATGAGCATACGACACACTTTCCAAGGAAACAACCTCAAGTTCATAGTATCAACTCTATTGGAAAAATTCCATCGATTATATTTGGAGGTTTTGAATTCCCTCTCCCTACTGTCAAGAAGAAATATGATATACTTATTATTGGGGATGTCCATATCCCCGTTGAGGTAACATAGTGTTATTCGAAATTTCTCTGGTTTCATGTTAACCGGAATGAGTTTGTTAACAAGACTTGATCAACCTTGTTAGTGGATTCTTTTTGATGAGCATGAGATGGATGAAACTAGAAGCACAACCTTCTGTACCCTCTTTATATTTTCTGTTCTTTAGTAGAAATAAAGTAAAATAGTATTTTTCTGTCTGTTTCCTGATTTATCCGTGCAATATAAAAATATCCCAAAAATAAAAGTCCTCAGAATGCCATGCCAATTTAATATGATTTTTTCGGGAATATTTAAGGATTTTTAGTGCA
>NC_041387.1:521351799-521393928 GCF_002162155.2 Triticum dicoccoides | reverse complement strand
AGGGTGGAGGGCGCGCCCTACCCCCCTGGGTGCGCACCCTGCCTCGTGGGCCCACGGTGGCCCTCCTCCACTTATCCCTGCACCCATCTTCTTCCTCTGCCTCGCACAAACCCGAAAAACCAACTCAAGCTCATGTTCCAGCAACTGTTGCTGTGATTTTCGATCTCCTTGCTCAAAGCACCTCTCGCAAAACTGTTTGGGGAGATTGTTCCTTGGTTTGTGACTCCTCCATTGGTCCAATTAGTTTTTTATTCTAGTGCTTTATTCTTTGCAAATTTGTGCTGCATAGGTGACCATCTTCTTGAGCTTGTATGACAAATTTATATGGTTCCAAGTAGTTCCAATGCTTTATATAGGCCCTAGGCACTTGTGGGAGTTGTTGCTATCGATTTTATTGAAGTTGGTTCACTTTTATTTGAATTTACTAAAAATTTCAGATTGTTTCAGAAATAATGAAGAGACTTTTGAGGGGCTCATTGAGCCGAAGCTCTAAGAAAAAACAAAAGGAAGAAGAGGAGAAACCCAAATTTAATTTACCTCGCACCGCGGAGGTCCGGCCTTGTGAATGGCCCTCCGATGACTTCTTGAGGAAAGCTGGGATTTATGAAGATTTCTATTTCTTGATTGAGAATGCTGGCCTCACCAACTTCCTCCACGACCAACGTCATCAGTATCTCTTACTCACAAATACTTTTGTGCAAAACTTCTACTTTTTCCCTAAGAAAACACCTCCAACAGTAAAGTTTCATTAATATGACGTTGTTAAAAAGATGAGATTAGCAGAATTCTATGAGGTTTGCAGAATACCCTTTGAGGGCACCTTAGATGAACCTCACCGTAACGAATTAGAAGCTTTTGTTAACACTATCATAGTGGGAGAAACCAGGAAGGTTTCTGATGCAAGGATCACTAGCATCCATTATCCTGTTTTACGCTACTTTGCCCTATTCGCTAGTCGTTGCTTGATTGGACGCGGGAACTGTGGGAACCTTAGTATTCCTGATATTATTATTTTGCTCCATGGTTTATACCGCAATAACTCTGTTAGTATGGGTGGAAATGGTGCTAGACGGTTAAGTTTGAACTGCACTAAGGGCCCCATCTTTGGAGGCATTTATGCTTAGTGCCTAGCTGAATATTTTGAAATACCTATTAGGCATGAGGAGAAAGAAGAAACAGCGCTGCCCCATGCTTATTTAGATTATAAGAGTATGATAGCGCATGATTTTCTTGTTAAGAATCGCGAAGGGGCGCTTAAATATAAATTGTACTTTGATAAACATCACCCTGAGACTATTACTTTGCCTTCTCCCTCTTTGTTTAACTTGTCTGCAGGTACTTTCATTGTTCCGTGGGCGGCTGTTCAAGCCTATCGTAATCCTACACCGGCCCCGGAACCGTAGCCACAAGATGAGCCTCCACGAATGTCTGTTTATTCTTGGGATCCTGAGGCGGTTGCCAGCCAGTGGAAATCAGAGTCCTCTTCATCACATTATGATCCCAACTATTCTTCATCGCAGTACGACCCCAACTACACCTACGGGTATCCGCCAGGCTATTCCTGGCAATAGACCAACTTAGGTCAAAATCCTAAGCTTGGGGGAGTACGTATTTCCCACCGACATTACATTCATGCTCACACACACTCATTGCTAGATGTCGGTGCTCATACTCTTTCACTGTAATATCCATGCTAGTTTATTTTCCTTTTTCTTGCTTTCTTCTTGTGTGTTTAATAAACCTTAGAAAAACAAAAAAAAATTAGTTAGTCTACTCTCCATGCTCGTAGTAGAATTAAAAAGAAAAACCCAAAAACATTTCCCGTTCTTCTTTTGCTTGTTGGGAGCTTTCCCGTGTAAATAGTTTTTATTTCTTTTCCTTTCTTTGGGGGTCGAGAAGACTGTATTGAAAATGCTTAGTGGCTCTCATATGCATTATTGTTTATCTAACTTAGAGCCATATTACTTGTCTTCTCTCTTGAGCTGAATGCTTGCAGATTCCAGCTTAGTCCAATGCACGTGCACTCTTATTATTTTACACACCATTTGGTCGTGCAAGTGAAAGGCCATAATGATGCCATATGATGGACTTATTGGGATGAGAAAAGCTGGTATGAACTCGACCTCTCTTGTTGTTGTAAATATGATGATTCATTGTTCCTGATTCAGCTATTATGAAGTAAACATATTTGCAATGACATTTAGAGATTATATTTGCTTGTGCCATGCTTGATTAGCTATGAGTTATAATGGTTTACCTTGCGTGCCAACATGCTATTAGAATGATTATGATATGGTATGATGGGATGGTAGTGACTCGACTTGGCACATGTTCACGCATGTAGTTGAATCAAATCAACATAGCCTTCATGATATTTATGTTCATGGTGGATTATATCCTACTCATGCTTATATTCGGTGTAAATTAATTTTAATGCATGTTTACGACTGTTGTGGCCCTCTCAGTTGGTCGCTTCCCAGTCTTTTGCTAGCCTTCACCTTTACTAAGCGGGAATACTGCTTGTGCATCCAAACTCCTTAAACCCCAAAGTTGTTCCATATGAGTCCACTATACCTTCCTATATGCGGTATCTACCTGCCGTTCCAAGTAAATTTGTATGTGCCAAACTCTAAACCTTCAAATAAACATTTTGTTTTGCATGCTCGAGCAGCTCATGTGCAACTAGGGCTGCCTATATCTTCCATGCTAGGTGGGTTATTCTTAAGAGGAGTGGACTCCGCTCCTCATTCACGAGAAAGGGCCGGTAACCGGGATGCCCAGTCCCATGATCCAAAAAGATCAAAGCAAATCAAAATAATTAAACAAAACTCCCCCGGGACCCGTTGAATGTTGGAGGCACTCGTTGTTTAGAGCAAGCCATGTATTGATGCTTGTGGAGGAGGGGGAGTATAAACCTTTACCATTCTGTTTGGGAACTACCTATAATGCATGTAGTATGGAAGATACAGCCATCTCATAGTTGTTGTGTTGACAGTGAAAGTATGCTGCTCAAAATATAATTTATCTCTATTTCAAAATCGAGCTCTGGCACCTCTACAAATCCCTGCTTCCCTCTGCGAAGGGCCTATCTATTTACTTTTATGTTGAGTCATCACCCTTCTTATTAAAAAGCACCTGCTGGAGAGCACACTGTCGTTTGCATTCATTATAATTGATTTATATTGGGTATGACTTGACTGGATCTCTTTTACCATGAATTACAATGTTTAGTCAGTCCTTGATCTTTAAAGGTGCTCTGCATTTATGTTTTGCGGTCTCAGAAAGGGCTAGCGAGATACCATTTTGTTATATCATGTTATGATTATTTTGAGAAAGTGTTGTCATCCGAGTTTTATTATTATGGCTCGCTAGCTGATTATGTTATTGATATGAGTAATTGTGAGACCTACGTGTTATTGTGAGTACGGTTAGTTCGTAATAATTGCTGAAACTTGAATGCTGGCTTTTCATGTTTACAACAACAAGAGCAAACAGAGTTTGTAAAAGTTTTTCTTTTTCTCTTTCAGTTTGTCAACTGAATTGCTTCAGGACAAGCAATGGTTTAAGCTTGGGGGAGTTGATATGTCTCCGTCGTATCTACTTTTCCAAACACTTTTGCCCTTGTTTTGGACTCTAACTTGTATGATTTGAATGGAACTAACCCGGACTGACGCTGTTTTCAGCAGAATTGCCATGGTGTTGTTTTATGTGCAGAAAACAAAAGTTCTCGGAATGACCTGAAACTCCATGGAATATCTTAGAATAAATAATAAAAAATCCTCGCCAAAGATGAAGACCAGGGGGCCCACACCCTGTCCACGAGGGTGGGGGGCGCGTCCCTCCCCCCTGGGCGCGTCTCCCTACCTCGTGGGCCCCCTGGTGGCCCTCCGACGCCAACTCCAACTCCATATATTGGCTTTCGGGGAGAAAAAAATCAGGGAGAAAGTTTCATCGCGTTTTACGATATGGAGCCGCCGCCAAGCCCTAATCTCTCTCGGGAGGGCTGATCTGGAGTCCGTTCGGGGCTCCGAAGAGGGGGATTCGTCGCTGTCGTCATCATCAACCATCACCAATTTCATGATGCTCATCGCCATGCGTGAGTAATTCCATCATAGGCTTGCTGGACGGTGATGGGTTGGATGAGATTTATCATGTAATCGAGTTAGTTTCGTCAGGGTTTGATCCCTAGTATCCACTATGTTCTGAGATTGATGTTGCTATGACTTTGCTATGCTTAATGCTTGTCACTAGGGCCCGAGTGCCATGATTTCTGATCTGAACCTATTATGTTTTCATGAATATATGTGTGTTCTTGATCCTATCTTGCAAGTCTATAGTCACCTACTATGTGTTATGATCCGGCAACCCCGAAGTGACAATAATCGGGACCACTCCCGGTGATGACCATAGTTTGAGGAGTTCATATATTCACTATGTTCTAATGCTTTGTTCCGGTTCTCTATTAAAAGGAGGCCTTAATATCCCTTAGTTTCCAATAGGACCCCGCTGCCACGGGAGGGTAGGACAAAAGATGTCATGCAAGTTCTTTATAAGCACGTATGGTTATTTACGGAATACATGCCTACATTACATTGATGAACTGGTGCTAGTTCTGTGTCACCCTATGTTGTAACTGTTACATGACGAACCACATCCGACATAATTATCCATCACTGATCCGGTCCCTATGAGTTTTCCATATACTGGTTCTCGCTTATTTACTTTTCCGTTGCTACTGCTACAATCACTACAAAAATACCAAAAACATTACTTTTGATGTCTTTACTTTGTTACCGTTACCACCACTATCATATTACTTTGCCACTAAACACTTTGCTGCAGATATTAAGTTTCCAGGTGTGGTTGAATTGACAACGCAGCTGCTAATACTTGAGAATATTCTTTGGCTCCCCTTGTGTCGAATCAACAAATTTGGGTTGAATAGTCTACCCTCGAAAACTGTTGCGATCCCCTATACTTGTGGGTTATCACGGACCTAGTTCTAATTCAAACAGAAACCATATTTTATTACTACCTCCGTTCAGAAATATAAGATGATTTTCGATATTATACTCCATATATGACTACATATATGCACAGAAATGAGTGAACAAAGACACTAGAACATGTCTTCAAAGGCATGAGAGCAGAGGGATTACATGCAATATCCATAACACAAGTTACTGAGGCAAATATACCCTCTTAAAAGGTAGCATTGATGTTCATAAAGTACTCCCCCCGACCCAAAATTATTGTCTTAGATTTGTCTAGATACGGATTTATCAAGTCACATTTTAGTATTAGATACATCCTTATCTAGACAAATCTAAGACAAGAAATTTGGGACAGAGGGAGTAGTTGAAAGTAATCTATAAGAAATCAGTGTCAACCTCTCGCATGTTTTGGTCAAAAGAGGAATTTAGAACCGTCATTTGGCACACTAAAATCACACGCAAGATCACCCAGAAAGTTGTACTACCAGTACTAGTACTGCGTGTTAGATGAAAAAACACGATCAAGATCGAGAAAAAGATCGTCAACAAGAGACATTACCTGGACTTTCTTAATGAGGGATGCCGGAGAGGGGGGCTTGGACAGGGCGATGGCTTTGAGCTTGTCTGTGGTAGTCTCAGCGGGGTGCTTGCGCTTCTTCGTACCATGAGCCTCGACGGTTTTGGCCAGAGCCATAGACATCACGTCGGCCGGTGCTCTGGCGTCCATCCAAGAGAGGAAGCTGATAGAGAAGAGTGAAAGGAGGAATGAGATGAGGGAGAAGCGAAGCGAGTGGGGGTTTTCTTCAAGAGAGGAAGCTGAGAGAGAAGAGCAAAATGATGGTTGCTTCCGTTCAACTTACTGCTGGAAAGGAGGGGTTTTGTGATTTTATGGCTCATTGGGCATTAATGCGGCGGTTTGATCGGGGTAGTCTACCGTCACTCTACTACGAAGTAATTTAGTGCATGGCTGGTGGACCCAGGTGCTGGCTGTCCCACACATCGGTGAAAGTGAGTAATTTAGTCCATGGCCGGAGGAGGATCCGCACGGTAGAGTGTGTCCACTATTTTTCATTGTGAAGAAAAAAAATGATTACATCAAGCATTTCCACTCTTACGACGGAGGAGTGCGAAACACGGCAGCCACTTGAACATACACAGTGCTCCTACTACCAGGCATGTGCAGTGGTTCATATGTCAGTACTACACAATCTTGTTGCTAGTGTAGTAAGATATGACGATAACAAATGATGTTGTGCGCATGTCAACTACTCCTATATGTAACATAGTACCGCTTTTTCGACTGTCCGGTCGAGAATGAACGGTGAGATCAATGTTAACAGAACTAGGTCCACAGCGCACGGAGAGTACGGTGCTACAGTACTCCACGAAACATGAACCATATGAAGCACGAATAGTGTTAGGCAGGGTGTATGAAGGGTGCACGGGATGGGAGCAAAAGTTCCCTTCTCGACCCACCTTTGGGTGTTTGGTAGAGTGCATGAAGGGTGCATGAGTCCACACTAGTAGGTTGACAAAAATACACGAAGAGAAAACAACTATATTGAGATGAGAATGCAACCAAACACACCCACACGATTTGTGCTACAGTGACTGATCTGCACCGTCTGAGTTTGATCCAACGGTCATGTTGCACCGAGACATGGACATGCCCATGCAGAGGGCGCCTAAACACTACCGAAGTCCCTCTGCTTCTCGAGGCGCATGATGTTGGTGATGCAGGGTGCAACCACCCGCAGAGCTTGCTCCCGGTCAACAGGAGCTAGCTCATCAAAGATGGCGTACAATGGCACGAATGGATTCCGGTGACGGATCTCTGAAAGGATTCGCCCGACAACGGCGATGGTGGCCTGCAACCCCTACTTGTCCAGCTCAGCCCCCACCATCGCACGGAGACGGCTCAGCTCCTCGGAGATATAGGTGAAGAAGGAGACCAGGTCAGGAAGCCGCAGCTCGTTGAAGTCGATCGAGTGGTCGAACGGGTTTAGCCCGACGGCTGGCATCGTCGCGCTAGCACGACGGTAGGCATCGCGCAGCCGCAACACGTGCATGGCAACTGGTTCACCAAGTGGCTGAGGCGATCCTAGACCTCGTCACGATCGGCCCGCTCGCGCTCCAGCCGGCTCCCCTGACGGCCTATCGTATCTCTCGCTTTCTGCAGCAACGCCACCGACGCCTCGAGCATCTTTGTGGTGGACGCCTGCCACCTTTGAAGCTCCGTGAACTCCCGCACATAACGGAGGAGCATGGCACTCCTCTCCTCCTTGAGCTCATGGAGCTCCACGTCCTTGGCCCTGAGCTCCGCATCCTTGGCCTGGAACTCCTGCGTCAGGCGCCTCACCTCGGACTCCGTGATCTACTACGCCGCCATGGCACCAGGTAGAAGCAATGGGGAGATGAAGCAAAGGGGGCGAAACGGCTGAAAGGCAATGCGATCTATGGGAAGGCGGAGGGAGCCAACCGAGGAGCAAGGAATCTTTTGGTTTTCACCACCGTAAAACACTTGTCGACGACTTCTCACATCAGGGAGCAGTGGGTTTTTACAGGTGGAGTCATCGTGACTAATTGATGCCGCGCCTGCTCCCGTCAACCAAAAAATTAAAAATCCTGCCGCGCCTGCTCCTGTCAATCAAAAAATTAAAAATCCTGCCGCACCCAAACACCAGAGCAACGCTGCGGTGGATATTTAAATTTACATGCCGGCAAGTAGATAAAAAAGGGGTGAAAAAACAAATGTGGCGGCGGCCTAGCTAATCGGTCGAACTAGACCAACTAGCTAGCCACCGTGCTTCATTGATGTACTCGGCGGGAAAGGTGGTCTTTCGTGATTTGACGACTCATTTACTTGCTTCGGCGCTACGACCGAGGAGGACCCAGAAAATGCGCGGTAGGGCATCCCACGTCAGGAAGAATATATGCGTGCATCACCCAGGAGGACCTCGAAACCGCGCGGTAGGGTGTGCCACATCTCAGCACGGAGGAAAAATATGCGTTTAAAAATATACTGTATCAGATGTAGTACCTATGGTTCGACCTCGGGACCCAGCCAGTCGGTCGAAAACACCCCACTAGCCACACAGCTTCATCATGCAAACGTGGCACGGAGGATAGATGTGGTTAGCTCCGTCTCGACCAGCCACAACGTCTCTTGTTCTAAGCGATTCTTCTATTTTCCAAGCCTTTTTAAGTTGTAATAACACCACAGCAAGCTAGCGCCGCTCTTCGTGTGTGCCCGTGCAAAGGTTAGACGATGGAGAGAAGAGAGATTGAGATCGCAGACCTGGGACCCACCAGTAAGTGAGACAACGGTCATGCACGTGTCGACGAGGCACTCCCTCTACTCTACTCAACGCAAGTACTATATAAAATCAAGTTATGGGACAAAGCCAACAACCGTTCGTTTTTTCAAGCTATCGACTTACGCTTTGTAGTCCAGGTTGCCAGTTCGAATCTCGTCTTTCAGATTTGTTAGTTTTAGGTCCAAATTTGATTAATGACAAGTGGGACTCCCATGTGTTATTCCGATATTTCAGTGTAGGATGGTTTTTTTTGAACAAACACTTTGTGCGGTTAGACAAGTAACGACACGAGTTACACGTATTTTGCAAGTTTATGAACAAAAATGACAATGGCATAGAATATCACATCCACCCCGTAGCTTAGATACTATGGTGATACGAGTTTTTACACCGTTGGAAGTGAGATGCAATGGCTTGGGAGTAGTCTTTGTAATTATGCGCAATTTCCAAACTCTCCAAAGTTTTTTTTGCAAATAAAACATTCAGGCCTCGTGTGTGCCGCTGCATCTTCCCGGTGCTCATATTAGGTGCTCCCCGTAGCTTAATTACCCGCTACAGTGATATGAGCATCTAGGTCGTATGATCAGTGATCAAATGGCACATGCGTAGTACTTGTACTTTCTGCGCATTTCCCAAACTCTATCAGCCGTATATTGCAAAAACATTCAAACCTCCTATCGTGGGCCATTAGATCTCAGTGAACTCGTATCACCATAGAATCTATGGTGCGGGAGCACCTCATACTCTCCCGTGCGAGAAAACATAAGGTGCTATCGCAGCTTGGATGCTATGGTGATACAAGCTTGGAGGTCGTTTGATCTGAGATCCAATGGCATTTGAGTAGTCTTTGTGCTTGTAAGAAGTGGACGAACTCTTTTGGGGCTTTTCTGCAAAAAACCATTTGAACCACCGAGGAGGCGTTGGGTCATAAATCCAACGCCTCCAAAGAGCTTGTATCACCAAAGCATCTAAGGTGTGGTAGCACATGATATTCTTACATACATGAGAATATGATGTCCTCCTTCATCTTAGATGCTACGGTGATATGAGCTTCGAGGTCATTGGATATGGGATCAAAGGGCATCTAAGTAGTTTTTGTACAAATTGTGTGTAATTCTCAAACTCATCAAGGTTTCCTGCAAAAAAATTAAGACACATCATGTGAGCTGCTATATCCCAGATCTACAAGCTCCAAGCAACTCGTATCGGCATATAGCATCTAAGGTATGGGGGCACATGATATTCTCCCGGGGAGGAGGGGTGGGGGTGCACAACCAATCAGTGGTTGGGAGGGTGGGGACAAATATAATCTAAACAACCCTAAACGGAGCTCCACAATTTTATCTAAGGTCGAGGGGTTGACCCCCGACAATCATAACTCCGCCTAAACACAACATTTGCATGTACTGTAGTACTAGACTTAATATTCATGTTTCACTTTCATGTTCATTTTAAATATTGAACTGAGGACCATGGATGTCTTACATTTTACTCCCTTCGTTCCTAAATATAAGTCTTTTTAGAGGCTTCAAATGGACTGGCACATACGGATGTATATAGACATATTTTAGAGTCTAGATTCACTCATTTTTCTCCGTATGTAGTCACTTGTCTCTAAAAGACTAATATTTAGGAATAGAAGGAGTATTTTTGAATTCATGTCATACATGCATGGTTTGGAAAAATAGATGCACTACACTTATTGGATTGTTGTTGTGTTCATGCGTCTCTCTCTCTCTCTCTCTCTCTCTCTGTGTGGTCATATGCTTGATACATACAAAGTTTTCTCACCTCCATATTGTTCATCTTTTACATTTGAATTTGCATTGGAAAACTTACTAGGGATACCATGAAATGTGAAATCCACATTGAGATCACTATATCACAAACTCACTCTAATGCAACAACTCATCATAAATCAATTACCACATTGACATTAGTATTTGCAAGGAAAATACGGGTATTGTAATCCACATAGATTCGTTCGGCAATTTAAAAGGTTCCTTTCGTATTCTCGAATGGTAGGACCCAACGGTGTACCATCCAGACCTTGGCTCGTGTTGATCCTAAAAAAACCGGGCTCGTGTCCTTCGGTGGCGTGCATGGTACGCACATTAGGCAACCCCAACCAGTCAAGCCTCAGCGTTTCAAGTCGAAATATCTGGCGGCCAGAATTCCAGCCCTAAGAAATTCCCCTCATGTCCCCGGTCCATAATGACTACCGATGAACAACGGAGGGATGCTTTAGTAACTAGAAAACGTTACCTACCGTGCCGAGCACGGTTCAATTCCCTCGGTCGCCGCTCGTCAAGGTCACCCGTCAACTGCATTACCTAGTACTACTACTACTACACTAGGATGAGCACAGAATTGAGCCCGTTTGTTCGTGCCTAGTACTTGAGTTAATATATCATGCAATGCACTGGTACAGAGGGATTATCCTTTTACTTTGCATATATAACTTGTCTGAAGTCTAACTAAGCAAAATGTTTGACCAAATCCTTTCTTAAGAAATACAACAGGACAGATGTACGGCTTGAAAATTTATTGCATGATGCGGGTTATGATATTGTTTCGAATCCTGGATCTTAAATTTCAGAAAATCCAAAAGTGAGCATAAATTCTTGAAATTGAGCATGGTCACGTGATATGGCACAAATATTACTTCGTAAGTTTTTTCTTCAATTCGAGACAAGCTTCTTATGACAAGTTGCACAAATGAAGAGCTGAGGTATTTTGGAACAAAGACCTGTCGCGTTAAGGCGAATGCTTTCACTATTGAAACCGTGGGTGTTTACGTGCTGCCATGAGTCCCCGCCTCTCATCGGCAGGTGCTGTCCCAGCAAGCATGTGAGTCGACGGGAGGCGTGCGAGCAGACCGCTGCGCTGCCTGTCAGGGAGGCATGCAAGCAGAACGCTGTGCAGACTCACCAGGAGGCGAGCCCTTTGACCAGTCTCCGCCACCCACCGTCGTCCCAACTGCTCCCACTTTTAATATCGCCGGTGCCGCAGTTTAAAATCAACCCTGCACTACCCGGTATCGCTACAATCCTGTCTCTTCCTCTCCGATTCTCCTGTCGTCAACCTCCAACTAGCCTGACCTAAACATACGCCATGCCGCATCACGATGGTCTGCCCTTAGTGTTCTAGTTTCATGAGGAAGACACCCAGCCGGAGTCTCAAGAACATAAGGCACTTTGGGACGACCTTGAACTGGCCTTGCGGGAAGACGCCGCGCCTGTCCCCGCTCCCGTTCCGGCTCCCGTTGCCCCGACTGCGCCAGCGCCCATCCCCGTGGCATTGATGGGCTGGGAGCCGCACATTGTCGCCGAGCTTGATGCCACGGGGTTCCACGAGGTCCCCGCCGACTTTCACGCGCCCGTGCACCTGCCAGCGCATGCACCTGCGCATGCACTAATGCGCACGCCCGCGCCAGTGCCCGTGCACCTGCCAGCGCATGCGCCTGCATGTGCACTGACGTGCATGCCCGTTGTCGGTGTCAAAACCGGCGGATCTCGGGTAGGGGGTCCCGATCTGTGCGTCTTAGGCTGATGGTAACAGGAAGCAAGGGACACAATGTTTACCCAGGTTCGGGCCCTCTTGATGGAGGTAAAACCCTACTTCCTACTTGATTAATATTGAAGATATGAGTAGTACAAGAGTAGATCTACCACGAGATCATAGAGGCTAAACCCTAAGAGCTAGCCTATGATGGTATGATTGTAATTGTGATCGGCCTTCTAAGGACCATCCTCTCCGGTTTATATAGACACTGGAGAGGGCTAGGGTTTACATGGAGTCGGTTACAAGGAAGGAAACATAATATCCAGATTGCCAAGCTTGTCTTCCACGCAAAGGAGAGTCCCATCCAGACACAGGGCAAAGTCTTGAGTCTTGTATCTTCACGCTTCGATAATCTGGATGATGTATATAGTCCGGCTGTCTAGATACCCCCTAATCGAGGACTCCCTCAGTAGCCCCTGAACCAGGCTTCAATGACGATGAGTCCGGCGCGTAGTCTTGTCTTCGGCATTGCAAGGCGGGTTCCTTCTTCGAATACTCCAAGGTTATTTACTGAACACGTAGACCGTGTCCGAATCTACAAGATGGTAAATTCGTTCTGCTGGCAATCTTTTGTACGTCGTGCTCCTGGATCATGGCCTGGTCCAACACGAACCGGCGATTCCCGCTCCACCTTGACTCGCATTGTGAGGCGGTTTTATTGGCACGTCCTGCCAAAGCAGAGATCGTGTTCCTCTTATTACGAGGTCTTTCATCAATATGGGCGTGCGCGACCCCACGTCGACCGTTGGTATGACTCCGTGTATTTTAGATAAGTCCCAAGCGGTCACGCTGGGGACTCTTGATATTCATCCCCTTTATAAAGGGGCCGAGGCCTACACCTCTTTTCCACCTCTCCTGCCCCTTCTCGCACCTCGAGCTCCAACACTCAAAACCTAAGCCTCAACACCCCAGATCCTCCAGTATGTCCGGATCCAACGCAAAAGGCCGGTGGGTGGCCTCCTCGATCCAAGAGGAGGACATTACTAAGCTTAGGGAGGTCAGATACCTGACCACTGATATCCAGCACAGGCTTCCTGCTCCAGTTATCCCCACGCCGGAGCCCAATGAAAGCGTTGTATTCGTTCCCCACTTCCTCCGATGCCTAGGCCTCACCCTCGACCCCTTTGTGAGGGGGCTCATATTCTACTATGGCTTGGATTTCGATGATCTAGCTCCAGATGCCATCCACCATATCTCGTCGTTTATTATTGTGTGCAAGGCTTTTCTCCATGTCAACCCACACTTCGGCTTATGGCTCAAGACCTTCAATGTGAGGCCGAAGATGATCGAGGGGCGACACGCGGAGTGCAGAGGTGCCGTAATAAGTAAGAACATCGATGCCCCATGGCCAGAGGGTTCCTTTCCGGAAGTATCGGATGTGTGGCAACGGAGGTGGTTTTATGTTACATCTCCCAGAGGCACAAAGTGGGCCGCCGCCCCCGAGTTCCGCTCGGGCCCTCCATCACAGTTAGCATCTTGGACCGACGTAGGACGGAATTATGGGCCTGCTAGCGATGTACCAGAACAGCAGAATTGTATTCGGGAGCTCATAGAGAGGGACATAAATCTTGTCAGCATAATGCAAGTGATGCTAATCCGGCGGACGCTGCCGTGCAAACGTTGGCCTCTCCGAATGTGGGAGTTCAATCCGGAGGGTCCGCGGACTATTAAGCACTTCTTTGGCCTGAAGCTCGAAGGAATGTGTAAATTATTTTTTGGACCGCAAGTAAAGTGTTCGGATACCATCGAGGATGTGGGCCTAAGCTGCAATCGCCTAGACGCCCAAGT
Organism: Triticum dicoccoides; assembly: GCF_002162155.2. NCBI lineage: Eukaryota > Viridiplantae > Streptophyta > Magnoliopsida > Poales > Poaceae > Triticum > Triticum dicoccoides. The sequence continues at coordinate 521,380,265 of NC_041387.1, read as the reverse complement.
AAGTAACCTTAAAGCCGGACACTTCATTTATATTTATCATAATTGTAATTCTGAAAATCCCTCCGTGGCCAGGAATGGATCAATAAGGCGGAGAGAATCAGGTGTCCGGCGCCACTTCCTGAAGGCTCGCCTGGTACAACCATTGCAAAGATGCTTGACCGGGCGCTCAGCAATATCCCCTCAAGGAAAGGCGAAGAAGAGGGCAGTGAAGCCGAACTTCACACATTACGCATCCAGACCGGGGGAATTACTGCCTCCCGTACTATGGGGGATAGCTAGGAAGGGAAGGTTAAAGCCTCCTCCCCACGCAGGAAGAAGAGGGCAGCCCCCGAAGACTTGGAGGCGGAGACGCCCAAGCAAGGGAAGAAGGTATCACCAGGGGGTTCTGCCGCGACGGGCACCCTTACCACGTCGTGCCCACCAACGGGCCATCCCTCCATCGAGCCGTAAGTTATTCATTGGTTCGAAGGTATGGCGTTACTCCGAGATCCGTAACCGAGACTTCGTCTTTTGCAGTCCGGCGATCAGCTCCTCTCAACAGAGTTCGTCTTCGGGGGACCTTCATCCGGAGATGATGGAGAGCGAGACTCCACCCACCTCTCCGCCTCATGAAGCGGGCGACATGGAGGTGTCGTCACGGAGGAGTCCGGATCTACCGAAGCCGGAAGCTAACACGTCAGTCACCCTGAGCCCGGAGCATTTGGCTCCCACGGGGGGCGATGAGAAGGGTCCGACACAGTTCGATGTCCGACCGGACATACTGAAAGGCTTGCTGGAGCGAGCCATGCTCTCGGAGGAGCACCGCTCTTTAATGAGCACGGTGCTGACAAAGATTTCATCCGCTACCAGCGGTTTGAATGAGGCATTTACAAGCCTGCTCAAAGGCTTTGAGGTATGTAGTGAAAAACACACTGTGTCATTTTTTTGTTATGAAGCACGCGCTAGGTGTGCTCCCTATGGATAGTAGCCCTTGAGACTCTGGTTGCCCGCCATAGGCGGCAAACGGGGGATCATATATTTATGGCTGCGTTGTGTATATGTGCAGGTATACAAGGAACCGGCAGCCGACCAGTCTGTTGTAGTTGCCGAACTGAGAAGGCAGATCGGATCTATTGATGCCGATATCACGCTGGTGAACAAACGGCTGGAAGAATCCCAGGGTATGTACTCTGCTTCCTTTATTATATTGTATAGGAGAATGCGAGAATGGCATAATGTTTAATGCCCTGTATATGCACTGCAGATGGTGCTGCTGCCGTGGAGGCCCTAAGGGCCGAGCTTGCTCAAGCCAAGGAACAAGCTCGGGCTAGCAATGCGGCTGCCCTAAAGGCGGCCGAAGAGTTGAGAGCCGAATAGGCTACTCATCGCCGAAGCGAGGGAAAGATAGTCGAATTGGCCGAAGAGTTGAAAAATGCCGCCGATCGGTATGTGCTCCTTGAAGAGGAGAATAAGGCTAGTTCGGCCGAGCTGGACAAGGCACTTAATGCCGCCAAGGAGATGCGAACCGAGATCCGGGGTATGCGGGAGGAGCTCCAATAGGCCGACAAAATCGTGGCTGGGGGCTCCTACCTACTGCGGACGAAGTTTTTGGATCCAAAGTATGCTCCCCTAGCTGGGTGTTGGAGTCCTGCAGACGCATATGCGAACTTGACGAATAGTACAGCTGACGCTGCCAAGTTCTTCGAGGATCAAGGTGAGAAGGAAGTGGAGAAGCTTTTTTGGTCGCAGTTCAATGCTCCCAACCACTCACTGCCGTTGAATGAGAAGGAGGCTGCTGTGGCAGAGCTTCATAGGCTGTTCGGGCTTGCAATGCGGTCTGTAATAGGCCATCTTTGGCCGAAGGGGCCCAAGCCGGACAACTATTTTGGTTTGGTGCAACAATTCCTTGGGGCCGTGACTCGGATAGACGCCATGAGGAGGTCGGCATGCATAGAGGGTGCGCGGATGGCTCTTGCCCGCGTAAAATCCTGTTGGACGGATATGGAGGCCGCCATTGTAGCGACCCAGGATCTGGCGGGAGGCCAATATCCGGCCGAGCACTGTCGGATTTCGGGTTCCGGCAGACCCTCTAGGTTCGAACTCTAGGGTAAACGCGGAGATCGCACCTCCTACCTACCTATGTCTCGTCGCCTCGCAAGGATCTAAACTACACGAAGAACAACACAAGGGACACGAGTTTTATACTAGTTCGGGCCACCATTGTGGTGTAATACCCTACTCTAGTTTGTGGTGTGGTGGATTGCCTCAGGGGCTAATGATGAACAATACAAGGAAGAACTGCATCGCGAGCGGAGGAGTTCTTGTGGTGGTGGATCTGGCTAAGGTTCTCATTGCCCTTGCCTTGAGAGTGGCTAGTCCTATTTATAGAGCAAGGCCCTGGTCCTCTTCCCAAATGTTGAGCGGGAAGGGTGCCAACAATTGGCCATTTTGAAGGGGAACATCTAGTACACTTATCCTGACTAAAGTCGGTCCTCGCCTGCCAAAGACTCTGGCGGTGACGTCGGCTTGGCTCCACGATGACCTCCATCCTGCCGTTCTGCTGGTCTTGGTCTTGTTGCACCGAAATGGTTGCCTTTGCTTGATACTCTTGCCTGCGCTTGCTCCCTTTGCACCAAAGAGGAAACAAGGACTCTACGCAGGCTGGCGTCCGCTTGGCTTTGATCGTCATGGCTTGCATCACGGGCACCTCGTGAGGTACCCCGCCTTGATCTCTCCGCCTCCTCGCGAGCCAGCCTGACGAGGCCGTGCCTGAGGAAGCTTCCTATCGTCCGCCCGCGAGGCTTGGCCCCTCGTGAGGGTCTTGAGCTTGTGTTGATGAAGATGGGCCATACTGGGCCACTCCTTGAGCCACGCCGCAGGCCACAGACAGGCAAGTCTGGGTACCCCCGTTCCCAGAACACCGACAGTAGCCCCCGGGCCCAAGGCGCGCCTGGACTTGGCTTAGCAGAGAAGCGAAGGGGCAAGTGCGAAGCGCAGCGGGCCCCAAAAGCCTGCGGCCTTGGGCGCCGCATGGTGGTTGACTGGACGCGGGCGTCCCTGTTCCCCCACGCCTCCTTATTTTTCGCCCGGCTAGGCAGACCCGCAGTTGCACACAGTCATCCCTCTTATTGCCGCTTGTGCATCCCCTGCTCTTCTTCCTCCAGAGCTCTAGCCTCCGCTTCCAATCCAATCTCGCACCCTCCCCTTCCTGTCGTCATGGCACCAACAAAGAAGGGGAAAAGGAAGAATCCGGTGCCCTCGCCCCGCTCGCTGCTGTCGATGGCTCCCGCCGTCGACCAGTCGATCATACTCAATCTGGAAGCCTTGGACAAGGTCAGTTTCGCCCTTGCCACCACCTTCAACGAGTGTGGGAGGACGACGGTCTGGCCCGCATCTGACTTCTCCATTGACAGAATAGCCGCTGAGGTCTGGTACTTCGCCGATGCCCTGTGGGCGGGGTTGGTTCCCCCTTTTTTTGATTTCTTCAATGTCGTGCTTTCCCATTACCAGATTCACATGATGCATTTGGGTCCCGAATCCATTACTCTCCTTGCCATCTTCGATTTTGTTTGCGAGGCGATGATGGGCATTCCTCCTTTAGTTGCCTTGCTACGCCACTTCTTCTCTTTGCGCCTCAGTGATCCCTCCCAATGTTCAGGGTGCGTGAGCTTCCTTGCCGCACCAGGGGCGGCAACCTTGGGGATTGATTTCTGCCTTCCTCCGCCTGCGACTGGGTTTCGAGAGCGGTGGCTGTATGTGGATGTCGGAGTACCCAGCCCCCTGCTCTCGGAGCTAACCTTGCCCGCTGTCCCCAACTTGGGCTGGGGCCATGAGACGCTCACGAGCCCCCGGCTCGCCTTCGTCTGGTGTCGCTTCGCGAACTTGAGGGCGCTTGGGGTGATGGCACCCAAGGTGGTGAAGGAGTTCCTCCAGTGCCGGATTGCCCCTCTCCAGCGTCATTCCCGCCGGATGTGGGCCTTCGGGGGGTGTGAAGACCGCATGAGGCTCCAGAAGGAAGATCTGGCGCCTGAAGTGCCGAGGAGGGTTCTCGTGATTCTCACCGGGGATCCTTCCCCTGGCAGCGTCCGGCAAGGGGGTGCCTTGCTGTACCTTTGCTCAGGCAGGGCTGATTTCGTGAAGCAGATGCCCAGCTTCGATGAATGGGGGCTGCGCCCAGCAGGCCTCATGGGACCTCGTGAGAAGCCAGTTGCGGTGGTTGCCCTCCCGGTTGCCCGCGGCGGTCCTTCCTCGAGTGGTGGAGCTGGGAGGCAAGGGCCACCGGGGGCTGAGGGGGCTGCCGTCGGGATAACTGTGCCGCGCGGAACTTTCGAGGTGGCGGCTCCTGAGGCCGGCCCAGCAGCGACCGAAGGCATTGAGCCGCGCCCCGCGGCTTCCGTGGTTGAGGCTCCTGAGGCCCCGGCCACCCTCAACGGGGCGGCGTCTGGCGGCGTGCACCAGGGCAATGTCCTTGATGCCAGTCACCTTGGCGCTTCTTCCTTGCCGCAGACTGATCCTTGCGCCGAGCTCCTAGGCCACTTCCACGTGGACTTCGAGGCTCTCCGAAAGAGAAGGGAGGCCTTGGGCGGCGTTGATTACCCCTGCCGCCTACTGAAGCGCAGGAAGTACTTTGCCATCGATGAGTAAGCCTTCTCCTTCCTTAATCCCTTACTTTCCCGTTGCTTCATCTGACCATTGCCCTGCAGGCCCCTCCCTGCCGAGTTCACGGAGACGGCCAAGGAGCCATCTCCCCAGGCCTCGCCCTCTCCACCGACCCCAAGCGTCCCGAGCTCGAGTGCTACCCTTGTTGTGAGGTCGGTTGGAGAGGTGAGCCATCCTGCGGTGTGTCCTGATCCTGTGCTCCTCGCGACCCTCCTTCGTGAGCCCTTCCGGGGCATGGCCAGCCTGCCCCGGGCCTTGGTTGTGGACGGCGACTGGCTGGGGTCTACCTCGCATTCTTCCTTGGAGGGCGAACAGGCTCTGTGCCAAGCTTCTGGCGGGGCGCGCCCTTATACATCTCCAACGTATCTATAATTTTTGATTGCTCCATGCTACTTTATCTACTGTTTTGGACTATATTGGGCTTTATTTTCCACTTTTATATTACTTTTGGGACTAACCTATTAACCGGAGGCCCAGCCCAGAATTGCTGTTTTTTGCCTTTTTCAGTATTTCGAAGAAACAGAATATCAAACGGAGTCCAAACAGAATAAAACCTTCGGGATCGTGATTTTCCAACTGAACGTGATCTAGGAGACTTGGACCCTACTCCAAGCAGTGCCCGAGGAGGTCACGAGGGTGGAGGGCGCGCCCCCCTAGGTGCGCCCCCTACCTCATGGGCCCCTCGGAGCTCCACCGACGTACTCCTTCCTCCTATATATACCTACGTATCCCGAACGATCAGAACAGGAGCCAAAAACCTAATTCCACTACCGCAATCTTCTGTATCCACGAGATACCATCTTGGGGCCTGTTCTAGAGCTCCACCGGAGGGGGCATACACCATGGAGGGCTTCTACATCGTCACCATAGCCCCTCCGATCAAGTGTGAGTAGTTTACTTCAGACCTTCGGGTCCATAGCTAGTAGCTAGATGGCTTCTTCTCTCCTTTTGGATCTCAATACAATGTTCTCCCCCTCTCTTGTGGAGAACTATTTGATGTAATCTTCTTTTTGCAGTGTGTTTGTTGAGACCGATGAATTGTGGGTTTATGATCCAGTATTATCTATGGAAAATATTGATTCTTCTCTGAATTCTTTTATGTATGATTGAGTTATCTTTGTAAGTCTCTTCGAATTATCCTTTTTGCTTTGGCTAACTAGATTGGTAGTTCTTGCAATGGGAGAAGTGCTTAGCTTTGGGTTCAATCTTGCGGTGTCCATACCCAGTGACAGAAGGGGCAGCAAGGCACCTATTGTATTGTTGCCATCGAGGATAACAAGATGGGGTTTTTATCATATTGCATGAATTTATCCCTCTACATCATGTCATCTTGCTTACGACATTACTCTGTTTTTACTTAATACTCTAGATGCATGCTGGATAGCGGTCGATGAGTGGAGTAATAGTAGTAGATGCAGAATCGTTTCGATCTACTTGTTTTGGGCGTGATGCCTATATACATGATCATTGCCTAGATATACTCATAACTATGCTCAATTCTGTCAATTGCTCAACAGTAATTTGTTCACCCACCGTAGAATACTTATGCTCTTGAGAGAAGCCACTAGTGAAACCTATGGCCCCCGAGTCTATTCTCATCATATCAATCTATATCACTTTATTTACTTGCTTTGTTTTTTTACTTTGCCTTTACTTTTTACTTTGCATCTATCTATCAAAAATACCAAAAATATTATCTCTATCAGATCTCACTCTCGTAAGTGACCGTTAAGGGATTGACAACCCCTAAGCGTTGGTTGTGAGTTGCTATCGTTTTGTGTAGGTACGAGTGACTTGTGCGTGGTCTCCTACTGGATTGATACCTTGGTTCTCAAAAACTGAGGGAAATACTTACGCTACTTTACTACATCATCCTCTCCTCTCCGGGGAAATCCAACGCAGTGCTCAAGAGGTAGCAAGAAGAATTTCTGGCACCGTCGCCGGGGAGGCTCACGCAAGCAAGTCAACAATACCAAGTACCCATCGCAATCCCTATCTCTCGCATTACACTATTTGCCATTTGCTTCTCGTTTTCCTCTCCCCCACTTCACCCTTGCCGTTTTATTTTCCCTATCTTTCCCAATCTCCTCCTCCTTTACCTTTAGTTTGCTTTCTTCCGCCTTACTTCTTTTTTGACGCTATGTCTAAAATTGGGGAGATTATCATCGATATGGACAACAATGATAACACAGAAAATCCCGAGGCTCCAGCCGATGAACCTCCTATCTTGCATACCAAAAAGTTTCGAATCGGTAGTGGTAACATCATTGGCAAAGGCGTTATTCAAGATTCTTTACTTGTGCCGGTGATTTACCTTCCATGGGCTATTATATTCTTCATTGAACTAGTAGCCTTGCGGATGCTATAGCTATGCTTGTGGTTGAACTTGAAAGACAATTTATGCATATTCACCCTTGCATACAGAGAATTTTCTTAGAATTCTCTAATATTGAGCACTCTTCTATTAAGCGCGTTGTTACTATCTTTTTGGCTCATGAATTTAGATTTATCATAAGAGAAGCCAAAGAAATCTTTGCGCACTATAGGGTGGACGCTGGTCGTCCACCCATAGAAGCAATCCTCTATGATCAAGAGGAAATTAGACGTTTTCAATCTTCGGACTATGTCGCTTTCAATGAAAACCTTAGAAAAAAGGTCCCTATCAATGTCTTAGTTGATTGCATTAACGAGCTTAATAATGATTTTGCCCTTAGAAATAATGAGCTAGGATACTCTCTCGAGTATAAGCTCACAAGATTTTGCCAAAAGAATGCTTTCAGTGATGAAATAGTTGTGCACTATGAAGGGCCAAGGGAGGAACTCGTTCCTCCCGTGATTGATCTTGGGGATTTTTGTCCCGCTAAATTTAGCCCTTTTGATTACTTTTGCTTGCCTCAAAGGAAACTTTCTGCCAAACATAGAGCATACGAGATGAGCTTTCAAGATCTATCTTATTATTACGGCAATACCTAGATCTATCCTTGCTTTTATGCCTAGCTAGGGGCGTTAAACGATAGCGCTTGTTGGGAGGCAACCCAATTTTATTTTGTGTTTTTTGTTTTTGCTTCTGTTTAGGAATAAATAATCCATCTAGACTCTGTTTGGATGTGTGTTTTTATGTTTTAATTAGTGTTTGTGCCAAGTAGGACCTATAGGATAACCTACGATGATAGTTGATTTGATTCTGCTGAAAAACAGAAACTTTGCGCGCACAAATTTAGTTATGATAAATCACAGGAACGTGCTTTTGCATTGATTCTTTTTGCTTCTGATCAATAAAAACAATTTCCAGGACTTCCTATTTTGGTAGAAGTTTTAGGGTTCCAGAAGTTTGCGTTAGTTACAGATTGCTACAGACTGTTTTGTTTTTGACAGATTCTGTTTTTCATGTGTTGTTTGCTTATTTTGATGAATCTATGGCTAGTAAAATAGTTTATAAACCACAGAGAAGTTGAAATACAGTAGGTTTAACACCAATATAAATAAAGAATGATTTCATTACAGTACCTTGAAGTAGTCTTTTGTTTTCTTTCTCTAACGGAGCTCACGAGATTTCTGTTGAGTTTTGTGTTGTGAAGTTTTCAAGTTTTGGGTGAATTCTTTTGATGGATTATGGAACAAGGAGTGGCAAGAGCCTAAGCTTGGGGATGCACATGGCACCCACAAGATAATCCAAGGACACCAACAATTCAAAGCTTGGGGATGCCCCGGAAGGCATCCCCTCTTTCATCCACTTCCATCGGTAATTTACTTGGAGCTATATTTTTATTCACCAACATGATATGTGTTTTGCTTGGAGCGTCTTGTATTATTTGTGTCTTTGCTTGTTAGTCTACCACAATCATCCTTGCTGTACACACCTTTTGAGAGATCCATACATGAATTAGAATTTGTTAGAATACTCTATGTGCTTCACTTATATCTTTTGAGCTTGATAGTTTTGCTCATAGTGCTTCACTTATATCTTTTGAGCGTGATAATTTTTTCTCTAGTGCTTCACTTATATCTTTTAGAGCATGGTGGTGGATTTGTTTTAAAGAAACTATTGATATCTCATGCTTCACTTAGATTATTTTGAGAGTCGTCAATAGCATGGTAATTTGCTTAATGTTAATATACTTGGTATTCAAGATATGTGAAACTTTCTTTTGAGTGAGTTGAATACTAAGATAGGTTTGATGCTTGATAATTGTTTTGAGATATGGAGGTGATAATATCATAGACGTGCTAGTTGGATGATTATGAATTTGAGAAATACTTGTGTTGAAGTTTGCAAATCCCGTAGCATGCACATATGGTTAAAGTTATGTAACAAATTTGAAACATGAAGTGTACCTGGCTTGTGCATCCTTATGAGTGGCGGTCGGGGACGAGCAATGGTCTTTTCCTACCAATCTATCCCCCTAGGAGCATGCGCGTAGTACTTGATTTTTGATGACTTCTAAATTTTTTCAATAAGTATATGAGTTCTTTTGACTAATGTTGAGTCCATGGATTATACGCACTCTCACCTTTCCGCCTTTGCTAGCCTCTTCGGTACCGTGCATTGCCCTTTCTCACCTTGAGAGTTGGTGCAAACTTCGCCGGTGCATCCAAACCCCGTGATACGATATGCACTATCACACATAAACCTCCTTATATCTTCCTCAAAACAGCCACCATACCTACCTATTATGGCATTTCCATAGCCATTCCGAGATATATTGCCATGCAACTTCCATCATCATCATCATGACATACATTACTTTTGTCATATTGCCATTGCATGATCATGTAGTTGACATCGTATTTGTGGCAAAGCCAGCATGCATTATTTTTCATACATGTCACTCTTGATTCATTGCACCATCCCGGTACACCGCTGGAGGCATTCATATAGAGTCATATCTTGTTCTAAGTTTCGAGTTCTAATCTTTATGTTGTAATCAATAGAAGTGTGATGATCATCATTATTAGAGCATTGCCCAAATAAAAAAAGAGAGAAATGCCAAAAAGAAAAAAAGAAAGGCCCAAAAAAATAAAAAAATAAAAATAAAAATAAAAAAGGGCAATGCTACTATCTCCTTTTCCACACTTGTGCTTCAAAGTAGCACCTTGTTCTTCATGTAGTGAGTCTCATATATTATGCTTCAAAGTAGCACCTTGTTCCTCATGTAATGAGTCTCATAAGTTGTCTTTTTATACTAGTGGGAATTTTTCATTATAGAACTTGGCTTGTATATTCCTACAATGGGCTTCCTCAAATGCCCTAGGTCTTCATGAGCAAGCGAGTTGGATGCACACCCACTAGTTTTCTTTTGTTGAGCATTCATAGCTCTAGTGCATCCGTTGCATGGCAATCCCTACTCCTAATGTTGACATCAATTGATGGGCATCTCCATAGCCCGTTGATTAGCCTCGTCAATGTGAGACTTTCTCCTTTTTTTTCTTCTCCACACAATCCCCATCATCATATTCTATTCCACCCATAGTGCTATATCCATGGCTCACGCTCATGTATTGCGTGAAGGTTGAAAAAGTTTGAGATTATTTAAGTATGAAACAATTTCTTGGCTTGTCATCGGGGGTATAGAAGTTGGCAACATCTTTGTGTGACGAAAATGAAGCATAGCCTAACTATATGATTTTGTAGGGATGAACTTTCTTTTACCATGTTATTTTGAGAAGACATGATTGCTTTGATTAGTATGCTTGAAGTATTATTATTTTTGTGTCAATATGAACTTTTCTCTTGAATCTTTCGGATCTGAATATTCATATCACAATTAAGAAGATTTAAATTCAAATTAAGCCAAAGTATCACTCCGCATCAAAAATTCTTTTTTTACCATTTACCTACTCGAGGACGAGCAGGAATTAAGCTTTGGGATGCCTGATACGTCTCCAACGTATCTATAATTTTTGATTGCTCCATGCTACTTTATCTACTGTTTTGGACTATATTGGGCTTTATTTTCCACTTTTATATTACTTTTGGGACTAACCTATTAACCGGAGGCCCAGCCCAGAATTGCTGTTTTTTGCCTTTTTCAGTATTTCGAAGAAACAGAATATCAAACGGAGTCCAAACGGAATAAAACCTTCGGGATCGTGATTTTCCAACCGAACGTGATCCAGGAGACTTGGACCCTACTCCAAGCAGTGCCCGAGGAGGTCACGAGAGTGGAGGGCGCCCCCTACCTCGTGGGCCCCTCGGAGCTCCACCGACGTACTCCTTCCTCCTATCCACACCTACGTATCCCCGAACATGAGCCAAAAACCTAATTCCACCGCTGAAACCTTCTATATCCATGAGATCCCATCTTGGGGCCTGTTCCGGAGCTCCGCCGGAGGGGGCATCCACCACGGAGGGCTTCTACATCATCACCATAGCCCGTCCGATGAAGTGTGAGTAGTTTACTTCAGACCTTCGGGTCCATATGTAGTAGCTAGATGGCTTCTTCTCTCTTTTTGGATCTCAAGACAATGTTCTCCCCCTCTCTTGTGGAGAACTATTCGATGTAATCTTCTTTTTGCGGTGTGTTTGTTGAGACCGATGAATTGTGGGTTTATGATCAAGTATTATCTATGGAAAATATTTGATTCTTTGCTGAATTCTTTTATGTATGATTGAGTTATCTTTGCAAGTCTCTTTGAATTATCCTTTTTGGTTTGGCCAACTAGATTGGTAGTTCTTGCAATGGGAGAAGTGCTTAGCTTTGGGTTCAATCTTGCGGTGTCCTTACCCAGTGACAGAAGGGGCAGCAAGGCACATATTGTATTGTTGCCATCGAGGATAACAAGATGGGGTTTTTATCATATTGCATGAATTTATCCCTCTACATCATGTCATCTTGCTTATGACGTTACTCTGTTTTTACTTAATACTCTAGATGCATGCTGGATAGCGGTCGATGAGTGGAGTAATAGTAGTAGATGCAGAATCGTTTCGATCTACTTGTTTTGGACGTGATGCCTATATACATGATCATTGCCTAGATATACTCATAACTATGCTCAATTCTATCAATTGCTTAACAGTAATTTGTTCACCCACCGTAGAATACTTATGCTCTTGAGAGCAGCCACTAGTGAAACCTATGGCCCCCAGGTCTATTTTCATCATATAAATCTATATCACTTTATTTACTTGCTTTGTTTTTTACTTTGCCTTTACTTTTTACTTTGCATCTATCTATCGGAAATACAAAAAATATTATCTCTATCAGATCTCAATCTCGTAAGTGACCGTGAAGGGATTGACAACCCCTAAGCGTTGGTTGCGAGTTGCTATCGTTTTGTGTAGGTACGAGGGACTTGTGCGTGGTCTCCTACTGGATTGATACCTTGGTTCCCAAAAACTGAGGGAAATACTTACGCTACTTTACCGCATCATCCTCTCCTCTTCGGGGAAATCCAACGCAGTGCTCAAGAGGTAGCACGCCCGACCATCACGATGGCGCCAGCCCCCATCCCCCTGCCCAGAGGGGGTATGCCGGTTCGTGGCCCTCCGCGTGAGCCGGGGGCGGAGGACGATGTGGAAGACGTGCTTGAGCGCGCTCGGGAGCGTCGCGCCCTTCGCCAAGGGTTTCTCCAGAGGGCGACCGACGCAGTGAGCCAGCTCGGTGTAGAGCTCGCCGTTGAGGACGCGCGCCTTGAGGCCGAGGGCCTGCGCCTTGCTGAGGAGAGGCGCAAGCTGAAGGTGGCCGTTGCCCTTGCGCGCCACCGACGCGACCTCGACGATGCGAAGGCCGAGGCATCGTTGGTGTCTTCTCGGGAGGCTTGCTCCTAGGCCATCGAGGAGGCCCGGGAGGCTGACCGACGGTGCTCAGTTGTAGAGGAAAGGGAGCGGGAGCTCCAGGCCTAGAGTAACTCCCTGGACTAGCAGGTGGAGCTGCGTGAGGCAGCCCTTGCATCGATGAAGGGGGCTTCGGTCGACCAGGCGGAGCTGCAGAGAAGTGAGGAGGCACTGACGCTGGCGGCCACCGAGCGCGCCCGCGACCTCGAGCGGCTGGAGACAAGAGAGCGCATGGTAGCGCAGGCAGAGGATGATGTCGCGGCGAGGGAAGCCCGAGTCCTAGAGGAGGTTGATCACCGGGTGGCGGAGGCACACTCGAACCTCGAGCGTGTGTACGAGGAGAGGCTGGAGCTGACCAGGGTCGAAGCAGAGGGCAGGACCATCGCCCTGAGGGCCAGGCTGGATGAAGCGACGCGGCACGCGGATGCTGCTGGGGCCGCCCTTCGCGCGGTACAGGGGGAGCTGGCTTCCTCCCATGCTGAGGTGCTTCTTCTCTAGCAGAGGGTTGATGTGGCTGAGGCCGTCATGCGGTGGAACAAGGATGAGATTCACCAGCAGCAGATCTTGGAGCACATGCACAGCCCCATGCTCCTCACGCTCCGGGAGAGAGCTAACACGGCCCTGGGCAACATCTGCGAGGCAGCCGTTGGGCAGCCTCATGTGGTTAACTATGCTGGTAACCTTCAGTTCTTCACTGATGTGGTGACGCAGCTAGAGGCTCGGTTGGGTAGAGCTAACAGGTTGGTGGAGGAGAGGAGCCGTGCCCTGCTCGGGCGTGATTTTTCCCGCGTCTTCAGTCATCTTCAGAACATGGATCCCCACTTTGACTTCGATGCCGCCGTCGCCCCGGTACCCCTGGCCATCCGGGACGACCTGGCGCACTGGGTGGAAGACAACGTAGACGCCCTTGTCAGGGCCTTCACCGCTGATAACGATGGCGTGGTCGTGGTTGCTGATGAGGGCGGCGTGGTGAACGGCCCGGATGCTGAAGACAGCAACGCGGAGGACGACGTCGAGGCCAGCGACGCCAGTGCCGATTCCGGAGGTGCCCTTGAGGATGCATTGGGGGATTTATCCGATTGACCGCGTGTTGTTCCTGCTTTTACCCTGCGCAGAAAGAGTTCGGGCTTGGCCCTGAAGGTAGTAAGAGCATTTTGGGGAGGGGGAGCCCCTCGTGTAAAAAACTCGCGGTTAGCGTAATCGTAGACATGATGTTGCTTGTATGCTTGCGCCGAGCGATTGGTCTCGCGATGAGTCAATTTGCTTGTTTACCTTCGACCCGCGTGGGCCCTGAGCGAGCCTGGGGGGGGCGTGGTGTCCTGAGTGCCTCCCGAACGAACCCATTGAACCTGTAACGAGAGCCTCCTGAGAAGGCGCGGCGACGGCAGTCCGGGCTGCGCGCATGCTGGGCCTGGCCTGACTCGCGAGGGGCTCACGAGGGGAGGCAGCTGAAGCTGGATAGGTGCAAAGCGGTAGCCAGAACACGAGAGATTGCTCGAACGAGACTAAATACCCCTTCCCCTGTTAGACTATGTATAGCTTCTGTACCTATGTACGTATATGGTACATATTGTAACACAACCATTATATATAATGAGATAAGCCACCCCTAGAGGGTTGTGCTGGTTCCCCAAAACTTATTGTCTTACATGGTATCACGCTAGGTTACGATCGCTTCCGCTTCTAAACCCTAATACCCGCACCGCCGCCGCAGCCGCCGCCGCCTTCACTGCCGCCGCCGCGCCACCGATCGCGCCGCCGCCATGTCGAGCGCCGCCACCACCGGTTCCACTGCTGCGGGCTTCCTCCCGGCCTCTCTTGCGGCTCTGCTCAACCTCCCGCTCGATGCCATCTCTGTTCCGGCTCCGATCGGGACAAGGAGCATCGGCTCCGTCTTCTCCACGTCGCCGGCGCCCTCGCTTGGGCGTGACCTCGTGGTCCACACCGCGGCGCCGCCGTCCGCTGCGGACTCCGCAGGCGTCATCCCTGCTGGCGGGGTTGGCGGCGTCCGCCCCGGCCGCGGGCCTTGCAGCGTCCGCACCGGCCGCGAGCTTTGCGGCGCCCGCCCTGGCTGCGGTCCCGCCTCCTCCCGCATCGGCTTCGGTGCCTCCGGCTGCCTCCATGGTGTTTGCACCCCAGGCAGCCTCCTCGATGGGATTGTCTTTGCCGCCGCCGTTTCACTTCGGTCATCTCATCACCATCAAGCTCTCCGCCGACAACTACATCTTCTGGCATGCGCAGGTTCTCCCGCTCTTGGGGAGTCACTACCTGCTAGGCTACGTCGACGGATCGCTTCCCTGCCCACCCGCGCTGGTAGACAGCGTGCACGGTCCGGTCTACAATCCGGCCCATCGCGTCTGGACGGGGCAGGACCAGGCGAACCTCTCCTCCATCCAGGGGTCGCTCTCGCCGGCAGTTGCCGGCCTTGTTGTCTTCGCGAAGACGTCTCATGAGGCCTGGACCATCCTTGAGCGCACCTTTGCAGCGCAGTCCCAGGCTCGTGTCTCTGCACTCCGTCGTCAGCTTGGAGAGTGTCAGAAGCTTGACTCCACTGCCACTGAGTTCTACAACAAGGTCAAGGGCCTCGCCGACACATTGGCCTCCATTGGACAGCCCCTCACCGACTCCGAGTTCAACTCGTTTATTGTCAATGGTCTTGATGAGGAGTATGATGCCTTAGTCGAGATCATCAACGAGCGGGGCAACTCGACACCCATGCTGGCACACGAGGTTTTCTCTCGGCTCCTTCTCACTGAGCAACGGGTCGAGACTCACCGCACCAGGGGCACTGGCTCCCTCTCGGCCAACGCCGCCACCAAGGGTGGCCGCTCTTCTTCATCACCCCGGTCTCCCTTGGGGCTGCCACCGTCGCCCGCCTCGGCCCCCCCACCTACTGCGACCTTACCGGGGGCTGGCGGTCCACGTGTGTGTCAGCTTTGTGGCCGCGATGGGCACTGGGCCTCCAAGTGTCATAAGCGCTTCCAGCGAAGCTTCCTTGGTCTTGGCAATGACGGCAAAGATACACGCAACAATGCCCGTCAGGTCGCCATGGCTGATCGTCCCGCGCTGCAGAAGCAACAGGGACACACTCAGTCCTACTCCATCGATCCACACTGGTACATGGACTCTGGGGCGACAGAGCATCTAACCAGCGAGATGGGGAAGCTTCACACTCGTGAACCCTATCATGGCTCCGACAAGATCCACACCGCCAATGGAGCAGGTATGCACATCTCTCATATTGGTCAACCATCTCTTCTCACTAGACATGCCAATAGGAGTCTTCAGCTTCGCAATGTTCTTCGAGTTCCATCTGTGACCCGTAATCTTCTTTCAGTTCCTAAACTCACACGTGATAATAATGTGCTTTGTGAATTTCACCCTTTTGATCTTTTTATTAAGGATCGGGGCACGAGGGACATTCTTCTTAGTGGGCGGTTGTGCCAGGGCCTCTACCGTCTGGAGCATCCTGGTGTCGCTCGTGTTTTCAGTGGAGTTCGGGTCTCTCCGTCACAGTGGCATGCTCGTCTTGGTCACCCGGCCACACCTATTGTCCGTCATATTTTGCGTCGTCATGAGCTTCCTAGTTTGTCTAGTCATAAAGATGTAGAAGTGTGTGATGCTTGTCAGCAGGGGAAGAGTCATCAACCTCCTTTTTCGGAGTCCAGTCGTGAGGTGAAACATCCTTTAGAACTTGTGTTTTCAGATGTATGGGGTCCTGCTCAGACTTCTGTCAGTGGTCATAATTACTATATCAGTTTCGTTGATGCTTATAGTCGCTTTACCTGGCTTTACCTTATTAAACGCAAATCTGATGTGTTTGATATTTTTGTTCAGTTTCAAAAACATGTTGAACGTCTTCTCAAGCACAAAATTGTTCATGTCCAGTCAGACTGGGGGGGCGAGTATCGCAACCTCAACTCTTTCTTTCAGTCGCTTGGGATAGCTCATCGTTTAGCATGTCCACATACACATCAGCAGAATGGTTCAGTCGAACGTAAGCATCGTCATATTGTTGAAGCTGGTCTTACTCTTTTGGCCCATGCATCTGTTCCGTTTCGGTTTTGGAGTGATGCTTTCACCACTGCATGCTTTCTCATCAACCGTACTCCTACTCGTGTTTTAAACATGAAGACTCCCATTGAGGTTCTCCTTAATGAACAACCTGATTATACCTTTCTCAAGGTATTTGGGTGTGCTTGCTGGCCGCATCTTCCTCCATATAACAAGCGCAAGCTTGAGTTTCGTTCTAAGAAGTGTGTTTTTCTTGGCTATAGCTCTCTTCATAAAGGTTACAAATGTCTTCATGTTCCCACTAATCGTGTCTATATATCTCGGGACGTCGTGTTTGATGAGCATGTTTTTCCCTTTGCCAACCTTCCTGTGTCCACTGTCGAACCACCATCCCTGCATTCATCCTCTGTTGCTTCTGACCAATTTGATGATGTTGCATACTCTCCTTTGCTGTTACCTAACCATGGTGCAGGAACCAGACGTGGAGCTCATTTGGAGCTATTGGAGGATTCACCATCATCATCGTCGTCTTCTGGTGGGCACGTCGATCGCCCTATGTTGCATGGCATCAATTCGCGTGCCCATGCATGGTCACCCGACGAGCCCGTCGCGCCGAGCATCTCCACTGCTCGGTCCGTTTCGCCAGCGGCCACCGAGTCGCCCGAGGCTCGGCCCGTCACGCTGTCTTCGCCTGCGGCTCGGCCGTCACGCCGTCTTCGCCCGCGGCTCGGGTCCTCACGTCGCCTTCATCAGCGGATCGGCCCGCGACACCGGCCGCGCCACGGCCCACTATGCCGAGCTCGCCATCGGCCCGGTCTGTGATGCCGGAGTCGCCAGCTGCTTCGTCTGCTCTGCCGGTTTCGCCGGTGGGTTGGCCTTCTTCGCCAACCGAGTCCGAGGCTACCGTGACTGGCTCCTCGTCACCGTCTGACTCGTCAAAGTCGCCGTCCTCCAGCCCGTTGCAGGCTGCTCCGTCGACCTCGATGGTTCCTGTGTCCCGACCACATACACGCAGTCGCAGTGGCATTTTCAAACCTAAGGAACGTAAGGATGGTACGGTTGCTTGGTTGGCTGCTTGTTTGGCTGCTACTGTTGCAGATCCATCTTCTGAGCCTCGCTCATATCAGGCTGCCCTGCGCATTCCACATTGGCGAGAGGCTATAGAGCAGGAGTTTCATGCTCTTCTTCGTAACAAGACATGGACTCTCGTTCCTCCACCACCACGGGTAAATGTTATTGACTCAAAATGGGTATTCAAAGTGAAGAAGCATTCGGATGGATCTATTGAGCGTTACAAAGCGCGACTTGTTGCTCGCGGTTTTCGGCAGCGTCATGGTCTTGACTATGAGGACACCTTGAGTCCTGTCGTCAAGCCTACCACTATTCGGCTTCTTCTCTCCATTGCTATTTCTCGTGGTTGGTCACTTCGTCAACTTGATGTGCAGAATGCTTTTCTACATGGATTTTTGGAGGAAGAGGTTTATATGAAACAGCCGCCTGGTTTCTCTGATCCTGATCGTCCTGACTATATCTGTCGTCTTTCCAAAGCACTATATGGTTTGAAGCAAGCTCCTCGTGCCTGGCATGCCCGCCTTGCCTCTGCCCTTCGTGCTCATGGGTTTGTGCCGTCAACTGCTGACACTTCGTTATTTCTTCTACAGAAGCCAGAAGTCACTATGTATCTTTTGGTATATGTCGATGATATTATCCTTGTCAGCTCTTCTCAGTATGCTGCTGATGCTCTTGTCTGCTCTCTTGGTGCTGATTTTGCGGTCAAAGATCTTGGGAAGCTTCACTACTTTCTTGGAGTTGAGGTCACTTCTCGTGCTACTGGTCTTGTCCTTACGCAGAAGAAGTACTCCTTGGAGTTGTTACAGAGAGCTGGCATGCTGAAGTGCAAACCGACCACCACACCCATGTCGTCTACCGACAAGATAACAGCTGTTGATGGTGAGCGATCCACGGGGGGTTATGCAGTATTCTTTGGCTCTAATTTGATCGCCTGGAGTGCTCGGAAACAGGCTACTGTGTCACGTAGCAGTACTGAAGCTGAGGACAAGGCTGTGGCTAATGCTACTGTAGAGATTATTTGGGTGCAGTCTTTGCTTCAGGAGTTGGGTTTGTCTCAACCACAGCCTCCTATTCTTTGGTGTGATAACATCGGTGCTACATACCTTTCTGCAAATCCAGTATTTCATGCCCGAATGAAACACATTGAAGTTGACTATCACTTTGAACGGGAACGTGTATCACAGAAGCAACTCCAGATCAAGTTTATCTCATCTAAGGATCAACTTGCAGACATCTTCACTAAGCCTTTACCGCTGCCACAGTTTGAGGCTTGTAGGCGCAATCTTACCCTTCTCAGTTCTTTAGAAAGTGGCTAAGATTGAGGGAGGGTGTTAGACTATGTATAGCTTCTGTACCTATGTACGTATATGGTACATATTGTAACACAACCATTATATATAATGAGATAAGCCACCCCTAGAGGGTTGTGCTGGTTCCCCAAAACTTATTGTCTTACATCCCCGAACACATGCAAGTCTCAAGCTCAAATCCAACTTAAATTCAAACAGGGGAA
Source organism: Triticum dicoccoides (assembly GCF_002162155.2). Taxonomy (NCBI): domain Eukaryota; kingdom Viridiplantae; phylum Streptophyta; class Magnoliopsida; order Poales; family Poaceae; genus Triticum; species Triticum dicoccoides. Next base: position 521,361,252 of record NC_041387.1, on the reverse strand, counting down.
AAACGACAACACAGGCAAAAAGCAGAAAGGCCGCATCCGGCACCTAGTCTAGTCTTCGACGTCTTCTCACCAGCGCGGAGCTAAGTGCTGCCACTAGGCGTGGGCGGGAGCCCCCGAGACCTGAGGCCGGCTCTCCGGAGACTCCGGGGCGTGTACAGCCCCACTCATTATTACGTGAGAGTGTCACGGGGCGGCGAGCTTCACAGGCACTGGGCCTTCTTCACAGGTACCGGCCTTGCTTCATATCGCCAAACGAGGGCCCCGCCTTGCGCCACACTCTATTGCCATCGACGACGGCCGGAGACCGAGGACGCTGCTGATGGGATAGAGCGGTCGCCAGCGGTTCCCCCGACGACCACGGGTCCTCTGTCGGGGGTAGACCCTGAGGCACCTCCCCGGCAGAGGGCCTACCTCCTGAGGACGTCTTGCTCCGAGCGCTGCGGTGGTGATGCTGGATCTCGGCCCCTTTCCTGCAGCCCCCGGTGCCCTCCTCCTAAGGGATAGGAAGTTGCTGGGTTGGGGCAGCCATCCGCCGAGACGACCTGTACCTCCTGTGATCCATGGTTAGTGTATGCCTGCTCCCGAGGAATTAGCGATACCCGATAGTCGCTGCCTCTAGCGCGGTCGATGGGGCTTTCATGGGGCTCCTGAAAGAGCTCAGCTTCGGGTGTCTATTCCCCCCAGCTTGGGCCGAGGAACGAGCCATGGTCTTCCTCCTATGCGTGCCCTTGATCCATCATGTGGGGCACGTACGCTTCCGGGGCCACCGCCCCGAATGCTTCGGTGTAGTGCCCCGTGTGCCACACAATCCTGCTTGATGTGCCAACCTGGGGGTGGTAGCGCGGCGGTCCACTGGGACCGTGGGATGTAGCGAGTCCTCCTTCGCTGGCCGGAGGCGGAGGCGGCGCCGTTGTTAGCCCGGTGCTGACGGCCAGGTTGGCATTGGGGTGGCCTTGGAATCCACTCGGAGCTGCGCGGGCGCGTGCGGGGCCTCCGTGTGGTCCGCCTTGGACCTGAGGCGGCGGCTGGGTGCAGAAGGGGTGAGCCCCCGAGGCGGCGAAGCCCAGGAGCTCTGCCACTCCCTCCAGCAGCATGTCGTGGCCGCCCTCCAGCAGCCCACATCACAACAGCTCTCGGGCCACCGTGAGCGCGGCCCTTGAGTTCGCTTGCTCTCGCCGGGTGTACGGTGCCGTGGCCGCGGCGTGGCTCGAGGCCCTCACCACCGACCGCACCTGCCGCGGCGTGAGAGCTGACGTCGCCTGACCGTGTCGCCCGCGGCCCGCAGCGCCCTGCAGATCGCGGGCTGCCTGGGGCACAGGGTTGAGGTCGCCCTGGGCGAGCGGCTCTGCGCGGGCGGGCCAGGCCGCCCAGGGATCAGGATTGCCCGTTGGGTCGCCTGACATGATTATGACGATGCGACGAGACGCGAGGCGGCGGGAGAAGGATTCCGGCGCACCCCTACCTGGCGCGCCAAATGTTGGATTTCGGGTTCCGGCAGACCCTCTAGGTTCGAACTCTGGGGTGCACGCGGAGATCGCACCTCCTACCTACCTACGTCTCGTCGCCTCGCAAGGATCTAAACTACACGAAGAACAACACAAGGGACACGAGGTTTATACTAGTTTGGGCCACCATTGTGGTGTAATAACCTAGTCTAGTTTGTGGTGTGGTGGATTGCCTCAGGGGCTGATGATGAACAATACAAGGAAGAACTGCCTCGCGAGGGGAGGAGTTCTTGTGGTGGTGGATCTGGCTAAGGTTCTCATTGCCCTTGCCCTGAGAGTGGCTAGTGCTATTTATAGAGCAAGGCCCTGGTCCTGTTCCCAAATATTGAGCGGGAAGGGCGCCAACAATTGGCCATTTTGAAGGGGAACATCTAGTACACTTATCCTGACTAAAGTCGGTCCTCGCCTGACAAAGACTTTGGCGGTGACGCTGGCTTGGGCTCCATGATGACCTCCATCCTGCCGTTCTGCTGGTCTTGGTCTTGTATCACCGAAATGGTTGCCTTTTCTTGATACTCTTGCCTGCGCTTGCTCCCTTTGCACCAAAGAGGAAACAAGGACTCTGCGCAGGCCGGCGCCCGCCTGGATTTGGTCGTCATGGCTTGCATCACGGGCACCTCGTGAGGTACCCCGCCTTGATCTCTCCGCCTCCTCGCGAGCCAGCCTGACAAGGCTGTGCCTGAGGAAGCTTCCTGTCGTCCGCCCCGCGAGGCTTGGCCCCTCGCGAGGGTCTTGAGCTTGTGTTGATGAAGATGGGCCATACTGGGCCACTCCTTGAGCCACGCCGCAGGCCGCAGGCAGGCAATTCTGGGTACCCCCATTCCCAAAATGCCGACAAGCACTACTTGGCGCAGGTCACAGAGGGTGCTCGCCTAATAGAGGCGCAGTGCTCGAAGAATATTTTGTTCGAGTGATAAGTCGAATCATTGTAAAAACAATGGGTTATTTTGAATATGAGGCTATATTTATGTTTTTTGCCTAGAAATATGATTGTGTCCCCTGTATGGCCATTCTTATATGTATAAGTAGCCTGAAAGATAGCAGTCGTTGGCTTCAGCCCCCTCGCGTACAATGCGGGGGTGTTCGCGAAGAACATGCTTAATCACACTTGATCCAACGTCTTGGTCCATTAAGGAGGTGATCGCACGTCGAACTAGGCAACCGAACTATATAGCTGTAACACTTTCGCTTAGCCATGGGAATATAATGGTGGGGCTACTATGTAGCCCCTGGTACCTTTGCGGGCATCCGAATACGGGCGCGTGTGTACATGGTCGGAAAACAACACTTCATTAATGCGGAGAAATCCTAGAGATTCCGGTGAGTCTTCGAGTGGTTGAACAGTCTCGCTGTATCATGACGGTCAGTTTTCGGCTTTCTCTACTGAGGCGCTCATCGGGAATAACCAGGGCACAATTGCAGTAGTTCTCCTTTGTCCTGCCTTAGCCGATAATAACAGAACATAAGGCGGCAAACCCAGTAGCCGGCCAAACCCAACATTTGACCCAAGACATGATTCGGAGCTGATGCATGTAAGGCCAAACTCGTGACGTTGAACACTCCCGAAGGTGTTCGGACTTTATGATGGAAGATGGGCTCAAGAATGCCCATTCAATATGAACCCTGTGTTTCCAGGTACATGCAGTAAGCTGTCGTGGCAAAATGCCAATAAGGACAATATCCTCTGTGGGTATGGGACCCATGGGATGGTTTAAACAACAAGAGGCAATAGAAAAGGTTTACACAAGGGCTTAATCTAAAAAGAAACCTGTTGTACGGGGCCCTGCTGCACGTCTGCGCCTTTGTCTCCATTGTGCCGTATCTTGGAAGGGTATCACGCGAACGTTGTCTGTGGAGAAAGAAGGAAAACTCATAGGAGAATACAACATAAGTATGCGATAGATAGTAAAAGTGGAAGATGATGGCCGGCCAGTAAGGTTGAGCCAAGTTTTGGGGCTACATTAAATATTTATAGCCCCTGGTTTCCACTACGGGATTACGTGAACGGTGTCCGGTTGAATTTTATTCGGGCTACCAGACTCGTCTAACCGTGTCTGTGGTCTTAACGACCAGTCATCTTTTATGGTAGTAGAGGCCGCTTATAGTCTGGCCGTCAGGGCCGTCGCGTGTTCCTCTGCGCGTGAAGAGCACTCTGTGATTTCGCTAACGGTGATGATGCCACGTGGACCGGGCATCTTGAGTGTAAGGTAGCCATAATGCGGCAATGCGTTGAAGCGGGCGAAGGCCGGTCTTCCAAGCAGTGCATGATAGCCGCTTTGGAAGGGTGCAACGATGAAGAGTAGTTCTTCACTTCTGGAGTTTCCTGTGGGGCCGAATGTTACCCTCAGTACGACGGAGCCCCTGCCGTAGGCTTCAATGCCTGGTATCACCCCTTCAAAGGTGGTGTTGCTTTGGTTAATTCTGGATAGGTTTATCCCCATCCCGCGGACAGTGTCCTTGTATATTAAATTGAGACTACTGCCACCGTCCATGAGGACACGGGTGAGACGGTATCCGTCAGTTATTGGGTCAAGCACCAAGGCCTATGATCCTTCGCGCCGAATACTAGTTCGGCCGTCCACGTGATCAAAGGTGATCGGACGAGACATCCAGTAGTCAGATGTGGGCATGATAGGTTCTACATCATGCGCGTCATCGAGCGCGCGTTCTTGCCTTCTCGTGAATGTGTGAGTCGCGTGGATCATGTTTATTGTTTTAACCTCTGGCGGGAACTTTTTCTGTCCCCCAGTGTTCGGCTTGCGAGGTTCGTCCTCGTCTTCACTTGGTGTTTCCGTCCCTTTGTGTTCTGCATTTAGTTTGCCGACCTGCTTGAAGACCCAACACTCTCTATGGGTGTGGTTCGCAGGTTTTTCCGGGGTACCATGGATTTGGCATAGTCTGTCTAGGACTCTGTTCAGACTGGATAGTCCCTTGTTACTGCCTTTAAATGGCTTGTTTTGCTGAGAGCCCCGGAATCCGGCATTGACCGTTGTGTTATCCGGGATCCCTTCCTTGCTTTGGCGTTTGTGTTTATTACGCCTTGGCTTCCTGTTGCCATCCCTTATTTCGGACATGCTGGGGTCGCTGGTGCCTTTACGGGCTAGCCAGCTATCCTCACCCGCGCAAAAGCGAGTCATAAGGCTTGTTGAGGCTGCCATTGTCCTTGGCTTTTCTTGGCCGAGGTGTCTGGCGAGCCATTCGTCGCGGATGCTGTGTTTGAATGCCGCTAAGGCTTTGGCGTCCGGACAATAGACAATTTGATTCTTCTTAGTGAGGAATCTGTTCGAAAGCTTGCGGGCGGATTCTCCGGGCTGTTGGATTATGTGACTTAGATCGTCTGCATCCGGAGGCCGGACATAAGTCCCTTGAAAATTGGCCCTGAAAGCGTCTTCTAGTTCCTCCCAACTCCCAATTGAGTTTTCGGGGAGGCTTTTCAACCAGTGTCGAGCTGGTCCCTTCAGCTTGAGGGGAAGATATTTGATGGCATGGAGATCATCCCCACGAGCCATGTGAATATGAAGGATAAAATCCTCGATCCAGACCCCTGGGTCTGTCATTCCGTCATATGCCTCTATGTTCACAGGTTTGAAACCTTGTGGGAATTCATGGTCCAGTACTTCCTTGGTGAAGCACAGGGGGTGTGCAGCCACTTTGTATCTGGGCGTGTCGTGGCGTGTAGTCAGCTGTTGTTGTGTTCGGAGTTTATTCTGAACTGGTATTTGGCTTGTATTAGCGTTTGGGTGACCATAGTCCCTCGCCGGGGTGTGTCCTTTAGGTCCATAAATGGACCTGGGTGCACCGGCGTTCTTGTCCAGCTTCTCACGTAGATTGTGCGCGGTGTCAGTAGCCGCTCTGTTGTGGTTGTGACATGGTACGTCTGGTCTCCTGGTTGTATTATTCTTTGGTGGAATGGCCTCGTCGTCGAATTCTGGCAGTAGCTTGCGCTTTGGGTAGCTTTTGGTACGGTGATCGTCGCCATATCTGTCTTTAGTGTCTAGCACTTTAGTCCATGTGCGACTGAGCTTTTCCTGTGCGGCCTTAAGCCGTTGTTTCTGCTTCTTTAGACTTCTTGTTGTGGCCAGAAGCTTTCGGTGGAGGTTATCTCGTTCCACTTGTTCGTCCGGGATGATGAATGCATCGTCGTCCGGACTGCGTTCCTGTTCTAGGGCGGTTTCGTGAGCTTGTCCCTCAGGATCATCGTGATTGGATATTTGCTCCCGAACTTGGTTTGGCATGATCTGGCTCATCCTGCTCCATCGCTGGGTCCGTGTGGTCATTACTGCCTTCTGGTATGTCAGCCCCTCCTATGCTCTTGTCGCAGTTTTTACTATTGCTGGACTTTGAGCGGCATCTGCGCCGTCGTTTTGGCTTTTGTCCGGGTGTTTTATCGTCCGGATTATCGCTGTCGTCCTTCTTGGGCATATCCACCATGTATATATCGTGTGATACGGTGGTAATCCCGTGCCCCAGAGATTCTGGAGCTTCTCCTGCATCATCGTCCATACCGTTGATGTCTTCGGAGTCGAAGTCAAGAACGTCCGTTAAATCATTGATCGTGGCAATCAAGTGGGTGGTGGGTGGGCAGCGAATTCCTTCGTTGCCTGCTTCCCACTCAAGCCGGACATAGTTCGGCCCAGAGTCTCCTAACAGAGAGAGAGACTTTAATGAGTTCAGCATGTCGCCAAAGGGCGAGTGTTGAAAGATGTCCGCAGCGGTAGACTCCATTACTGGAGCCCAACCTGGCTTGGCTGGATCGAGGGCGTGCGGGCCGGAACCAACAACCGGATACGAGTCTGGGGGTACGGGGTTGCAGGTCTCCACAGAGGTGAGGCCTGTGTTCGGCTCCAACACCGATGAGTATGCGGCCCGCGGGGCGGGGTCTAGCCTTCCGTCCTTGGGCAACGCAACCCGTTCCGGATTTAGATCAGGGGCTATTGCAGGGATGATGTTCCGAGCATTGTTCGATAGCAGGTCTAGGCTGTGCCCGTCGTGACTGTCCGGCACTCCCGGCACAGGGCCAAATCCGTCGAAGATCAAGTCTCCGTGAATATCCGCCGTGTAGTTCAAGTTTCCGAACCTGATCTGGTGGCCAGGGGCGTAGTTGTCAAACTGCTCCAGATGGCCAAGCGAATTGGCCCGTAGTGCGAAGCCACCAAACACGAAGATCTGTCCGGGGAGGAAAGTCTCACCCTGGACCGTGTTGTTGATGATTGAAGACGCCATCGAGCCTTGAAGCGACGGCACAGAGGACCTCTCAATGAAAGCACCAATGTCGGTGTCAAAACCGGCGGATCTCGGGTAGGGGGTCCCGATCTGTGCGTCTTAGGCTGATGGTAACAGGAAGCAAGGGACACAATGTTTACCCAGGTTCGGGCCCTCTCGATGGAGGTAAAACCCTACTTCCTGCTTGATTAATATTGAAGATATGAGTAGTACAAGATTAGATCTACCACAAGATCGTAGAGGCTAAACCCTAAGAGCTAGCCTATGATGGTATGATTGTAATTGTGATCGGCCTTCTAAGGACCATCCTCTCCGGTTTATATAGACACTGGAGAGGGCTAGGGTTTACATGGAGTCGGTTACAAGGAAGGAAACATAATATCCAGATCGCCAAGCTTGTCTTCCACGCAAAGGAGAGTCCCATCCGGACACGGGCTGAAGTCTTGAGTCTTGTATCTTGACGCTTCGATAGTCCGGATGATGTATATAGTCCGGCTGTCCGGATACCCCCTAATCTAGGACTCCCTCACCCGTGTTGGTGCCCGTGCACACAAATGTTTCCGCCGCGCCGTTGACAGCGCCTGTCCCCGCGCGGGTGCCAGTGCCCCCCTCAGCGGCATGGATGGCCGCCGTCAACCGCTTCCTTGCACCAACGCCAGTCACCTCCTCCCGCCAGTTGACTCGCTCCGAAGTCCAGAACATTTTGGCCTTCCTTGAAGTTAGGCCAACGTCCAGGAGTACGCCAACAACAGCGCAAGACACCGCCGTCGCCGTCGGTCAGTGGCCCGACGACACACAGAGCACGGCAGAGGAGCCGCTTCCCACCGCGAGACGCCCCCGCCGCCGCCGTGTAATCTAAATTTGCCATGAAAAACGTTCAGATTACCATGCTTAAAATCTGAACGTTTATCATTTCCGTTTATTTTATATCGATCATCGTATAATTTAAAGTTGGAGTCAGACTGAATGAAATGTATGGTTTGATCGATTGAATGTTCTGCTAGAGCCGTATCAAATTAAACATAAAACGTCATCAAGCCACATGTATTCCTTGTCATCCAACGACCTAGACTGCTTCAATGTTGAGCGCTCAACACGTTTAGCGTGCAGTTAATTTCATGCCAAAAATAGTGCTAATCACATGACAACACGCAAATAATATCCTAGTAGTTAATATCCGCATGCACTTAATATACTTCCAAATTAACGTGCATTGCATGTACACACTGACTAGTGCTGCTAGTACATGAAACTGGTGCCGTGACTTGTGAACGCGTCCAGATATGGTCAACGGCAACATCGCCCGCGAGTTCTTCCTGTTTGCCCGTGCATCTAAACGCAGAAGGGGAGGAGAGAGAGAGAGCACACATGGAACCCACCAGTAAGTGAAGGCGAATAGTACTAAAAATAATATTACATGTTATCCATTAATTAGGCTGTGGTAATATAAAAACATTATGTGAACAAAGGGGGTACAACAAACATTGCTATTCTACATATGTTGCCTATTGACGTGTGGCTTGAAGGCCCGGTCGCATGTTTGATCCTCGTCCTTTATTTTTTAATTTGTATATGGGTCCAAATTTGTTTGATGACATGTGGGCCCCTCGGTGTGTAGTCTGTAGCACTTTAATTTGTGGGTCAAAATTTGTTCCATTCCAAGTGGACTATCGGTGTGTAGTTTTGTAGCTTATTTATAATAATTAAAGAGAACTACATAGTTTTTTCAATAATACCATGGTGCAATGTTGAAGGCGAGAAAGGACGTGCGAGAGAGCGATGACCAAGCCAGAGGGAAATCAACTAGGGGAGTTGCGTGGGTTGCAACGGTGTTTGGAGTAGTTGTGGGCCGAATGCTACGAAAATATAATCTAAATTGACCAGAATAAATGCCTACACAAATTAATCCAAGGTTGGAGTGCCCCTCTCAATGTAAATAGCTCCGGCTTTGCGAGGGATGGAGAGGTAGTAGCTTCAACGCGTGGAAAATACGGTGTGAGAAAGCAAGGTCAATCGAGAGACATATAGATAGAGAGACAAAGTGAGTGTGGTCCGACATTCATTAAACAAATATATATGCTCCAGAGAGATATTGTCCGATTGAGCTTTTGGCAAGGGTGAGGGCTGTAAGATAGAGCTTGAGAGATGATCCAGTCACAGACGTGTAGATATATTTTGTGCGTGGGAGGAAGCAAGGTCAACCAATCACATAGGGTCGCCGTGCGATCGAAAGAGTGAGACGGGTTGGAGAGAGTGACCTAGATAGACGATGTGCGTGACAGAGTATACAATGTGAATAGGTCGAATTGGGCTCAAACATGGTGATATATCGTTTTTGTCCGAGAAAGAGCGAGGTCAATCGAGACATACAGAGAGAGAGAGATAGATAGATAGATAGATAGATAGATAGATATATAGATAGAGAGAGAGATTGAGTGAGCGTGGCCCACCATGAGGTCGAAAGAGTGGCGGCGGCTTGGATGGACTGACCTAGATAGACAATATGCATGATAGAGTATAGAGTGTGTTGATCGAGGCCCGAACAGGGAGATATATCATTTGTGTGTGAAAGAAAACGAGGTTAAATGAGACTCAGATAAAGAGAGCGAGATTGAGTGAGTGTGGCCCGCCGTGCGGAAGAAAGAGTGAGATAGTCTCGAGGGAGTGACCTAGATATACAACGTGCGTGCGTGCGCACGAGAGGTTGGGGGTGGGGGCTAGATAG
>NC_041387.1:521339390-521351446 GCF_002162155.2 Triticum dicoccoides | reverse complement strand
GAGACTTAATATCGATGTTTTAATTCAGTGTACATTGTAAGATTTGAACCGAGGACCAGACATACGGGTAATTATTTCGAATTCGTGCCATACTAAGTTTCGAAAAGTTGACATTGACTCAATTTGTTATGCTATTTTGTAGGTCATATGTTTGAATCCATCCAAAAGTTTTCTCACTACCATGGTGTTCATCATATACATATGAATTTGTATTAAAAAAGTAGCGTGGATACAATGAAATGCGAAATCCACGTTAGAATTGGAGATCGCTATGTGACACACACTCTAATTCAAATAACTAACTACGTGACACACACTCTAATTCAAATAACTAATTCTGTGACACACTCTAATCCACGTTAGCGTGGGTACCGTTTCGATTTTTTTTCAAATAACTCCTCATTAATTAATTTATAGTACTCCCTTTGTTCACTTTTATAGGTCCTTGAAGACATTTCAGACAATGTGCAAAACAGTTCATTTTAAGTTGTCTGAAACGACTTACAAAAGTGAACGGATGGAGTATCTCGTTTCGAATGACTAATTATTGCAAGGAAAACACGGGCATGGTAATACATACAGATTCGTTTGCAAATGAATGAAGATTCATTTGTATTCTCAAATGTAGGTGCACCAGGCAGACCAGAGTCATGTCGGGGTGGACGCTGCTTCGGTGCCTTAAAGGCAACTGCCCTTGGGTGACTGACATGTGGGCCAGCCACCTATTGGGCCCACATGTCATGGACACAAAGGCAGGTGCCTTAAGGCACCGAAGCATAGTCCTGTCGGGGTGGTCACGTGTGTTGGACGGACGCGGAGCACCCAGCCACCCACCCCCCTCCCCCCGAAAAAAGGACGACGACAATATAAGTTCACGCTTCCATGTTTTAGATTGAAAAATATCTGACGGCCCAACTCTAGCCCTTGATGTCTACTACACAACCTTCTTCTTGTAGACGTTGTTGGGCCTGCAAGTGCACAGGTTTGTAGGACAGTAGCAAATTTCCCTCAAGTGGATGACCTAAGGTTTATCAATCCGTAGGAGACGTAGGATGAAGATGGTCTCTCTCAAACAACCCTGCAACCAAATAACAAAGAGTCTCTTGTGTCCCCAACACACCCAATACAATGGTAAATTGTAAAGGTGCACTAGTTCGTCGAAGAGATGAAGATACAAGTGCAAAATAGATAGTAGACATAGGTTTTTGTAATCTGAAATAATAAAAACAGCAAGGTAGCGAGCGATAAAAGTGAGCGTAAATGGTATTGCAATGATAGGAAACAAGGCCTAGGGTTCATACTTTCACTAGTGTAAGTTCTCTCAACAATAATAACATAGATAGAACATATGACAAGCCCTCAACATGCGACAAATAGTCACTCCAAAGCCACTAATAGCGGAGAACAAACGTAGAGATTATGGTTGGGTACGAAACCACCACAAAGATATTCTTTCGGATCGATCTATAAAAGAGTTCATACTAGAATAACACCTTAAGACACAAATCAACCAAAACCCTAATGTCACCTAGATACTCCATTGTCACCTCAAGTATCCGTGGGCATGATTATACGATATGCATCACACAATCTTAGATTCATCCAACCAACATAAAAGTACTTCAAAGAGTGCCCCAAAGCTACTACCGGAGAGTCAAGAATGTGTGCCAACCTCTATGCATAGGTTCCCAAGTGTCACGAAACCCGCAAGTTGATCACCAAAACATACATCAAGTGGATCAATAGAATAACCCATTGTCACCACGGTTATCCCACGCAAGACATACATCAAGTGTTCATAAAAGACTCAATCCGATAAGATAACTTCAAAAGGGGAAACTCAATTCATCACAAGAGAGTAGAGGGGGAGAAACATCATAAGATCCAACTACAATAGCAAAGCTCGGGATACGTCAAGATCGTGCCTTAGAGGAACACGAGAGAGAACACGAGAGAGAGATCAAACACATAGCTACTGGTACATACCCTCAGCCCCGAGGGTGAACTACTCCCTCCTCGTCATGGATAGCGCCGGGATGATGAAGATGGCCTCCGGTGATGGGATCCCCCTCCGGCAGGGTGCCGGAACGGGGTCCCGATTGGTTTTTGATGGCTACATAGGCTTGCGGCGGCGGAACTCCCGATCTATCTTCTGTTCTGGAAGTTTTAGGGTACGTAGGTTGATTTAGTTCCGTTGATTTCGGCGGCGGCGGCGGTGGGTTTCCTTCCAAAAATAACTTCTCCAGTTGATTTCGTTCCGTTTTGACTCCGTCTGATATTCCTTTTCCTCGAAACACTGAAATAGGCATAAAACAGCAAATCTGGGCTGGGCCTCCGGTTAATAGATTTGTCCCAAAAATAATATGAAAGTGGATAATAAAGCCCAATATTGCCTAAAACAGTAGATAAAGTAGCATGGAGCAATCAAAAATTATAGATACGTTGGAGACGTATCAAGGATCCCCAAGCTTAATTCCTGCTCGTCCTTGAGTAGGTAAATGATAAAAAAGAATTTTTGATGCGGAGTGATACTTTGGCATAATTTCAATGTAAATCTTCTCAATTGTGATATGAATATTCAGATCCTAAAGATTCAAGACAAAAGTTCTTATTGACACAAAAATAATAATACTTCAAGCATACTAATCAAAGCAATCATGTCTTCTCAAAATAACATGGCAAAAGAAAGTTCATCCCTACAAAATCATATAGTTAGGCTATGCTTCATTTTCATCACACAAAGATGTTCCCAACTTCTATACCCCCGATGACAAGCCAAGCAATTGTTTCATACTTAAATAATCTCAAAATTTTTCAACCTTTACGCAATACATGAGCGTGAGCCATGGATATAGCACTATGGGTGGAATAGAATATGATGATGGGATTTGTGTGGAGAAGACAAAAAGGAGAAAGTCTCACGTTGACGAGGCTAATCAACGGGCTATGGAGATGCCCATCAATTGATGTCAACATGAGGAGTAGGGATAGCCATGCAAGGGATGCACTAGATCTATGAATGCTCAACAAAAGAAAACTAGTGGGTGTGCATCCAACTTGCTTGCTCACGAAGACCTAGGGCATTTGAGTAAGCCCATCGTAGGAATATACAAGCCAAGTTCTATAATGAAAAATTCCCACTAGTATATGAAAGTGATAACACATGAGACTCTCTACATGAAGAACAAGGTGCTACTTTGAAGCACAAGTGTGGAAAAAGAGATAGTAGCATTGCCCTTTTTATTCTTTTTTTGGCCTTTCTTTTTTTCTTTTTTTGGCCTTTCTCTTTTTTTGCCTTTTTTTATTTTGGCCTTTCTCTTTTTTTGGGCAATGCTCTAATAATGATGATCATCACACTTCTATTGATTACAACATAAGGATTACAACTTGAAACTTAGAACAAGATATGACTCTATATGAATGCCTCTGGCGGTGTACCGGGATGGTGCAATGAATCAGGAGTGACATGTATGAAAAATAATGCATGGTGCCTTTGCCACAAATACGATGTCAACTACATGATCATGCAATGGCAATATGACAAAAGTAATGTATGTCATGAATATGATGATGGAAGTTGCATGGCAATATATCTCGGAATGGCTATGGAAATGCCATGATAGGTAGGTATGGTGGCTGTTTTGAGGAAGATATAAGGAGGTTTATGTGTGATAGAGCGTATCATATCACGAGGTTTGGATGCACCGGCGAAGTTTGCACCAACTCTCAAGGTGAGAAAGGGCAATGCATGGTACCGAAGAGGCTAGCAAAGGCAGAAAGGTGAGAGTGCATATAATCCATGGACTCAACATTAGTCAAAAGAACTCATATACTTATTGAAAAAATTTAGAAGTCATCAAAAATCAAGTACTACGCGCATGCTCCTAGGGGGATAGATTGGTAGGAAAAGACCATCGCTCGTCCCCGACCGCCACTCATAAGGATGCACAAGCCAGGTACACTTCATGTTTCAAATTTGTTACATAACTTTAACCATATGTGCATTCTACGGGATTTGCAAACTTCAACACAAGTATTTCTCAAATTCATAATCACCCAACTAGCACGTCTATGATATTATCACCTCCATATCTCAAAATAATTATCAAGCATCAAACTTATCTTAGTATTCAACGCACTCAAAATAAAGTTTCACATATCTTGAATACCAAGTATATTAACATTAAGCAAATTACCATGCTATTGACGACTCTCAAAATAATCTAAGTGAAGCATGAGAGATCAAGTTTCTTTAAATCAAATCCACCACCATGCTCAAAAAGATCTAAGTGAAGCACTAGAGCAAAACTATCAAGCTCAAAAGATATAAGTGAAGCACATAGAGTATTCTAGCAAATTTCAATTCCTGTAAGGCTCTCTCTCATTAAATAATTTCAGATCTTGATACTTTATTCAAACAGCAAGCAAAGCTAAAGGAAACTATAATGGAAGGATAGCACAACTCATGTGAAGAAGCAAAAACTTAGGCTCAATCGATACTAACCGATAGTTGTTGAAGAAGAAAGGTGGGATGCCTACCGGGGCATCCCCAAGCTTAGATGCTTGAGACTTCTTGAAATATTATCTTGGGGTGCCTTGGGAATCCCCAAGCTTGAACTTTTGTGTCTCCTTAATTCCTCTCATATCATGGTCTCTCTTTTTATCAAAAGCTTCATTCACGACAAACTCAACAAGAACTCGTGAGATAGGTTAGTATAAACCAATGCAAAACCTTATCATTTTCTACTGTAAAAAATCACTAACATTATTATTCAACATTGCATACTAAATGCCCCTGCATATTTAATACTCCTATCATCAAATAGAATCATTAAACAAGCAAACATATGCAAACAATGCAACCATAACAGCAATCTGTCAAAACAGTACAGTCTGTAAAGAATGCAAGAGTATCAATACTTCCCTGACTCCAAAAATTATGAACTAAAATTCCCACTGTAATAAATTTATCAGAGCTCAATATTCAAAAAGATTCAATGTTAGACCATTCTCTGACTTTTCTAGGGAATTTTTGCAACAGCGGTAAACTTTCTGTTTTCAAACAGCAACATGCATACTAGCAAAATAAGCATGGCAAAGGCTATCCTTGACTTTTTTATTGAAACTAAAGAAGAAAAACATTACTCTAAATAACATCAAGAAAAAACTAACAAAATAAAATGATGCTCCAAGCAAAACACATATCATGTGGTGAATAAAAATATAGCTCCAAGTAAAGTTACCGATGAACGAAGACGAAAGAGGGGATGCCTTCCGGGGCATCCCCAAGCTTAGTTGCTTGGTTGTCCTTGAATATTACCTTGGGGTGCCTTGGTCATCCCCAAGCTTAGGCTCTTTCCACTCCTTATTCCATAGTCCATCGAATCTTTACCCAAAACTTGAAAACTTCAACCACACAAAACTCAAAACAAAACTCGTAAGCTCCGTCAGTATAAGAAAATAAAACAACCACTTAGGTAATGTAATGAACTCATTATAAATTCATATTGGTGTAATATCTACTGTATTCCAACTTATCTATGGTTCATATCCTCCGATACTACTCATAGATTCATCAAAATAAGCAAACAACACATAGAAAACAGAATCTGTCAAAAACAGAACAGTCTGTAGTAATCTGCATAAAACGTATACTTCTGGAACCCCCAAAATTATTAAATAAATTGCTGGACCTGAGAAATTTGTCTATTAATCATCTGAAAAAGGAATAAACCTAAAAGCACTCTCCAGTAAAAAATGGCAGCTATTCTCGTGAGCGCTAAAGTTTCTGTTTTTCACAGCAAGATCACATAAACTTCACCCAAGTCTTCCCAAAGGTTCTACTTGGCACTTTATTGAAACACAAGCTATAAAACATGATTAATACAGTAGCATAATCATGTGGACACACAAAAACAGTAAGGATAAATATTGGGTTGTCTCCCAACAAGCGCTTTTCTTTAATGCCTTTCTAGCTAGGCATAATGATGGCAATGATGCTCACATAAAAGATAAGAATTGAAACATAACGGGGGCATCATTAAGCATATGACTAGCACATTTAATTCTAACCCACTTCCTATGCATAGGGATTTTGTGAGCAAACAACTTATGTGAACAATAATCAACTAGCA
The DNA here is from genome assembly GCF_002162155.2 of Triticum dicoccoides. Lineage (NCBI taxonomy): Eukaryota > Viridiplantae > Streptophyta > Magnoliopsida > Poales > Poaceae > Triticum > Triticum dicoccoides. Next base: position 521,345,312 of record NC_041387.1, on the reverse strand, counting down.
TAGGATGGCACCACAAGCATAACTTCAAGATTTTAAGCACATAGAGAGGAAACTTGACATTATTGCAATTCCTACAAGCATATGTTCCTCCCTCTTAATAATTTTCAGTAGCATCATGAATGAATTCAACAATATAACCAGCACCTAAAGCATTCTTTTCATGATCTACAAGCATAGAAAATTTTCTACTCTCCACATAAGCAAACTTTTTCTTTATAGCATACATATCATCACAATAATCATCATAGGGAGGCATGCTTTATCATAGTAAATTTGCTCATCAAAGCTTGGGGGACAAAATATATCATATTCATCAAACATAGCTTCCACAAGCTTGTGGCTTTGCATATCATTAGCATCATGGATATTCAAGGAATTCATACTAACAACATTGCAATCATGCTCATCATATAAAAACATTCTATAGATTTCTTCTTCTAGCACTTGAGCACAATTTTCTTTTCCATCATACTCACGAAAGATATTAAAAAGGTGAAGCATATTAAAAAGGTTGATTTAGTTCCGTTGATTTTGGCGGCGGCGGCGGTGGGTTTCCTTCCAAAAATAACTTCTCCAGTTGATTTCGTTCCGTTTTGACTCCGTCTGATATTCCTTTTCCTCGAAACACTGAAATAGGCATAAAACAACAAATCTGGGCTGGGCCTCCGGTTAATAGATTTGTCCCAAAAATAATATAAAAGTGGATAATAAAGCCCAATATTGCCTAAAATAGTAGATAAAGTAGCATGGAGCAATAAAAATTATAGATACGTTGGAGACGTATCAGCCCTGCAAAATCTCTCTTCTCCACCGTCCCCTTCTGCGCCCAGATTTCTCAAATCCCTAATTCGCCGCCATCCTCAAATCGCCCCTCTTCTCGTCTCTTTCCCCACCGTTCCCCACCTCTGTGCCGGATGAAGACGACGAAGACGACGGTCGCACTTCACCACCGCACCGGAGCTACCTCATCTACGCTCTCGTCCACCACACCGGGTGGTCCACCGACAACGTCGGCCACCACAACCGACGTGCCTCATAGACACCGAGTTCCACCGCATCAGGTGCACTTCACTGATGCCGTCTCCCAACTCACCGAGGCTACTTCACCGAGCACATCGTCGCACCTCCGCCCCCCCGAGGCTGTTGGGGCTTCACCAATGATCTCGTCCACCGCATCGTAGCGCTCCGCTGCCACTCAAGATCTACATCTGTGCGCGGCCAGCCAATGCCAGCGCATCACCCTGAACGGCTCTGAAGTGACCCGCACTCTAGCTAGGTGAGTATGCCCAAACGCCGGCCCGAACTAGGTATCCACACATCACTCCCTTGTGCACTGTTCCAATGATGTTTGGATATCCTTTCATTGCTCTCTTAGCTTACACGCCTATGCAACTCTAACTTTAACTCTTATTTCTTCTGGAGATATCATCTGAAACAAGCAAATCCATTTTTTAGCGAAGCATGACGGTGCTACGGGATCTGGTACACATCCTGCACACCCGTATAACCTTTAAGTATTTGTCCTCCGGTACAACATCAAGGTCTATTCCTCTTATTTGATCAACCATTCGCCATGTCAAAAATGCAGAGGGGGATGCAAGGAGCACAAGGCCTACACATCCAAGCAAGTGGTAACATGGACTTGTACATGGAACATCCCAAGCGCAAGCAGAGCTTCAGTGAGCCTATACAACGAGCTAGCGTAAGTCCCTGCATTTCATTTAATTCGTACTGGCATTCATGTATGATTTGTGTGTAGTGGCTGATCCACGAATTCAAGTTACCATGGGAGAACATTTAACTTAAAAAATACGAAGGCACTTGCACTCCGGAAATCAACATAACTTGAGAAATGTGAAGCTACGTGCACTTTGAAAACCAACTAATGATCCAAAGCAGTTCAGATTATAAACACTAAATGATGCAAGCACTAAAAAACACAAAATGCAACATGGTGTACAAGGACTACAAACATGGTCTGTACCTGCTTGAATTATTCGTTCTCTAGCTGAAAATATCGAAGTGTAATTGCATGTATAACCAGTGCGCAAACTGCATATCAATATATCTATCCTGCACAAGTATGCCAATAGTTTCAAACAACAGATTAGAAAAGTATTTATGCTATGTTGTCATGATACATGGACTTTCTGGTAGATGGCCTCGATGTTTCCTCAAGCTATGAAAATGCACTATAATTTGCTTGTCATCAATGCCTGCAAATCTCTGTCTCTCTCAACATAGTAGATCATCATTAGACACTAAATCCTTTAATGAGCTTGCAAAATGCTTGCATTAGATCCCTCATTAGACACTATATGTTCATCACCAGGAGCATGTAAAATGTTTGCATCAAATCCTTCATTAGCTGTGTGTTCATTAGACACTTCAGGCTCAAGAACAACATGAGCTTGTATGTTTGCACCGGAAGGTTGATTAGATACATCAGATTCAGTCAGTTCAGTATTGATTGGGGGAGTTATAAAATAAGTAGAAATTGGTTTCATTTTCTCATAGATTCCCTATATACAAGCAGTTTTACAACACCGTCAGGTTTAACTATTGGCCAGAAATTGAAGAGTTGAATTAGATATAATCAGGGATGTGATGTACCTGCTCGTTGCGCATGCTACTCTTGCAAGCTGTGACTGTCCGTTTACACAAGCTCGATGCCATGCCCGTGCTGCCGCCGCTACCTCCCACGCAGGCTACACCCAAGGTTGGATCTTCATCTTCTTGTCCTTCCGTTCGCTTGAAGCCCAGCGACTGCCCTCCAACGAGGGCGCGAGGAAGTGCTGTGTCGGTCTGTCCAGCGGCGGCTAGGTTAGGAGCAAACTAGACTGGAGGCTGGAGCGAATGAATTGGGATTTTTCATGCTGTCGATCGATATGGGAGGCGCTCGTTTGGGCCGTGAGCCTGCTATAGGGCCTGCCTTGCACTTATGTTATTGGCCCATCCAAATTGAAACATTTTTATTCATTTTCTACATTGCCTGCTTGTGCGTTGGGACGAACAAAACTAGCGTGGGACAACCTGGACGACTCAAACTAGGTGCACACTTTCCAGCCACCTGAGGCGGCCGCCCATACCAGCCCCTATGGCGGTGTCTCCCCTTTTTGCGTGTATGATTGGATAGTGAAAAATATTCCAGTGGCGCTTTTGATTTACCCACAGAATGGTTGAATTGCTTGTTTCTATGAACTGAGTTCGCCAATAATGTGAAGGATGCCAGTCTTTTCATCCTATTGTAGATTGTTTAGATCTCGATATGCCAAAAGTAATCGCATGAAATATACAGTAAAAGCCAGTGTGATGTGTTTGTCTACAACTAGTCTGACTACATGTCCTCATATAACATATTAAAGACGCGCCATCTTACCAGATTAACCATTCGACTTACCCATGCAGTGTGGGAAGAAAGAAGTATTGGGACTTCGTATCCAAGCAATTGATGCCATGGACTCCTTCATACAACCTTGTAAGCGAAAAAGAAGTTGCAGTGTGCCTGTACAAAGAACTAGCATAAGTTCAGTTACCTGCTTCTCGGAATTTTACTTAGCTTGCAAAATTGTTAAATGACGTTGCTTGGCTTAATTTAGTTTGCTACTGATTACATAAAGGAACAACCTGTTAATCATATTGTAGACTGTGCCTATCTATGTGTTTGATACTTACTGTTAAGAATTACCTGTTTGCCTTAACTTAAATATCTACTTGTTTGTTTAACTACTTTGCTGCTGCAACAATGGGTTACAATGATGTTAATAATTACTTTTCAGCATCCAACTGAAACTCTTTAATTCCTTGTTTGTTCAAATGGTTTGCTGTTATAACTCCTAGTTGAGATGTTTGCTAACTTCAACTTTTCTGAATCCAATCGGAACTTTAATGGAAAACAGGTTAGCCCAAGATCAAAGAGCGAATTCCCCATGGACGTTGCATCATCCCATAATAGTGGCACCGGCCCAATCGTGCATTATGAATTGCCAACTGCTGATGCTCTAGAGGCTAAACTAGTGGTAGAAAGAGATTCTACTTCTGCACTTAGAGATGAAGTTGACATGTTGAGGAAGCAAACAACACAATCACAAGCAGTACTCAAGACAACCATTAAATATTTGGTGGATTTCAAAACAAAGCAAGCTGAGACTGACCAGATTGTTAAGGTCCTGAAGGAAAAAAGGAAATTCAATTCCTACTTGGTAAATCATAGGTGAAATGTTCTTTCCATAGTTGAATAACCTTTGTGTTGTTTGTTCATGTAATCAATCAAACCATTTGTTTTAGAGATCTTGTAATAATTGTTTTTTTTTGTTTTTTGGTTTGTAATTTTATCTGAGCACAAGTCTGTATTAATTGATAAGACTCGGAGACATTTCATTTGGATTGCTGTGCCAGACCAACAAATATGCCAATCGGGCTGATTGTGCATTCAACAATAGTAGTAGTATAGATGGACCATAAGTGGCACGCATCGGAAATGCCCAAGATGTTGGCTAAAAAAAGGATGCTGTTGTAGCCAAAAAAAAGTACAGTGGCCTAGCTTATGTATGTTAGTTGATATTATTGATCCATATACTCTATATGTGTTTATATGTCTGTTAGTTCTGTACATTCTTGGTTGATTGACTCGGTATTTGAATCTTGATACATCGCTTGTGTACATATCTAAATGGGAGTACACATTATGCTGCGTGTGACATTTGAGTTGGACATGAAGTGTTCCAAATATTCGAATTCACCTTAAACTGGATTCTAGTTTCTGAATTTGAGTATCGACATTTGTAAACCATATTCATATATGACAGTGGAATACATCTTTGTCGTCCTTTTGATGATATATAAAAACACATAGAATGATTTATAAAGATTCATATAGGAATACAAAATGGATTCGAATTTAGTTGCCAGGGTAAACGTGGATGCTTATTGTCCCAAAATTCAAAAGAAGCAGCAAAATGTCCACTCCCACTGTCACGACCGGTTTTCCAATAAAAATATTTATTGAGAAACCAATCTTTTGAGTCCAGTATGAGAGAAATCCTCCTCACTGGTAGACAATTTCTTGATACAATAAGCCAGTAGCATAAAATATATTACAGGGTCGAACTTCGGTTGCTCAACCAAATTATTACAAGCACGCCAATAATTATACATAATGGCGGACATGACACAGCGGTGTGGAGACATACTACTGACTCGAGGATAGGGCGGTGGTGGAAAAACACAGCGGGGAGAGAAACACAAGACTCTAAGTTTATCATCTCATCGAGCGTCGAGGTGAGGCTCGATGAATTTATTTGGTAGCGGAAGCGGATATAAAACAGTGACCAAATCCAGGGTCGCACAAGACTGACTGGGACACCTCTAAGTGTCGGACTCGCTATCAAACTCTTCATCCATGAGATCGCCTTCGTCAGCATCTGGCCAAATCAACAAGCCAGTGAGTACTTTGAAAGTACTCGCAAGACAGTTCGGACGTAAGATATAACAAATGCATGCATGGATGCGTCATGAATAAATTCATCAATGTACATTCAAAAATTAGCATGACAAGGTAAGTAAAAGGGAAACGGCGGTAGTCCGCCTGAAATCCCAACAAAACATAAATAACTACCGATCGAATGTCTGAAGCGACGCCTCGAAAGGTGAACAAATAATTATAAGGAAATGATGCCACAGTCGGGCGTCTTAGTGACACCACATAAAGGGCTTAAAAAGAAATACCACAACCGGATGTCGGGGCGACATCACAGAAAGGGCTTTAAAAGAAATGCCACAGTCGGACGTCGGGGCGACATCACAGAAAGGGCTTTAAAAGAAATGCCACAGTCGGACGTCGGGGCGACATCACAGAAAGGGCTTGAAAAGAAATGCCACAGTCGGACGTCGGGGCGACATCACAGAAGGGGCTTGAAAAGA
>NC_041387.1:521310884-521339151 GCF_002162155.2 Triticum dicoccoides | reverse complement strand
AGAAAGGGCTTTTATGGACAGGTAAATAATAATCATAATAAACTTTTAATTCATAAGAATAAATGGGTTAGTCCATCCACAGGAATATCATTTAACCGGAGTTAGCATTCGAGCGAATCACCGGAGTCTCTGCCATCAAAACTGACATTTGATTAGGATAAGATAATATCGATCTGGGACAGGGAATAGATGATTTGGAGGAATATATGACTCTGCAGAGTTTGTACAAAATTATTCCCACAGCCAACGGATTTCCGTAGTCACGAAGGACTAGTTCCGTTTACGGTATTTCGGAAGAAAACACAGCTAACCAGTACACACCCATCCTACCTCTCGATGCTAGGAATCACCCTAGACATCGTCCAAGAAAAACTTTTGAGACGGGGAGATCACAATCTCGAATAGCATGGGATCAAATTTATATACGCGCGCTCTAAGGGGTACCCCCCTCTCGGTCCCAACCGGAAACACCCATGCCCCCTGACCGGATGACTGGCTTTAATCCAGGGCCATGGAACCATCATCACGGCCTCTCCTTTTGGTGTGTACCAGAAAAGCGGTTTGCAACTTACTAAACCATATTCCTTGCGGAAAACATGTGGTAGTACAGGGAAGAAAATGAGAGGAACTGGACCGACACGGTTTGACACTGAAGTCACATAGTCCGGCATGAGACTGGCATGCTACAACACTGCCATCTCACCCATCCTCATGCCAACACATGGCCATTCATACTCACATCCATCCACTTATGGATCATTGAACTCACTTACCTCAACATTGCATAAAATAACGTTCATCGGTATGCTCATCAACATGCCATGAAACTAACTAAATGCAGAACATGCCAAGACACTCATCATATCAAAAGTTCAAACATGCTTGCTTGTTTCAGAGTAGTCGGAGCCTAGCTCGGTGAAGTTCGCGGCTCCGTCACCTCCTTCGGTATCTACGGTATAAAGAAAATATATGCGCTATCGTAAATACCGAGGAGTGCACAGAAAGTATACCAAATATTTTTCAAATAAATATGATAAAAAACTAGACAAATTTTTAAAGAGAACAGAAAAAGAATCAACCAAAAATACCTTTCTGTTTAAAAGTTATAAAGGTTTTTGTCCAGGGACTCATCTGTAATGAAACAGAAGTTTTCTAGGGGCTAGTTTATAAAAACAGAAAGCGCTTCGGTAGCGACTACGCCAGCCCAGAGGGAAAGCGCATTCGGCAGAAAACGTTTTCAAAAAACGCTTCGCTCCGACAGGATAGAGAGGCTGACAGGCGGGTCCCGCCCGTCAGGTTTAAATATTCAAACGGGGCGGCAGAGTTCGCCGGTGCCCGAGAGCCGTGGTGGTCGCCGGCGGCGATCCACGGCGAGGCAGAGAGATCGGAGGGTACCTCCGTGTTCAGGGCACCCTTCCGCGTCGGTTGGTGGTGGTGGTGGCGGTCGGCGAGCACCATGTCGACGGTGAGCTTTGCTCTGGCGGACGGCGGTTAGGGTGGTTGCGGACTTCGTCGGAGAGAGCTGCAATGATCAAATTGAGGAGGGGGTTAGGCTTCTGGTAGCTAGAGGGAGTAACTGATGGGGTTTGGGCGCCGGAGATGGCCTCACCGGAGCGAATCGTGGTGGAGGCCGAGGCGGATCGGGGCGGCCGGAGTTGAGGGGGAAGACCTCCTCGGGGTCCCCCTAGTGGCCTGGCGTGGCGTTGGTGAGGTGTGGGGATGAGGCGTGCACGAGGGTGAGCTCGGGGGCCCTTTTTATAGGCGGTCCGAGGCGGTGGCCGTGAACGGAAGCTTAGGGCAGGCTTTGGTCGGAACGGGACGGCGCGGGTCCGTTGGCGGCAGAGAGCGCGTCCAGTGCTGTCGGGCCACGGCGACGGTGCAGCGGGGGTGCGCTGGCGTGCATGAGGCCACGCGGAGAGCCAGGGAGCGATGGGCGGCGCGGAACAGCGTTGAGCCGCCGTTCTTGTCCCCTGTCAGCCGCCACGGGAGGTCCCGACGCCGCAGAAGACTCCGGCGAGGGCGGGCCAGCGTGCCACCGACGCCAGGAAGAGGCCAAGTGAGCGTGTGGTGCTCCAGACAGTAGGAAGAGGCGGAGAGGAACGTTCCAAATGCACTGTGAACGCGTGAGTGAAGCTGACGAACGAAAAATGACACTGAAGACTGAATTTTTCTGAATTTTGAACAGTAACAGTGCCCGCAAGGTGTTCGACAGAAAGAATTTGGCATCTAGGGATTTTTCCTTGAGCTGAAACTTGGTGGAGTGGCTTCTCATTGCTCAAGTAGGCTGCCTGAATTTTGGTGGAATTTTTGGGGAAGTGTAGATATGAATTTCATCAAATTTGGCAAATCTGGTCCAAACTTGCAGAGACTGAATTTTGAAAATTTTGAAAAGACGAGGAGTGGATCAAGATGGTTCTGGGTTGTGGGTACAAAGGACTATCCAGGAGAGTCGGTTCGAGGTCAAAACTCAAATGCAATATGGTACTTGCTTTGAAAATCATTTGGGCTCAAAATAATTTTCAGATTTGTTTTGAGAGGAAAAAATAATTAGAATAAAATCCAAAACTTGTTTGGATTAGTTGGGACAGAGGACTTAGGTTGATCACAAGGTGTAGGGGAGGTTTTGGAGGGGTTTTACCACATGGGAACAATGCAAAGTCAAGGGTGGTTCCAAGATATGAAAATCCCCAAATTTTCATGGAGTTTCATTTTAAAAGAAAACAATTTAAACTCAAAAATTAAATTTGAGAGAGAACCAACAGAGAAGAAGTTTTCAAAAGATCAAACACTAAAGCTTGAAAAGATAAAATCCTTGCCAAAGCAAAGGAAGTTTATAAGTGGAAGGTTTTTCTGAAAAAGAAATTTTTTTAAATAGCCTCTCCTCAAAACCACAAAGTTTTTGATAAAAACCAAATAAAATTTTTAGAGTGTCACAACACCTACCCCCTTAGGAAAAATCTCGTCCCCGAGATTTCAGCTGATCCTTAAATAAGTGTGGATGCTCTGTCCGAAGAAAATCCTCGCTTTCCCAAGTTGCTTCACTGTCAGTGTGATTGCTCCACTGGACTTTGAAAAACTTGATGGTCTTCTGTCGGGTCCTCCTTTCAGACTCCTCTAATATTCTTATGGGACGTTCTCGATAAGTGAGGTCTGGTTGCACGTCAATGTTCTCATGGGATACTTGTTTCTCTGGGTTGCTTATGCACTTCCTTAATTGAGAGACGTGGAACACGTCGTGAATGTCGAACAAGTCTTCGGGTAAGTCTAGTTGGTAGGCTACAGTGCCTCTTCGTGCCACTATGCAGAATGGTCCAATGAATCTTGGTGCTAACTTTCCTTTAATCTTGAATCGTTGCAATCCTCTCATAGGGGATACTCTCAGGTATACGAACTCACCGGGTTCGAAGCTGACCCTACGATGTTTCTGATCATAATAACTCTTCTGTCGACTTTGAGCGGTCTTAAGTCGGTCTCTGATTAGCTTGACCTTTTCCTCGGCTTCTCTGAGCATGTCTGGTCTGAAGATGCGGCTGTCTCCTGTCTCTGACCAATTTAACGGGGTACGACACCTTCGTCCGTATAAGGCCTCAAATGGTGCCATTTGTAGGCTGGCCTGGTAGCTATTGTTATACGCGAACTCGGCGTATGGCAGGCTTTCTTCCCAACTGGTTCCATATGTGAGGACACATGCTCTCAGCATGTCTTCTAAAATTTGGTTTACGCGTTCAGTCTGTCCATCAGTCTATGGGTGGTATGCGGTACTGAAGGCTAGCTGGGTTCCCAGAGCCTGTTGTAAATGCTCCCAAAATCTTGAGACGAACTGAGTGCCTCTGTCGGATATTATTGTCTTCGGGACACCGTGCAGACAAACTATGTGGGAAAGATAAATCCTGGCAAGCCTCTGAGTGGTGTAGGTTGTCTTCACTGGAATAAAGTGTGCCACTTTGGTCAACCTGTCAGTGATGACCCATATGGCATCATTCCCGTGTCGTGACCGAGGTAGTCCGACAATAAAATCCATCCCTATTTCATCCCATTTCCACTCAGGTATTTTGTTAGGTTGCAGTAGTCCGGCTGGTTTCTGATGTTCAGCTTTTATGCGTTGACATGAGTCGCAACATGCAATGAAGGTGGCTATGTCCCTCTTCATACCGTGCCACCAAAATCTTTCCTGAATATCCCTATACATTTTGGTTCCTCCAGGGTGGATCAAATATAGAGTGGTGTGTGCTTCAGCTAAAATTTGCTGTTTAAGGTTTTCTATGTTTGGCACGCATAGCCTTTCTCCGTACCATAATATTCCTTCATTATCTATGACGAATTCCGAGGCCTTGCCCATACTCAACTTTCTTTTAATTCCTTCAATGCTGGGGTGACCGGGCTGAGCTTCTTTAATTTTCTCCACAAGGTTGGGTTGTATTTCCAAGTTTGATATGGTGCCTTCTGCTACCATTATCAAGTTGAGCTTGGCAAATTCTTGATGGAATTCGGGCCTCAAGCTGTGCAGATAGTTTCCGTCGGAGCTGGGGTTCCGACTCAGGGCATCGGCCACTACATTTGCTTTCCCTGGATGGTAATGGATACCAACATCATAATCCTTTACCAATTCCAACCAGCGTCGTTGCCGTAAATTTAGTTCTGGCTGCGTGAAAATATATTTAAGACTTTTGTGGTCCGTATGTATTTCACATCGATTCCCATGTAAGAAATGCCTCCATTCCTTGAGTGCATGAATAACTGCTGCCATTTCTAAGTCATGAGTGGGATAATTTTCCTCATGCTTGCGAAGTTGCCTTGAAGCGTAGGCGACAACCTTGCCTTCTTGCATCAACACGCATCCGAGACCCTTTCTGGACGCGTCACAATATACTTCAAAATTCTTGTGTATGTCGGGTACAATTAATACCGGTGTTGTTGTTAACTTCCGCTTTAGCTCTTGGAAACTTTTCTCGCAGGCTTCTGTCCACTCAAACTTCTTATCTTTCTTGAGCAACTGTATCATAGGCTTGGCTATGGTGGAAAATCCTTCAATAAATCTGCGGTAATATCCTGCCATTCCCAAGAAACTCCGTATGTCCGTTACGCTGGCTGGTGATTTCCAGTCAAGTACGACCTTGACTTTCTCTGGGTCCACTGCGATACCGTCTTGAGTCAGCACGTGGCCTAGAAAACCTACTTGTCTTAGCCAAAATTCGCACTTGCTGAACTTGGCATACAATTGGTGTTTTCGTAGCTCTCCTAGCACAATCCTGAGATGTTCTGCGTGCTCTTATGGTGTCTTGGAGTATACCAGAATATCATCGATGAATACCACGACGAACTTGTCCATAAACTTCATAAATACTTTTTTCATGAGGTGAACAAAATATGCTGGGGCGTTAGTTAATCCAAATGGCATCACTGTGAACTCGTACAGTCCATATCTGGAGGTGAAGGCTGTTTTGGGGATATCTTCCGTTCGTACCTTCAATTGATGGTATCCTGACCTTAAGTCAATTTTTGAGAATACCTTGGCCTGAGCAAGTTGATCAAACAAATCATTTATCCTTGGCATCGGGTATTTGTTTTTGACTGTGACCATGTTAAGTGCTCGATAGTCAATACACAATCTCAGCGTTCCATCCTTCTTTTTGGCAAATAAAATTGGTGATCCCCAAGGTGAGGAGCTGGCTCGAATGTATCCTTTTTCCAGTAATTCCTTGTCCCTTGCATGAAAATTCTTGATTGGGCGTGAGACATTGGATGAGAATTTGTGTGTCCCACCCTTTTGAAAATCTGTCTTGCTTCGGTGATTGTGAGCGTGATTAGTCTGGTCCCTTTTTCGCTTGCGGATATCTTCCAGACTGCGTCTCTCATTTTCCAGAGTAATGGCCTTGTCCACCGGTGTTTTAAAATCAGGAAAAGTGTGCACGACCAGTTGGCATTTAAGCGCGGGCGCCAGACCATCAAGGAATTTCTCCATCTTCTTGATTTCAGTCATACGCTCCTCATTGGCGTAGCGGGATAATAGGGTAAATTGACTGTTGTAATCTGACACTGTCATGTTCCTTTGTTTGAGGTCATCGAATTCTCTCTTCTTGATTTTCATAATACTCTTAGGAATATGTGCACCACGGAAACCTTCCTTGAAATCATCCCAGGTTATGTCATTTTCGTTGGGATGCATGTGCAGAAAATTCTCCCACCACGATGCGGCTGCTCCTGTGAGATAGTGTGGAGCATATAGTACTTTCTCGAGATCTGAACACTTTGCAATAATTAATTTCCTCTCCATATCTCGAAGCCAGTCCTCGGCTTCAAGAGGCTTGTCAGTGTGAGAAAATGTTTGAGGACGTGTCTTCTGTAGTTCAGATAACTTGGAATGCTGTTGATACTGTCCATGGTGATTTCCCATGTTGATGACTTGGTTCATCATTTCACGATGTTGTTGCTGACTCTGCTCATAAAGGCGGCACATTTGTGAAAGTGCCGATTCACTGCCCTGTTGGCTTGACTGTCCCTGAGTGAACTCGTTGTTGGGTTGTGCATCATAATTTTCCTCTAGTGGAGTTGGCATGGAGCGTGTCCAAGGATGAGACATTTTTCACTCTGGGGATGTATTTTGTAAAACTCATAAGAAAAGCGGAAAGAGTCGCAAAACAAAACCATAAATGCATAAAGCTGGCAGATAGAATTAAATAACTCGGCTTACTTAAGAAAAACAAATCGACTTGCGCACGGAGAAGGACTGCTCATTACATATCTTACACGCGGGCGGTAATTATACAATACATCACTCAGGATATGCGTACATAATCCTGACATGTTATTTAGGCTAGTGCACTTCTCCAGATCCTACATCATGCGCAAACAGGCTACTTCTCACAACCTACGTACATATCTTACAAAGCGGTGCAATATACGGCAGCTAAGCGTACTCAGGCAGAGATGTTGACGACCTCCTTTGCCCTGCCGAGGGCGAGGCGTAGCGAGGTTGGGGACTCGACTTCCTCCTCGCTAATAGGCTCCATACGTGTAGTGTTGCGCAGAGTGGACGGAGCGGTTGCCAGGGGCGGAGCAACACGTACAGGAGTGGGCGCGAAGGGTGGTGCAGTGCGCGCTGAAGTGGGTGCAATGACTTGGTTGAATTCTTCGGTAGAAGGCAGGCGACGAGTAGGCGTATAAGATGCTGAGGACGAGACCAAAGTCAGTGGCGGAGCGATGGGTAGGAGCTCCCTCCTGTTGGCAGCACAGCCATGGACTGAGTCCATGCGGGTAGCTACGAAGTCGTCCACCAGGTTGTCGAAGGCTGCCTCTAGGGCCCGGAGATACTCAATGAGCATCTCAAAAGCCTCGTCTCGTTCCCCTCTAGGGCAGGAGTATGCGTAGTGACATGTGTAAGGCACATGGCACGGAAGATAACGGTAACGACGAGTCTTCATCACGGGAAGGACATCCCTGAGACGAGCTATCGCCTCGCGGGCTGCCATCTGCATAGCATGCCTCTCCGTAGGCATGGCTCTTCCCACGAACCGGAAGCGGCGTAACTCACCACGCCCTTCCTTGAACTGTACCGCGGCCTGGTGCATGGTCAGACTGTCGTTGACTCGGTGCTGGCAGAGTGTGAAGACTGGGCGCACGGATGGCCCCATCGCGACCTGAACGATGAAAGAAAGAAGCTTGACGAACCCATCGGGCACGTTGGCGAAGGTCTGAGACTCGCAGCTGTTGTCGGCCATCTACAAAAGTAGGTAAAAATTCTGCAGGGTCAGATCATAAATTTATGCTGACTGACAGAAAATGACTACAATTGCAAAAATATAAATTAGCTCTATCATGCTAATAACTAATTAGCGATCGCACCTAGTGGCTTCCTACAGTCAGCCTGGCTCTGATACCAAGCTTGTCACGACCGGTTTTCCAATAAAAATATTTAGTGAGAAACCAATCTTTTGAGTCCAGTATGAGAGAAATCCTCCTCACTGGTAGACAATTTCTTGACACAATAAGCCAGTAGCATAAAATATATTACAGGGTCGAACTGCGGTTGCTCAACCAAATTATTACAAGCACGCCAATAATTATACATAATGGCGGACATGACACAGCGGTGTGGAGACATACTACTGACTCGAGGATAGGGCGGTGGTGGAAAAACACAGCGGGGAGAGAAACACAAGACTTTAAGTCTATCATCTCATCGAGCGTCGAGGTGAGGCTCGATGAATTTATTTGGTAGCGGAAGCGGATATAAAACAGTGACCAAATCCAGGGTCGCACGAGACTGACTGGGACTCCTCTAAGTGTCGGACTCGCTATCAAACTCTTCATCCATGAGATCGCCTTCGTCAGCATCTGGCCAAATCAACAAGCCAGTGAGTACTTTGAAAGTACTCGCAAGACAGTTCGGACGTAAGATATTACTAATGCATGCATGGATGCGTCACGAATAAATTCATCAATGTACATTCAAAAATTAGCATGACAAGGTAAGTAAAAGGGAAACGGCGGTAGTCCGCCTGAAATCCCAACAGAACATAAATAACTACCTATCGGGTGTCTGAAGCGACGCCTCGAAAGGTGAACAAATAATTATAAGGAAATGATGCCATAGTCGGGCGTCTTAGCGACACCACATAAAGGGCTTAAAAAGAAATACCACAAACGGATGTCGGGGCGACATCACAGAAAGGGCTTTAAAAGAAATGCCACAGTCAGACGTCGGGGCGACATCACAGAAAGGGCTTTAAAAGAAATGCCACAGTCGGACGTCGGGGCGACATCACAGAAAGGGCTTGAAAAGAAATGCCACAGTCGGACGTCGGGGCGACATCACAGAAGGGGCTTGAAAAGAAATGCCACAGTCGGACGTCGGGGCGACATCACAGAAGGGGCTTGAAAAGAGATGCCACAGTCGGACGTCGGGGCGACATCACAGAAAGGGCTTTTATGGACAGGTAAATAATAATCATAATAAACTTTTAATTCATAAGAATAAATGGGTTAGTCCATCCACAGGAATATCATTTAACCGGAGTTAGCATTCGAGCGAATCACCGGAGTCTCTGCCATCAAAACTGACATTTGATTAGGATAAGATAATATCGATCTGGGACAGGGAATAGATGATTTGGAGGAATATATGACTCTGCAGAGTTTGTACAAAATTATTCCCACAGCCAACGGATTTCCGTAGTCACGAAGGACTAGTTCCGTTTACGGTATTTCGGAAGAAAACACAGCTAACCAGTACACACCCATCCTACCTCTCGATGCTAGGAATCACCCTAGACATCGTCCAAGAAAAACTTTTGAGACGGGGAGATCACAATCTCGAATAGCATGGGATCAAATTTATATACGCGCGCTCTAAGGGGTGCCCCCCTCTCGGTCCCAACCGGAAACACCCATGCCCCCTGACCGGATGACTGGCTTTAATCCAGGGCCATGGAACCATCATCACGGCCTCTCCTTTTGGTGTGTACCAGAAAAGCGGTTTGCAACTTACTAAACCATATTCCTTGCGGAAAACATGTGGTAGTACAGGGAAGAAAATGAGAGGAACTGGACCGACACGGTTTGACACTGAAGTCACATAGTCCGGCATGAGACTGGCATGCTACAACACTGCCATCTCACCCATCCTCATGCCAACACATGGCCATTCATACTCACATCCATCCACTTATGGATCATTGAACTCACTTACCTCAACATTGCATAAAATAACATTCATCGGTATGCTCATCAACATGCCATGAAACTAACTAAATGAAGAACATGCCAAGACACTAATCATATCAAAAGTTCAAACATGCTTGCCTGGTTCAGAGTAGTCGGAGCCTAGCTCGGTGAAGTTCGCGGCTCCGTCACCTCCTTCGGTATCTACGGTATAAAGAAAATATATGCGCTATCGTAAATACCGAGGAGTGCACAGAAAGTATACCAAATATTTTTCAAATAAATATGATAAAAAAACTAGACAAATTTTTAAAGAGAACAGAAAAAGAATCAACCAAAAATACCTTTATGTTTAAAAGTTATAAAGGTTTTTGTCCAGGGACTCATCTGTAATGAAACAGAAGTTTTCTAGGGGCTAGTTTATAAAAACAGAAAGCACTTCGGTAGCGACTACGCCAGCCCAGAGGGAAAGCGCATTCGGCAGAAAACGTTTTCAGAAAACGCTTCGCTCCGACAGGATAGAGAGGCTGACAGGCGGGTCCCGCCCGTCAGGTTTAAATATTCAAACGGGGCGGCAGAGTTCGCCGGTGCCCGAGAGCCGCGGTGGTCGCCGGCGGCGATCCACGGCGAGGCAGAGAGATCGGAGGGTACCTCCGTGTTCAGGGCACCCTTCCGCGTCGGTTGGTGGTGGTGGTGGCGGTCGGCGAGCACCACGTCGACGGCGAGCTTTGCTCCGGCGGACGGCGGTTCGGGTGGTTGCGGACTTCGTCGGAGAGAGCTGCAGTGATCAAATTGAGGAGGGGGTTAGGCTTCTGGTAGCTAGAGGGAGTAACTGGCGGGGTTTGGGCGCCGGAGATGGCCTCACCGGAGCGAATCGTGGTGGAGGCCGAGGCGGATCGGGGCGGCCGAAGTTGAGGGGGAAGACCTCCTCGGGGTCCCCCTAGTGGCCTGGCGTGGCGTTGGTGAGGTGTGGGGATGAGGCGTGCACGAGGGTGAGCTCGGGGGCCCTTTTTATAGGCGGTCCGAGGCGGTGGCCGTGAATGGGGATTTCCGGCGATGGTTACGGTGGCGCAGTGCTCGGTCGGGGGTGATTAGGGAGTCGAGCGCCGTCGTGGGAGTTTACTGGGTCCGTTTAGACGCTAACCGGACTTGGATTAGAAGCTTAGGGCAGGCTTTGGTCGGAACGGGACGGCGCGGGTCCGTTGGTGGCAGAGAGCGCGTCCAGTGCTGTCGGGCCACGGCGACGGTGCAGCGGGGGTGCGCTGGCATGCATGAGGCCACGCGGAGAGCCAGGGAGCGATGGGCGGCGCGGAACGGCGTTGAGCCGCCGTTCTTGTCCCCTGTCAGCCGCCACGGGAGGTCCCGACGCCGCAGAAGACTCCGGCGAGGGCGGGCCAGCGTGCCACCGACGCCAGGAAGAGGCCAAGTGAGCATGTGGTGCTCCAGACAGTAGGAAGAGGCGGAGAGGAACGTTCCAAATGCACTGTGAACGCGTGAGTGAAGCTGACGAACGAAAAATGACACTGAAGACTGAATTTTTCTGAATTTTGAACAGTAATAGTGCCCGCAAGGTGTTCGACAGAAAGAATTTGGCATCTAGGGATTTTTCCTTGAGCTGAAACTTGGTGGAGTGGCTTCTCATTGCTCAAGTAGGCTGCCTGAATTTTGGTGGAATTTTTGGGGAAGTGTAGATATGAATTTCATCAAATTTGGCAAATATGGTCCAAACTTGCAGAGACTGAATTTTGAAAATTTTGAAAAGAGGAGGAGTGGATCAAGATGGTTCTGGGTTGTGGGTACAAAGGACAATCCAGGAGAGTTGGTTTGAGGTCAAAACTCAAATGCAATATGGTACTTGCTTTGAAAATCATTTGGGCTCAAAATAATTTTCAGATTTGTTTTGAGAGGAAAAAATAATTAGAATAAAATCCAAAACTTGTTTGGATTAGTTGGGACAGAGGACTTAGGTTGATCACAAGGTGTAGGGGAGGTTTTGGAGGGGTTTTACCACATGGGAACAATGCAAAGTCAAGGGTGGTTCCAAGATATGAAAATCCCCAAATTTTCATGGAGTTTCATTTTAAAAGAAAACAATTTAAACTCAAAAATTAAATTTGAGAGAGAACCAACAGAGAAGAAGTTTTCAAAAGATCAAACACTAAAGCTTGAAAAGATAAAATCCTTGCCAAAGCAAAGGAAGTTTATAAGTGGAAGGTTTTTCTGAAAAAGAATTTTTTTTAAATAGCCTCTCCTCAAAACCACAAAGTTTTTGATAAAAACCAAATAAAAATTTTAGAGTGTCACACCCACATCGGCTGCCCGAAGCCAAGTGTTCGGGAGATGGAAATTACTGCCTACCCATTACACGACAATCCATCGGCCCGATTTCCACTGCTCTAAATAGGGGTAGGTTAGTAACTTCAATTAGACGTGACACGACCGCCTCTGAGCCCATTTTGACACGGTGGGCATCAAACATGGGCGACAAAACACATTTGATTCAAGCTCGTCTGAACGACCTCTGTTTCTCCCTCCATTCCCCATTCATACACGGTGGGCGGCAAAACAAACTCGACTCGGCTGAAATCGATGTAGGCAAATATTTTCAATAGGGGCAGGTTTGTAACTTCACTCAGACGTGACACGACCGCCCTACCTGTCAGCCCCATTCATACATCGTGGGCGCCAACCATGGGCGCCAACCACCCTCTCCTCGCCCGAAATCGCTCTGGGCCAGTATTGGCGAGATGCGAGATTACCGTCCTATCCCCAACCAATGAGACGTCCAAATTTTAAACGGGGGCTAAGTTCATAACTTTCCCATATTTCAGGCAGGCGCGTCCCAAAAACATGGTTCCCCATACCTCTCCCTCCATTTCCCATTCATACACCGTCCGCTATAGAACACCCCATCCCCACACCAGCCTTCGTCCGCCACCCCATCCATCGCCGGTGTTAACTATTAATGTAAGTCAGTCCTTCTAAAGCCTCTATCCTCAATTGCTGTTTAATTTTCTCATACTCCCTATCATTTACTGCTTTTTAGTTTGCTGTTTCTACAAAATGCATGTTCGTAAGAACCGTAAGTTCGAAGTTTTACTTGTAAAACCAAATTCCTTATTCATACCATGCACATTACTTAATACTCCCTATATGTATGCTTGGTTTTGTGGATCTATAATCCAGTGTGTGGTGAAGCAGCCCACGTTTGCACCTTGTCATCTCCTGTTTTATATTACTAATGTGGCTAATGATATGAACAACATGCCATGCACATTATCCAAAATACATACAATGATTTTCTTTGCCCTTCATCTATGCTTGTTATGTTGACATGGTAATCCAGTAGTGTGGTGAAGCTCCCCGCATTATGAACAATGCCAAATTATGCTATTGATATCTTGAACTTACTCTTTATTTTCTAATTTGAAATTGGATAGAATTGACATAACAGTTATCATCTTTGTTTATACACGTGCAAAACTTGTCATCTCTCTGCTTTGTTTCAGGGTGATATGCCTGATGGCATGCACAAGTCTGCTAAAGGCTATGAAACAAACCCAACATATATTGCAGCAAAGAAGGCAAAACATCTTGAAGATAGCGAGACAACCCCAAAGTCTTGTCTTGATGCAGTGTTCAAGTTACTTGAGACTAACAGTCAGACAAGCTCACAGAATTCGTTGTCTGAATCAGTTCGAGTTCTTCAGTCCCAAGTTCTAGCAGAAAGGCATCCTACAACTCAACTGCGACTTGAAGTCCTATCTCTAAGAAAGATTGCGGAGAACACCAATGAGAACCTCATCACTAAATAGCTACACCTGGAAGCTATGACCGACATGCTAGGCCGGTCTCACAGCCTCGCTCAGCAGCTTGCGCAGCAGTCCCCCCGCAAGGCTTACCTTTCTGGAACTGTCTTGGAAGTGGTCTCGGTTCAGTATTATTTTGTTACGCTGCAATGGTGCCCAGTTTTTGTAATATACTTCTTCGTTGCGCTTTATGATCACTGGTGGTGAACTTCGATGCCCAGTGGATGTAATATACCTTAAATCCCTTATTGTATAGTGTAGGTTTATTCTTAGTTACTATGCCGTAATTTCTTTATTGTATAGAGTAGGTTTGTTCTTAATTCCTACTAGTTACTGCCATCATTCGCTATCTGAAAAAAATCAAATGTAGTCGACCGGGCCGAAACATTTGACTCTAACGGGCCAGGTTTTTAGCGGGCCACAATTGGGCCGGCCTGCGTCTTTCTTGGGCCCGAATGATTGGGGCATTCACACATTGTGCCAGGCCCAAACTTACACCAGCCTATATTTTAGTTGGGCCTTTTGTTGACCCAGCGCTTAGTTTGGCCTAGGTAGTGTTGGGCCATTAACAGGCTGAATATTGTACTGGCCTGTTACGGCCGAGATGAAACCACGGGCCTTTAGCAGGCAAAAATGCATGTTGGGCCTCAATTTTCACTAGTTGTCAATGGGCCTACAGCAGGCTGAAATGTAGACCGGACCGTTTTGGGCCCAGTTAGCTCAAGGGCCGTTACCAGGCTGAAACATATCTCGGGCCTTAGTTGGCCCATTGATATCATGGGCCTTTAAGAGGCTGAAAGCTTAGTACAGGCATCAACGGGCTGAATTACGCGACAGGACTTTAATAGGCCCAAAGTCACGTTGGGCTTAACTGTTGCCACCTTTAGCACGGGCCGTTAGTGGGCCCGATGTCCCATCGGACCATATATGGACCATGGGCAGCACGGGCCATTCCCAGGCCGAAAGTCACACCGGGCTGAAATGGGCCCATGTCTACATCAGGCCTCTAACAGATCGAAAGTCACTGGGTTGTAGTTGGGCCCAAATATTCGACAAACAATTAACGGGCTAGATCTAGCATCGGGCCACAATTGGCCCAAATATTGGGCGGACAATTAACGGGCCAGATCTGGCTTTGGGCCGTAAATGGGCCCAAATATTGGGCGAACAATTAATGGGCCAGATTTGGCTTCGAGCCGTAAATGGGCCTTTATTAAGCAGGCCGTTATTGGGCTGGCCCACTAGTACCTGATTAAGTTCTACGGGCCTTTGACTGGGCCGGCCTTTTTAACCTATATGGGCCTTTGTTGGGCCCAACCATGTGTCGACGTATCATAGGCATGTCTCCTCCAATGGACGGGCGACATCTGGCCCACTGACGAGCTGATAGGTGTTCTCTTTGGCCAATCAGAATTTTACACGTGGAAATTTCCCATTGGTCGGGGCTGTTAACGGGTTATCAGATCCAAAATCTGACCCGATAGCTTAACGGCGTTCCGTTACGGTGGATGCCACGTGTCGGTTGATACGTCTCCAACGTATCTATAATTTTTGATTGTTCCATGCTATTATATTACCCCTTTTGGATGTTTATGGGCTTTATTCTACACATTTATATCATTTTTGGGACTAACCTACTAACCGGAGGCCCAGCCCATATTGCTGTTTTTTGTTGCCTATTTTAGTATTTCGAAGAAAAGGAATATCAAACGGAGTCCAAACGGAAAGAAACCTTCGGGAGCGTTATTTTTGGAACAAATCTGATCCAGAGAGCCTGGAGTGCAAGTCAAGAAAGCTCCGAGGGCCCCACGAGATAGGAGGGTGCGCCCCCCCTAGGGCACGCCCCTTGTCTCGTGGGCCCCTCGGGCGTCCACCGACGTACTTCTTCCTCCTATATATATCCACGGACCCTGAAAACAACCAGGAGCACCACGAAACACAATTTCCACCGCCGTAACCTTCTATATCCGCGAGATCCCATATTTTAGCCTTCGCTGGCACTCTGCCGGAGGGGGAATCGACAACGGAGGGCTTCTACATCAACACCATAGCCCCTCCGATGAGTTGTGAGTAGTTTACCACAGACCTACGGGTCCATAGTTTAGCTAGATGGCTTCTTCACCCTTTTTGGATCTCAATACAATGTTCTCCCCCTCTATTCAATGTAATCTCTTTTTGCGGTGTGTTTGTCGAGATCCGATGAATTGTGGGTTTATGATCAAGTTTATCTATGAACAGTATTGGAATCTTCTCTGAATTCTTTTATGTATGATTTTTAACCCACAAGTATAGGGGATCGCAACAGTTTTCGATAAGTAAGAGTGTCGAACCCAACGAGGAGCTAAAGGTAGAACAAATATTCCCTCAAGTTCTATCGACCACCAATACAACTCTACGCACGCTTGACGTTCGCTTTACCTAGAAAAAGTATGAAACTAGAAGTACTTTGTAGGTGTGATGACCTAGGTTGCAAGAAAGTAAAGAGCGCGTAAATAAAGACTAGGGGATGTTTAGATAAAGACACAACTAAATTAGTAAAAGTAAAGAGCTTGTTGTCACGAGAAAGTTATTTGTCCCTAGGCAATCGATAACTAGACCGGTAATCATTGTTGCAATTCTATTTGAGGGAGAGGCATAAGCTAACATACTTTCTCTACTTGGATCATATGCACTTATGATTGCAACTCTAGCAAGCATCCGCAACTACTAAAGATTCATTAAGGTAAAACCCAACCATAGCATTAAAGTATCAAGTCCCCTTTATCCCATACGCAACAATCCCTCTTACACGGGTTTGTGTTTTAGTCACTCACCAACCCACAATAAGCGAATCATGAACGTCTTGCAACACCCTACAGCGGGAATCCCTCACGCTTGCGCGACACGGAGGGCACCATAGGACAGCACCAATAATAAAACATACAACTCAAACCAATCACGATCATCAAATAGCCATTAGGACAAAACGGATCTACTCAAACATCATAGGATATCCATACATCATTGGGAAATAATATATAGCGTTGAGCACCATGTTTAAGTAGAGATTACAACGGGTAAGAGAGAGTTTACACCGCTGCATAGAGATGGGGGAAGGTGATGGAGATGTTGGTGAAGACGACGGCGGTGTTGGTGAAGATCGCGGTGATGATGATGGCCCCCGACGGCGTTCCGGCGCCACCGGAAGCAAGGGGGAGCGAGCCCCCTTCTTCTTCTTCTTCCTTGGCCTTCTCCCTAGATGGGAGAAGGGTTTCCCCTCTGGTCCTTGGCTCCCATGGCTTGGGAGGGGCGAGAGCCCCTCCGAGATTGGATCTATCTTTCTGTTTCTGCGTTCCTTGATTCTACCCCTTCACCGTTTCCTTTATATCTGGAGATCCGTAACTCCGATTGGGGTGAATCTTTCGCACAGATCTTGCTCATAAAATTAGCTTTCTTGCGCCAAAAGAAGAGCGTCAACCTCCTTATGGGTGGACCACGAGGGTCAGGGGCGCGCCTGGGCGGGTAGGGCGCGCCCCCTACCTCGTGACCACCCGGACACCGTTTCGCGTTGATTTCACTTCCCAAAAATCATAAATATTCCAAAAAAATCTCAGTCCGTTTTTATCCCGTTTGGACTCCGTGTGATATTGGGTTTTTGCGAAACAAAAAACATGCAACAGACAGGAACTGGCACTAGGAACTGGATCAATATGTTAGTCCCAAAAATAGTATAAAAGGTTGCCAAAAGTATATAAAAGTTGGAGAATATTGGCATGGAACAATCAAAAATTATAGATACGACGGAGACGTATCAGCATCCCCACGCTTAATTCCTACTCGTCCTCGAGTAGGTAAATGATAAAAAAGATAATTTTTGATGTGGAATGCTACCTAGCATAATCTTGATCTTATGTCTAATCATGGCATGAATATTAAGACACGAGTGATTCAAGGCAATAATCTATCATTTGACATAAAAACAATAATACTTCAAGCACACTAATAAAGCAATCATGTCTTTTCAAAACAACAAGGCCAAAGCAAGCTTATCCCTACAAAATCATACAGTTTGGCCATGCTTCATCTTTGTTACACAAAATTCTCCCATCATGCACAACCCTGATGACGAGCCGAGCAATTGGTTCATACTTTTTAACGCGCTTCAGCGTTTTCAACCCTCACGCAATATATGAGCGCAAGCCATGGATATAGCACTATAGGTGGAATAGAAAATAATGATGGAGGTTTATATGGAGAAAACAAAAAGGGAGAAAGTCTCACATCGACGCGGCTAATCAACGGGCTATGGAGATGCCCATCAATTGATGTCAATGTGAGGAGTAGGGATTGCCATGCAACGGATGCACTAGAGCTATAAGTGTATGAAAGCTCAACAAAAAGAAACTAAGTGGGTGTGCATCCAACTTGCTTGCTCATGAAGACCTAGGGCATTTGAGGAATCCCATTGTTGGAATATACAAGCCAAGTTCTATAATGAAAATTCCCACTAGTATATGAAAGTGACAACATAGGAGACAATCTATATGAAGAACATGGTGCTACTTTGAAGCACAAGTGTGGAAAAAGGATAGTAACATTGCCCTTTTTATTTATTTATTTTTCTTTTCTTTTTGGGTGGGCTCCTTTGGCCCCCTTTTTTTATTTAGGCTTCTTTGGCCTTTCCTTTTTTTCTTTTTCTTTTTTTTCATGGGGCAATGCTCTATAATGATGATCATCACACTTTTATTTACTTACAACTCAATATTACAACTCGATACTAGAACAAAGATATGACTCTATATGAATGCTTCCGGTGGTGTACCGGGATGTGCAATGATCTAGCGTAGCAATGACATCAAAAAAAGGACAAGCCATGAAAACATCATGCTAGCTATCTTACGATCATGCAAAGCAATATGACAATAAATGCTCAAGTCATGTATATGATGATGATGGAAGTTGCATGGCAATATATCTCGGAATGGCTATGGAAATGCCATGATAGGTAGGTATGGTGGCTGTTTTGAGGAAGATATAATGAGGCTTATGTGTGATAGAGCGCATCATATCACGGGGTTTGGATGCACCGGCGAAGTTTGCACCAACTCTCGAGGTGAGAAAGGGCAATGCACGGTACCAAAGAGGCTAGCAATGATGGAAAGGTAAAAGTGCGTATAATCCATGGACTCACATTAGTCATAAAGAACTCATATACTTATTGCAAAAGTCTACTTAGCCCTCGAAGCAAAGTACTACTACGCATGCCCCTAGGGGGATAGATTGGTAGGAAAAGACCATCGCTCGTCCCCAACTGCCACTCATAAGGAAGACAATCAAAGAAACACCCCGTGCTTCAAATTTGTCACACAACGGTTACCATACGTGCATGCTGCGGGACTTGCAAACCTCAACACAAGTGTCTCTACAATCCACAACCACCCACTAGCATAACTCTAATATCACCATCTTTATATCGCAAAACTATTGCAAGGAATCAAACATATCATATTCAGCGATCTACAAGTTTATGTAGGATTTTATGACTAACCATGTGAATGACCAATTCCTGTTATCTCTCTAAATAAATATAAGTGAAGCAAGAGAGTTTAATTCTTTCTACAAAATATATTCCCACGCTCTAACAAATATAAGTGAAGCAAAAGAGCATTCTACAAATGGCGGTTTTCTATGTAAAGAGAAACAGGCAATCCAGACTTCAAATGATATAAGTGAAGCACATGAAGCATTCTATAAAGCCATACTCAAAAAAAAATTAAGTGAAGTGCAATGAGCATTCTATAAATAAACCAAGTATTATATCATACCAGCATGGTGCATAAAAGAAAAATAAAAACATAATTGCAAAAGACGCTCCAAGACTTGCACATAATGCATGAACGAAACGAATCCGAAAACATACCGATACTTGTTGAAGAAAGAGGGGATGCCTCCCCAGCATCCCCAAGCTTAGACGCTTGAGTCTCCTTGAATATTTACTTGGGGTGCCTCGGGCATCCCCAAGCTTGAGCTCTTGCCTCTCTTCCTTTTCCTCATATCGAGACCTCCTCGTTTAGACACTTCATCCACACAAAACTTCAACAGAAAACTGGGTAAGATCCGTTAGTATAATAAAGCAAATCACCACTCTAAGTACTGTTGCAAACCAATTCATATTTTGTTTTTGCATTGTGTCTACTGTAATATAACTTTTCCATGGCTTAATCCACTAATATAAATTGATAGATTCATCAAAACAAGCAAACTATGCATCAAAAACAGAATCTGTCAAAAACAGAATAGTCTGTAGCAATCTGAACATCCACTATACTTCTGTTACCCCAAAACTTCTACAAAAATTAGGAAAAATAAACAAGTTGTATATCAAGACAGTGCAAAAGGAATCAGAACCAATTGAGGTTCCACGTAAAAATGTAAAATCGTGCACTACAGCCAAAGTTTCTGTCCTGCACCGTACAAACCAACAAGCATTGTAAACATCCTAAAGGCAAATCTTGGCACATTATTTCTATAATACAATGGAATTATACAAGGGGATAATTATTTCTGATGAAAAGTTTCTGTAATCAAGATTCACAAAGTTTCCGTGAGCATGAACAAAGTTCAAGGAGCTCTCCCACTTCAACAATGCTTGTCTTTCTCACTTTCAATTTCCTTTTTGAAAAGTTTTTGTGTTCCCCTCTTTATTTTTTTTTGTTTTTAAACTATGTAAAAGCACTCAACAGAAATAAATGACTCTTAAATGACTCTCTAAAACTTCCGGGTTGTCTCCCTAGCAGCGGTTTCTTTAAAGCCATTAAGCTAGGCATTTAGTGGTCAAGTAATGGATCCACCCGGATCCCAAGGTATATCAAAGCCAATATTAATTAACAATGATTTGTAATTTAGTAGTGAGCAAAAAGTAACATATATCATTCAACAACGAAGTCTAACTCTCTTCCTATGCATCAGCATGTCATAAAAGAATAATTCATGCACACCAAGTAAAGGCCAATGCATATTATAAACAGTTTCTTGCAATTCTATCGTGTTCGAAACATAGAGAGGTGGAGACATAGTTCCTCTCTCATAATAATTGCAAGTAGGAGCAGAAAGCACATGCATATTATATCTATCAAAATCATCATGTGCAATGGTAAAAGGCAATCCATCAATATAATCCTCAATAAGCACAAACTTCTCCGATATAGTGTAGTAGGGAGAATTCAAAAAGATAATAGGACTATCATGCGTGGGTGCAATAGCAACAATTTCATGTTTAACATAAGGAACTATAGCAAGTTCATCTCCATAAGCATAATTCATATTGGCATCTTGGCCACAAGCATAGCAAGCATCATCAAAAAGGGATATTTCAAAAGAATCATAGGGATCATAACAGTCATCATAGCAATCATCCTTCAGTAAGCACGGAGGGGAATTAAATAATGTATGAGTTGGAGGGTTACTCTCATTAGAAGGTGGGCACGGGTAGCTAATCCGCTCTTCCTCCTTTTGTTCTTCGCTCTCCTCATCATCTTTTTCATCCAATGAGCTCATAGTTTCATCAATTTCTTCTTCCATAGCTTCCTGCAAAATATTAATCTCTTCTTGGACAGTGTTGACTTTCTTCATAAAAGCATTAATATAGTAATTGTATTCATAATTTTCATAGCAATATCCAAGTATAGCAAGATTTTCCGGCCTATAACCATCATCATCAAAAGCTTCATACTTTTCAAACAAAGCTTCAATATCATAGGCAGCCTTAAAAGCAACAAATTCTTCTATTTGTTCCACATCATAGTAATCATATATACCATTAGCATAAGAAGCTAAGGTTTCATTATCGTTAAATTTGCATGAAAAGGGGAGGTGTGGAGTCTTCATCCTAGAGCAACAAGTAATATCATATCTCATGCATAGATTCCAGGCATACCAACGCAACATCATAAATTGATCCCATAATAGTTTCCCTTTTTGTGTCGAGCGATAATCCCTAAAGTATTCACGTTGATCCAACGTGTCTCCCATTATAAAGTTGAATGGGGTTTTCTCAGGATTATCAAAGTAGTACATAATATCTCTCACATAATGAGAGTCGGGGGTTTTAGGAGTTACCCCATCCACATGAGTAGCAAGTACCTCTATTTTTTTGGTATTTTGTGTTCCATATCCATAACTAAAGATAGAGAACAACTAAGAACAGCAAATAAAAATTTCTTAGTGATAAAGCAAACAAGCACACACGAGAATATTCACCCCACGCTATGACTCCCCGGCAACGGTGCCAGAAAAAGGTCTTGATAACCCACAAGTATAGGGGATCGCAACAGTTTTCGATAAGTAAGAGTGTCGAACCAAATGAGGAGCTAAAGGTAGAACAAATATTCCCTCAAGTTCTATTTTGTAGGTGTGACAGGCTAGGTTGCAAGAAAGTAAAGAGCACGTAAATAAAGACTAGGGGCTGTTTAGATAAAGACACAACTAAATTAGTAAAAGTAAATAGCTTGTTGTCACGAGAAAGTTATTTGTCCCTAGGCAATCGATAACTAGACCAGTAATCATTGTTGCAATTCTATTTGAGGGAGAGGCATAAGCTAACATACTTTCTCTACTTGGATCATATGCACTTATGATTTGAACTCTACCAAGCATCCACAACTACAAAAGATTCATTAAGGTAAAACCCAACCATAGCATTAAAGTATCAAGTCCCCTTTATCCTATACGCAACAATCCCTCTTACTCGGGTTTGTGTTTCAGTCACTCACCAACCCACTATAAGCGAATCATGAACATATTGCAACACCCTACAGTGGGAATCCCTCACTCTTGCGCGACACGGAGGGCACCATAGGATAGCACCAATAATAAAACATACAACTCAAACCAATCACGATCATCAAATAGCCATTAGGACAAAACGGATCTACTCAAACATCATAGGATAGCCATACATCATTGGGAAATAATATATAGCATTGAGCACCATGTTTAAGTAGAGATTACAGCGGGTAAGAGAGAGGTTACACCGCTGCATAGAGATGGGGGAAGGTGATGGAGATGTTGGTGAAGATGACGGCGGTGTTGGTGAAGATCGCGGTGATGATGATGGCCCCCGGCGGTGTTCCGGCGCCACCGGAAGCAAGGGGGAGAGAGCCCCCCTTCTTCTTCTTCTTCCTTGGCCTTATCCCTAGATGGGAGAAGGGTTTCCCCTCTGGTCCTTGGGTACCATGGCTTGGGAGGGGCGAGAGCCCCTCCGAGATTGGATCTATCTCTCTGTTTCTGCGTTCCGTGATTCTACCCCTTCACCGTTTCCTTTATATCTGGAGATCCATAACTCCGATTGGGGTGAATCTTTCACCCAGATCTTGCTCATAAAATTAGCTTTCTTGCGCCAAAAGAAGAGCGTCAACCGCCTTACGGGTGGACCACGAGGGTCAGGGGCGCGCCTGGGTGGTAGGGCGCGCCCCCCTACCTCGTGACCACCCCGAACACCATTTCGCTTTGATTTTACTTCCCAAAAATCATAAATATTCCAAAAAAAATCTCCATATGTTTTTATCCCATTTGGACTCCGTTTGATATTGGGTTTCTGCGAAACAAAAAACATGCAACAGACAGGAACTGGCACTGGGCACTGGATCAATATGTTAGTCCCAAAAATAGTATAAAAGGTTGCCAAAAGTATATAAAAGTTGGATAATATTGGCATGGAACAATCAAAAATTATAGATACGAGAGAGACGTATCAATGGTTGAGTTATCTTTGCAAGTCTCTTCGAATTACCAGTTTGGTTTGGCCTACTAGATTGATCTTTCTTGCCATGGGAGAAGTGCTTAGCGTTGGGTTCAATCTTGCGGTGATCTTACCCAGTGACAGAAAGGGTTGCAAGACACATATTGTTGTTGCCAACGAGGATAACAAGATGGGGTTTATATCACATTGCATGTGTTTATCCCTCTACATCATGTCATCTTGCTTAATGCGTTACTCTGTTCTTATGAACTTAATACTCTAGATGCAGGCATGAGTCGGTCGATGTGTGGAGTAATAGTAGTAGATGCAGGCAGGGGTCGGTTTACTTGTTATGGACGTGATGCCTATATACATGATCATGCCTAGATAATCTCATAACTATGCGCTTTTCTATCAATTGCTCGACAGCAATTTGTTCACCCACCGTAATACTTATGCTCTCGAGAGAAGCCTCTAGTGAAACCTATGGCCCCGGGTCTATCTCTTATCATATTTGCTTTCAATCTACTTTTATTTGCATCTTTACTTTTTGCATCTATATTACAAAATACCAAAAATATATTATTATCTCTCTATCAGATCTCACTTCCGCAAGAGGCTGTGAAGGGATTGACAACCCCTTTATCGCGTTGGTTGCGAGTTCTCAGTTTGTTTGTGTAGGTGCATGGGACTTTTGAGGAGCCTCCTACTGGATTGATACCATGGTTCTCAAAACTGAGGGAAATACTTACGCTACACTTGCTGCATCACCCTCTCCTCTTCGGGGAAAACCAACGCAAGCTCAAGACGTAGCAAGAAGGATTTCTAGCGCTGTTGTCGGGGAGGTCTTCGCTCAAGTCAAGACATACCAAGTACCCATCACAAACCCATCTCCCTTGCATTTACTTTATTTGCCTCTCGTTTTCCTCTCCCCCACTTCATCCTTGCCGTTTTATTCGGCCTCTCTTTCCCAATCTCCTCTTTTTTTTGCTTGCCTTTTTTTGTTTGCTTGTGTGTTGGGTTACTTGTTGCCATGGCACAAGATAATACCAAGTTGTGTGACTTCTCGAATACCAATAATAATGATTTCCTTAGTACTCCGATTGCTCTTCTTAATGATGTTGAGTCTTGTGAAATAAATGCTGCTTTGCTGAATCTTGTGATTAAAGATCAATTCGCCGGCCTTCCTAGTGAAGATGCCGCTACTCATCTAAACAATTTTGTTGATTTGTGTGATATGCAAAAGAAGAAAGATACGGATAACAATATTGTCAAATTGAAGTTATTTCCGTTTTCGCTTAGAGATCGTGCTAAAATTTGGTTTTCATCTTTGCCCAAAAATAGTATTGATTCTTGGAACAAGTGCAAAGATGCTTTTATCTCTAAGTATTTTCCTCCCGCTAAGATCATCACTCTTAGGAACGATATTATGAATTTTAAACAACTAGATCATGAGCATGTTGCCCAATCTTGGGAAAGAATGAAATTGATGCTTAGCAATTGCCCTACTCATGGTTTGAATTTATGGATGATCATACAAAAAATTTATGCCGGTTTGAACTTTGCTTCTAGAAATCTCTTAGATTCGGCCGCGGGAGGCACATTTATGGAAATTACGTTAGGAGATGCTACAAAATTGCTTTATTATATTATGGCTAATTATTCTCAATGGCACACCGAAAGATCTTCTAGTAAAAAAAATGCATGCTATAGAAGAAATCAATGTTTTGAGTGGAAAGATGGATGAATTTATGAAGATGTTTGCTACTAAAAATACTCCTCTTGATCCCAATGATATGCCTTTGTCTTCCTTGATTGAGGATAATAATGAATCTATGGATGTGAATTTTGTTGGTAGGAATAGTTTTGGAAACAATGCTTATAGAGGAAATTTTAATACTAGACCGTTCCCTAGTAATCCCTCTAATAATTATGGAAATTCCTACAATAATTCTTATGGTAACATTAATAAGATGCCCTCTGATTTTGAGAATGGTGTGAAAGAATTTATGATTTCTCAAAAGAATTTTAATGCTTTGCTTGAAGAAAAATTGCTCAAAGTTGATGATTTGGCTAGGAACGTTGATAGACTTTTGCTTGATGTTAATTCTCTTAAACTTGGATCTTCTTCTCCTAAGCATGATATCAATGAGTCTCTCAAAGTAATGAGAATTTCCATTGACGAGTGCAAGGAAAGAACCGCTAGATTGCGTGCTAAAAAAGAAAGCTTTATAAAAGCGTGTTCTTCTAGTCTCCATGAAAACAACGATGAGGATCCTAAAGTTATTGATGCGTCTCCGATTAGATCTATGTTTTGCAATATGAATTTTTATGATTATGGGAGTGATGATGAATCCACTTTGCCTAGAAGGCGTCCCAAAAATTCGGAGTCTTTAGATCTTAATGCTAAATTTGGTAAAAGAGAGATTGGAGAATCCTCAACTTCTAATAATATTGAACCTACTATCTCGGATTTCAAGGAATTTGATTATGATAATTGCTCTTTAAAAGGTTGTATTTCCTTATTGCAATCCGTTGTTAATTCTCCTCATGCTTATAGTCAAAATAAAGCTTTTACCAAACATATCGTTGATGCCTTGTTGCAATCTTATGATGAAAAACTGAATTTGGAAGTTTCTATACCTAGAAAACTTAATGATGAGTGGGAACCTACTATAAAGATTAGAATTAAAGATTATGAGTGTTTTGCCTTGTGTGATTTGCGTACTAGTGTTTCCACGATTCCGAAAACTTTATGTGATATTCTAGGTTTCCATGATCTTGATGATTGCTCTTTAAATTTGCTCCTTGCGGATTCTACCATTAAAAAGCCTATGGGAAGGATCAATGATGTTCTTATTGTTGCAAATAGAAATTTGGTTCCCGTAGATTTTATCGTTCTTGATATAGATTGCAATCTTTCTTGCCCTATTATTCTTGGTAGACCTTTCCTTAGAACGATTGGTGCGATTATTGATATGAAGGAAGGGAACATTAGATTTCAATTTCCTTTAAAGAAAGGCATGGAGCACTTTCCAAGAAAGAAAGTCAAATTACCTTATGAATCTATCATGCGTGCTACATATGAATCTAGTGCCCAAGATGGCACTAGTTAAATCTATCCTTGCTTTTATGCCTAGCTAGGGGCGTTAAACGATAGCGCTAGTTGGGAGGCAACCCAATTTTTCTTTATCTTTTTGTTTTTGCTCCTGTTTAGGAATAAATCTTGCATCTACTCTCTGTTTAGATGTGTTTTTATCTTTTAATTAGTGTTTGTGCCAAGTAGAACCTATAGGATAACCTACGATGATAGTTGATTTGATTCTGCTGAAAAACAGAAACTTTGTGCGCACGAATATAATTTTGTTAAATCACAAGAACATTCTTTTGCGTTGATTCTTTTTTCTTCTGTTCAATAGACAAATTTTCCAGGACTTCCTATTTTTGTAGGATATTTAGAGTTCCAGAAGTTTGTGTTAGTTACAGATTGCTACAGACTGTTGTGTTTTTGACAGATTCTGTTTTTCGTGTGTTGTTTGCTTGTTTTGATGCATCTATGGCTAGTAATTTAGTTTATGAACCATAAGTAAGTTGGAATACAGTAGGTTTAACACAAAAATAAATAAAGAATGAGTTAATTGTAGTACCTTATGTGGTGGTTTTGTTTTCTTTCACTAACGGAGCTTATAAGATTTCCTGTTGAGTTTTGTGTTGTGAAGTTTTCAACTTTTGGGTAAAGCTTTTATGGACTATGGAATAAAGGGTGGCAAGAGCCTAAGCTTGGGGATGCCCATGGCACCCCAAGATATTCAAGAGTAGCCAAAAGCCTAAGCTTGGGGATGCCCCGGGAAGGCATCCCCTCTTTCGTCTTCGTTCATTGGTAACTTTACTTGGAGCTATATTTTTGTTCGCCACATGATATGTGTTTTGCTTGGAGCGTCGTGTATTATATTAGTATTTGTTTGTTAATTTACCACAATCATCCTTGCTGTACACACCTTTTGGGAGAAGCCTATTTGATTAGAATTTTGTAGAATACTCTATGTGCTTCACTTATATCTTTTGAGCTTGATAGTTTTTGCTCTAGTGCTTCACTTATATCTTTTAGAGAACGGTGGTGTCTTAATTTTGAAGAAATTGCTAGTCTCTCATGCTTCACTTAAATTATTTGAGAGTCTTTTAGAATAGCATGGTATTTGCTATTGTCAAAAAGTTGGTCCTAGAATGATGAGCATCCAAGTTGGGTATAATAAAAACTATCATAGAAAAAGAATTGGATGCTATGATCAACTTGATGCTTGATAATTGTTTTGAGATATGGAGGTAGTAATATTAGAGTCATGCTAGTTGAGGTGATTATGAAAAATACTTGTGTTAAGGGTTGTGATTCCCGTAGCATGCACGTATGGTGAACCGCTTTGTGATGAAGTTGGAGCACAATTTTATTTATTGATTGTCTTCCTTATGAGTGGCGGTCAGGGACGAGCGATGGTCTTTTCCTACCAATCTATCCCCTTAGGACCATGTGTGTAGTACTTTGATTTTTGATGATTTCTAATTTTTGCAACAAGTATATGAGTTCTTTTGATTAATGTTGAGTCCATGGATTATACACACCCCTTTTCACCCTTCCATCATTGCTAGCCTCTCTTGTGCCGCACAATTTTCACCGGTACCATAAACCCTTTATTTACCTTCCTCAAAACAGCCACCATACCTACCTATTATGGCATTTCCATAGCCATTCCGAGATATATTGCCATGCAACTTTCCACCATTCCGTTCATATGACACACATTACTTTTGTCATATTGCTCTTTGCATGATCATGTAGTTGACATCGTATTTATGGCAAGGCCACCTTCATAATTTTCATACATGTCACTCTGGATTCATTGCATATCCCGGTATATCGCCGGAGGCATTCATATAGAGTCATATTTTGTTCTAGCTTTGAGTTGTAAATCCATAAAAGTGTGATGATCTTCATTTTTAGAGCATTGTCCTCGTGAGGAAAGGATGATGAAGACTATGATTCCCCCACAAGTCAGGATGAGACTTCGGACTTTACAAAAAGAAA
>NC_041387.1:521252935-521310659 GCF_002162155.2 Triticum dicoccoides | reverse complement strand
AAAAAATAAAATGAGAGAAAAAGAGAGAAAGGACAATGCTACTATCTCTTTTTCCACACTTGTGCTTCAAATAGCACCATGATCTTCATGATAGAGCGTCTCATATGTTGTCACTTTCATATACTAATGAGAATTTTTCATTATAGAACTTGGCTTGTATATTCCAATGATGGGCTTCCTCAAAAGTACCCTAGGTCTTCGTGAGCAAGCAAGTTGGATGCACACCCACATAGTTTCTTTTGTTGAGCTTTCATATATTTATAGCTCTAGTGCATCTGTTGCATGGCAATCCCTACTCACTCACATTGATATCTATTAATGGGCATCTCCATAGCCCGTTGATACGCCTAGTTGATGTGAGACTATCTTCTCCTTTTTGTCTTCTCCACAACCACCATTCTATTCCACATATAATGATATGTCCATGGCTCACGCTCATGTATTGCGTGAAAGTTGAAAGAGTTTGAGATTATTAAAGTATGAAACAATTGCTTGGCTTGTCATCGGGGTTGTGCATGATAAAATACTTTGTGTGATGAAGATAGAGCAACAACCAGACTATATGATTTTGTAGGGATAACTTTCTTTAGCCATGGTATTTTTAGAAGACATGATTACTTTGATCAATATACTTGAAGTATTACTATTTCTTTTGTCAATATGAACTTTTATTTTGGATTCATTTGGATCTGAACATTCATGCCACAATGAAAGAAAATTACATTATGAATTATGCTAGGTAGCATTCCACATCAAAAATTCTCTTTTTATCATTTACCTACTCGATGACGAGCAGGAATTAAGCTTGGGGATGCTTGATACGTCTCCAACGTATCTATAATTTTTGATTGTTCCATGCTATTATATTACCCCTTTTGGATGTTTATGGGCTTTATTCTACACATTTTATATCATTTTTGGGACTAACCTACTAACCGGAGGCCCAGCCCATATTGTTGTTTTTTTGCCTATTTCACTATTTCGAAGAAAAGGAATATCAAAC
Source organism: Triticum dicoccoides (assembly GCF_002162155.2). Classification (NCBI taxonomy): domain Eukaryota; kingdom Viridiplantae; phylum Streptophyta; class Magnoliopsida; order Poales; family Poaceae; genus Triticum; species Triticum dicoccoides. The sequence continues at coordinate 521,309,656 of NC_041387.1, read as the reverse complement.
GGAGTCCAAATGGAACGAAACCTTCGGGAGCATTATTTTTGGAACAAATCTGATCCGGAGAGCCTGGAGTGCAAGTCAAGAAAGCTCCGAGGGCCCCGCGAGATAGGACGGCACGGCCCCCTGTCTCATGGGCCCCTCGGGCGTCCACCGACGTACTTCTTCCTCCTATATATATATCCACGGACCCCGAAAACATCCAGGAGCACCACGAAACACAAATTCCACTGCCGTAACCTTCTGTATCCGCGAGAACCCGTCTTGGAGCCTTCGCCGGCACTCTGCTGGAGGGGGAATCGACCATGGAGGGCTCTACATCAACACCATAGCCCTCCGATGAGTTGTGAGTAGTTTACCACAGACCTACGGGTGCATAGTTATTAGCTAGATGGCTTCTTCTCTATTTTTGGATCTCAATACAATGTTCTCCCCCTCTCTTGTGGAGATCTATTCGATGTAATCTCTTTTTGCGGTGTGTTTGTCGAGATCCGATGAATTGTGGGTTTATGATCAATTTTATCTTTGAATAATATTGGAATCTTCTCTGAATTCTTTTATGTATGATTGAGTTACCTTTGCAAGTCTCTTCGAATTATCGGTTTGGTTTGGCCTACTAGATTGATCTTTCTTGCCATGGGAGAAGTGCTTACCTTTGGGCTCAATCTTGCGGTGTTCTTACCAGTGACAGAAAGGGTTGCAATACACGTATTGTATTGTTGCCATCGAGGATAACAAGATGGGGTTTATATCATATTGCATGTGTTTATCCCTCTACATCATGTCATCTTGCTTAATGCATTACTCTGTTCTTATGAACTTGATACTCTAGATGCAGGCAGGAGTCGGTCGATGTGTGGAGTAATAGTAGTAGATGCAGGCAGGAGTCGGTCTACTTGTTATGGACGTGATGCCTATATACATGATCATGCCTAGATAATCTCATAACTATGCACTTTTCTATCAATTGCTCGACAGTAATTTGTTCACCCACCGTAATACTTATGCTCTCGAGAGAAGCCTCTACTGAAACATATGGCCCCGGGTCTATCTCTTATCATATTTGCTTTCAATCTACTTTTATTTGCATCTTTACTTTTTGCATCTATATTACAAAATACCAAAAATATATTATTATCTCTCTATCAGATCTCACTTTTGCAAGAGGCCGTGAAGGGATTGACAACCCCTTAATCGTGTTGGTTGCGAGTTCTCAGTTTGTTTGTGTAGGTGCGTGGGACTTTTGAGGAGCCTCCTACTGGATTGATACCTTGGTTCTCAAAACTGAGGGAAATACTTACGCTACACTTGCTGCATCACCCTCTCCTCTTCGGGGAAAACCAACGCAAGCTCAAGACGTAGCATCGGTCACCCTTGACGAAAGCACTTATGTGACGCGCGATTTATCGTCATGGAAGTGGACACTTCCGTGATGATAATTTTGGTAATGTCATGGAACACTTCTACGATAGCACAGGTATGACTATCTTGATTCTGTCAAAAAACGTCATGGATTTACATGCATGACAAAAAACGCGACCTACTGTGACAAACACGTATCATCACGGAAGTGTTTTTTTTTTTGTAGTGTGGAAGTTGTCTAGGAACGCGTCCTCCAGGTTTTTCCAACTGCCGATGGAATTTTCCGGTAGGTTATTTAGCCAGTGCCAGGCCGGTCCTTTGAGTTTAAGGGGAAGATACTTGATGGCATGTAGATTGTCACCACGGGCCATGTGAGTGTGGAGAAGGAAATCTTTGATCCATACTGCGGGGTCTGTTGTGCCATCGTATGATTCGATGTTTACGGGTTTAAACCCTTCTGGGAATTTGTGATCCATCACTTCGGCAGTGAAGTAGAGGGGTTGTGCGGTGCCTCTATGCCAGGCTATGTGGCTACGCGGTTCGAATAAGTCTGGTTGGCTATGTTCGGCCCAGTCGGACTTGTTGACAGTGTATCTGGCATGACGATCATTGTCACGTGTTGGGGCGCGCCCCCGTGATCCGTAGATCGATCTTGGTTGTTTTGCCTGTTGCCCTGGGCCGTAGTGTATTGGAGTGGGGGTGCGGGCTGGTATTCGGGCTGATACGCTATTTTATCCCGGCCACGAGGTGGCCGGTCAGCCTTGTCCGGTGCTAGTAGTATAGGCTCCTCCTCGAGTTGAGGTAGAAACTTGTGCTTGGGGTAACCTTTAGTGTGGCGCTCAAGTCCATATTCCTCGGCTGCCAGGACTTCAGTCCATCTATTTGTGAGCAGATCTTGATCAGCTTGGAGCTGCTGCTGCTTATTTTTCAGGCTCCTCACAGTGGCCATAAGCCGGCGCTTGAAGCACTCCTGCTCTACGGGATCCTCAGGCACGCCGAATTCATCGTCGCCGAGGCTCATCTCGTCTTCGGAAGGGGGCATGTAGTTGTCCACCGCCGGGTATCCATCCGTTGCCTGTTCGTCTGGGTTGACCTACCCGTCTTCCTGTTCGTCCTGCTTGAAGGCAGGTGATCGGGGTTGTATTCATCTTCGGCACCATATGGATTGTTTTCGTCTCCTGTGCCGGTATTGCTGTGGCGGGGCTTGGAGCGGCGCTGATGACGCCCATGCTTTGCTTTCTTCCTGAGGGGTTATCCTCCATTGCCTCATCGCCATTGGTTTCTTTTGGAGTGTCCACCATATATATATATATATATATATATATATATATATATATATATATATATATATATATCATACGAGGAGGTGGCTGTCTAGCGCCCCGTGAGCGGTGGTTCCTATTCTTCTCCTACATCGTCGTCCACACCGTTGATGTCTTCAGAGTCGAAGTCAAGCACGTCGGTCAAATCATCAACAGTGGCAATGAAGTGGGTGGTGGGTGGGCAACGAATTCCCTCGTCGCCTGCTTCCCACTCGAGCCGGACATAGTTCGGCCAAGAGTCTCCTGACAAAGAGAGAGACTTTAATGAGTTCAGCATGTCGCCAAAGGGCGAGTGCTGGAAGATATCCGCAGCGATGAACTCCATTACCGGAGCCCAAACAGATTCGGCGGGCTCGGGGGCGTGCGGTCTGGAACCTACAGCCGGACACGAGTCCGGGGATCCGGTGACAGAGGCTTCCTTGGGGGTGGAGTCTGTGTTCGGCTCTACCGCCGATGAGTGTGCGACCTCCGGGGCAGGGTCCATTCACCCGTCCTCGGACGACGCGATCTGCTCTGGATTTAGGTCTAGAGCTCCTGCAGGTGCGATATCCCGAGTATTGTCCGGCAGCAGGTCTAAGCCATGCTCGTCGTGACTGTTCGGTGCTCCTAGCATAGGCCCGAATCCGTCGAAGATCAAGTCTCCGTGGATATCGGCTGTGTAGTTCAAGTTCCCGAACCTAAGCTAATGGCCAGGGGTGTAGCTGTCGATCTGCTCCAGATGGCTAAGCGAATTGGCCTGCAGTGCGAAGCCGCCGAACACGAAGATCTGTCCGGGGAGAAAAGTCTCACCCTGGACTGCGTTGTTGTTGATGATTGAAGGAGCCATCGAGCCTTCCGGCGACGATACAGGGGAACTCTCAATAAAAGCACCAATGTCAGTGTCAAAACCGGTGGATCTCGGGTAGTGGGTCCCGATCTGTGCATCTAAGGCTAATGGTAACAGGAGGCAGGGGACACGATGTTTACCCAGGTTCGGGCCCTCTCGATGGAGGTAAAACCCTACTTCCTGCTTGATTGATCTTGATGATATGAGTATTACAAGAGTTGATCTACCACGAGATCGTAGAGGCTAAACCCTAGAAGCTAGCCTATGATGATTATGATTGTTCTCGTCCTACGGACTAAATCCTCCGGTTTATATAGACACTGGAGGAGGCTAGGGTTACACAGAGTTGGTTTACAAAGAAGGAGATCTAATATCCGGATCGCCAAGCTTGTCTTCCGCGCAAAGGAGAGTCCCATCCGGACACGGGACGAAGTCTTGAGTCTTGTATCTTCACGGTCCAACAGTCCGGCCAAAGTATATAGTCCGGCTGTCCGGATACCCTCTAATCTAGGACTCCCTCAGCAGCATCAGAGGTGTCATGGTGCTTCCTCTTCCTGGCCTCAGCCTCAGCTTGCCTTGTCTTTTTTTGTTCTGAAGCTGCTGATAGGACCTTTGGCTTCGAGCCAATCATACTAGTAGGGAAGACAATGCTTGGTTGTTCCTGCTTTGGAGCTTCGGTTTCAGCTTCAATAGACTTCTTCTTTTTCTTGGCAGCCAGCTTGGGGTCAATGCCTGGACGCCCAAGTGTCTTTCTCTTCTCAGCCTCATTGTGGGCCTGAACGCATTTTTCAGCGTAGTACTTCATGCGGTCACGGGAGCCTTTAGCTTCCTCACACTTCTTGTTGAACTGGGCCTTGAGGTCAGTCATCATTTTTTTAAACTTTTGAATATCAGCAACACTAAGCTTGGCCATATGCTTCTTAAACTTTGCCTTCTCATAGTCAAACTTGATTTTTAGCTCAATAGTCTTTTGAGCTATGGCAAGTTCCTTGGCAATGCAGCCCTGAAATGTGACGCTTATGTCAACAAGCAGTTGCAGATCATCAATGTTGATGGTGGTATCATCAAAACATTCATCAATGAAATGATTGAGAATATCAGCATCAAACAAAGGCAAATCTTTGAAGATTTCGGCCTCCTGTTTGCTCTTGATGAGCATATCCAGAGCATCAGCAGCAAGATCTTCATCGCTTGATAGATCAATTACATTCTCTTCATTTCGCAGAATGCTAGCTGGAGTAAGATCATTCCTAGAAATCTTCTTGGGCCTCTTGGTCTTCTTGGAGACGCAAGATTGATCTTCAGACTGCACACTGGATTCAGGAGGTGTAGATTTCAATGGATTCGCAGTGGAAGATTTTGGAGCAACAAAGGGCTTGGAAGCTTTTGTCTTCTTGTTCTTCTTCTGCTACTTCGGGGGCTCAGGAGCATCCTCAGAGTCCGCTTCTTCAGCAGATTGATCAACTGTGGCCCTTTGTGCTACAATATGGGAGAGAAGCCCATCGAAGCCATTGAAGGGGACAATGGCATTCAAATTGGCTTCACGAGTGCCGTCAGGCCTTGGAACAGACGGACCAGGGTTAAAGTTGAGTCCGAATGCTTTCTTGTTCTTAGTAGCAGACTCCTTTGCAAACATATAGTTTCTCTTGAACAGATCATCATCACGACACCATCGAAGAGATGATGGGTCGGCATAGCCATGCTAAGGTCATCTTACCATGCAAGGGTAGAAGCCTTTAGCAATGGCTTCAGGCTTTGTAACAGCCTGGTTTTTGGCCCTTTTCTTTTTCTTTTGATTTATTTGTTTTTGCTCTGTTTTTCTTTTTGGAGTGGTTCTGTGGCCTTGCTACCTGGGAAATCATCCTCATTACCCCTCCCAAGTGGCTCATAATTCCCAACACCTTGCCAAGATCATGTCACTTCACTACTTGACCAAACCCTAATTTCTTTTTCTAGGGAAAATCCTTTTTCTATTAAAGGAATAACCCTGTCTGCCCTAGGTTGTGAAGTACCCTATATTTATGTCCATCCAAAAATCCCCAAATAATTCTGATAATTCCTTTGGGTCATATATAGCTCAAATATGCCCAAACATTTCTTTGGCCAGTTCAAAAATAATTCCCCAATATTCCTTTTTCTATTCTTCCCTAAATGGAACTTTGTGAAGGAAGTGCCATTTATATTTTTCCTAGTGGCTCCCAACCTTTTTGGGCATGCTTATATGTCCAAATAATTGCCTCATGCACAAGTTCAACATTATTTGCTTAGCCAATCTTCCTCAGTGATTTTTCAAAATTTATGTCTAACAGAAGGCTTTGTGAAGGAAGTACTATCTAGGAGTATCAAAACGAGTTTAACTTTTACACACTCCTTAATGTGCTCATATTAACCCCCTCCACCCATTTGCAGCCCCATCCAATCATCTATGTGAGCATAGGAGAAAATCTTTGATTCTGGCAATATTTTTAGGTTGTGAAGCAAGTGTATTTTATATTGCTTCAAAAACCCTGATAAATCACTAGATCGTTCTTATATCCATACAACATATCTCCACCCAATTTGGTATCATTTCAATGAGACATTTAACCCCAAAAATTATTCCAAGTTTCTGGACAGAAATGATGTTTGTGAAGCAAGTGCCATTTTGGCTTGTCCATTTGGCATGAGCTTTTTACAGCATCTTCATATGTCCAAATTATCAATCTTTGCCCAATCTTAGCCCAAGTTGCTTCTCCATGTGAGTGTATCATCCAAGTTTAGTTTCTGACCAAATTTGGCAGTTGCAAAGCAACTATATTAGTTTCTGCTCCATTATGATCCAAAACCTCTAGGACTGTAGTCCTTCGATAGCTAAACACCCCACACAACTTATTTGGCTTCAAGAAATTCCCTGTTGATCACCAGTGCATGGCTAAGTTTACTGCAGTAAACGTCAGAGCTCCATTCCAACCCAACCACAGTGCCTTAGATCAAGCTAATGCCCCATAAATGCTCCACCCTGGAAGGACTAGCTCCCAGACATAGTTTGCCATCCTCTACAGCCCTCCCTGTGCCATGTCGTGTGGTGACCACGCAACTGACATGCCTGTGCGCGCGCTCTGTGCGCTGTGGTGTGTCCAGAGCATTGTTTGTGCTTCGGCACCACTCCCCCTTGTCGTCTTAGAGATTGTGAGCATGTCCAGTGGCTACATCTCATCGTCGCCGTTCCAATGGACCCCTGTCCCCCTCCGGCAGCTTCCTCACCGACGCAAACCGCCGCGTGCCCACGGACGTACAGTGGCATTTGGCTCGGTTCGTCGCCGTCGTCTTCCTCCCTGCGCTCCCTTGGCCGTCTCTACCCCGTCAGACTCCCCCTGTGCATCCTCCATTGCCTTCCCCCAAGTCCTTGCGCGAGCACATGCGTCCGTGATGCCGGACATGTATCCACGGCGACGCCAGCTCGACCTCCTCGCCTCGGCTATATATAGCCCTCCCCGAGCCGTTTGAGCATCCCACCAGCCTCACCTCACTCCCCTAGTCCTCCTAAGCCTCTTCCCCTACCTCTTGGAGCCCTCCACGACCACCATTGCCTCCACGGCCGCCGGCCATGCTCGGCTAGATTTGCTCAACGCCGTCCCCCTCCATGCCCTCCACCACCACCAGAGATGTCCCTCAACACCCACAAGGTCACCCCGACCTCCATCTTCTCCTCTGGTGGCTTGTGGCCGTGTGCTCGACGGCACCCGAAGCAGACGCGCCGGCTTCCCACACTCTCCCAAGCTCTTCGGTGGCCGTGTCCTACCTAAAGGGGACCGTCTCGTCCTGCTAATCATGCCAGTAGGTCGGGCGCCTCGAATGGTGGACTGTGCCGCCGGCTATCGTCGTCGGGGCGGCCGGCCTCGCCTCTGCCTCAACGCGTCATCGGGGGAGAAGGAGCAGGCGCGGGAGGAGGGAGTTGACTAACAGCATGGACCCCACGGGCCCTAGGTGTCAGCGACCCAAGCCGCGACCCCTCCCTGCCAGCTGGCCGTGGGCCCCGCGTGTCAGCGAGACTAGGCCCAGCACCGCCCCCTACTGATGTGGATAAGTGGACACGGCTTTTGCCGTGTATGCTTTCATCCACCGAAAGCGTATTTCCCAGAGTGCGCATTCTGTTTTTCTGTTAAGGGCCTGTTTGTGATGATTTTTATTACAAAGAGGTCCCTGGCAGAAAAACAACTATAAATTTTCACCAGTAGCTCCAAATCAGGTGAATCCAAAGCCCACGTCTTTGTTTCGTCGAGCCCGTTCTGCTGGAACCATTTTCACCATGTTTTAACATTCTGAAAATAACCATTATGTCCTTGCACTTATTCATCCCCCTCCGAGAGAGTATGATTTCTGGCGATTCATTCCGCGAGTTTCTCGCACTTTCTCCCGGTGATTTCTTCCACCCCAGGCAAGCCACACCCTCCATTTGCATCACTTCAATGCAGTGACATGGTTTAATCTATTTAAACTTGTTTAAAATATTGTTTTAGCTACTTGTGATCTGTGCATGACATTTTCTCGGGGTGTTATTTTGATCTTGTTGATGCCATGCTATTGTTTGGATTACTAGGAGTTATGTTTGTAGTTGATGAGTATCATATTGCCATTGGAGTATTAGTGGTCGATATTATGATTGTTTTCATGATGATATCTGTTATTATATTTTGGAGAATTTCTTTGGATGTCATGCTGCCTTTGGATTATTAGTGGTTAGTATGATTATTTTCATGATGCTAGTCGATGTTCTGTTGCTTGGAGTATTAATTTCGGAGATGATGCTTACGTGTGGATCTTAGCAAGATAGCTTTGTTCTGGTTAATGGAGTAGTAGAGTTATTGTTTTCAGATTCATCATGATAGAAATATTATGCTATCTTTGGAGTATTTTGATATGAGGATATTATGCTCAGATTATTTGTTGGATATTGCTATGACTTGGATTATAGTCTGATAGTTGATATCAGAGTATCAGTTATCACAATTCTATTTTTGGGGATAAATTCCATCATTAAGTTGGTCAGGTGCAGCCGAACCGGGCTTCCTCCAGTGCAACCACATTTGCCTTTATGGGAAGGCCCTAATGCGATGCTATTGCCGTGTCTCTTGCCGGTGCCTGCTACGTCTTGAGCTAGAGTTGGTTTTCCCCGAAGAGGAGAGGGTGATGCAGCAAGTGTAGTGTAAGTATTTCCCTCAGTTTGAGAACCAAGGTATCAATCCAGTAGGAGGCTCCTCAAAAGTCTCACGCACCTACACAAACAAACTGAGAACTCGCAACCAACGCAATAAAGGGGTTGTCAATCCCTTCACGACCACTTGCGAAAGTGAGATCTAATAAAGAAAGTAAGATAAGATAAATATATTTTTGGTATTTTATAATATATATGCAAAAAGTAAAGATGCAAATAAAAGTAGATTGAAACCAAATATGATAAGAGATAGACCCGGGGGCCATAGGTTTCACTAGAGGCTTCTCTCGAGATAGCATAAGTATTACGGTGGGTGAGCAAATTACTGTCGAGCAATTGATAGAAAAGCGCATAGTTATGAGATTATCTAGCCATGATCATGTATATAGGCATCACGTCCATAACAAGTAGATCGACTCCTGCCTGCATCTACTACTATTACTCCACACATCGACCGAATCCTACTGGCATCTAGAGTATTAAGTTCATAAGAACAGAGTAACGCATTAAGCAAGATGACATGATGTAGAGGGATAAACTCATGCAATATGATATAAACCCCATCTTGTTATCCTCGATGGCAACAACACAATACGTGTCTTGCAACCTTTTCTGTCACTAGGTAAGAACACCGCAAGATTGAACCCAAAGCTAAGCACTTCTCCCATGGCAAGAAAGATCAATCTAGTAGGCCAAACCAAACTGATAATTCGAAGAGACTTGCAAAGATAACTCAATCATACATAAAAGAATTCAGAGAAGATTCAAATATTATTCATAGATAAACTTGATCATAAACTCACAATTCATCGGATCTCAACAAACACACCACAAAAAGAGTTTACATCGAATAGATCTCCACAAGAGAGGGGGATAACATTGTATTGAGATCCAAAAAGAGAGAGAAGCCATCTAGCTAATAAATATGGACTCGTAGGTCTGTGGCAAACTACTCACAACTCATCGGAGGGGCAAGGATGTTGATGTAGAAGCCCTCCGTGGTCGATTCCCCCTCCGACAGAGTGCCGACGAAGGCTCCAAGATGAGATCTCGTGGATACAGAAGCTTACGGCGGTGGAAATTGTGTTTCGTGGTGCTCCTGGATGTTTTCGGGGTACGTAGGTATATATATGAGGAAGAAGTACATCGGTGGTCGCCCGAGGGGCCCACGAGACAGGGGGGCGCGCCCTATAGGGGGGGCGTGGCCTCCTATCTCGTGGCTTCCTCGGCAGCTTCTTGACTTGCACTCCAAGCTCTCCGGATCACGTTCGTTCCAAAAATCATGCTCCCGAAGGTTTCATTCCGTTTGGACTCCGTTTGATAATCCTTTTCTTCGAAATACTGAAATAGGCAAAAAAATAGCAATATGGGCTGGGCCTCCGGTTAGTAGGTTAGTCCCAAAAATGATATAAATGTGTAAAATAAAGCCCATAAACATCCAAAAGGGGTAATATAATAGCATGGAACAATCAAAAATTATAGATACGTTGGAGATGTATCAGTGCCTCCAACGAGGGAAGGTTATGGGAGCGTGCTACCCTAATCAGGTAGGCGGACATAAGCCTTGTGTGACCGTTGTTGTTGTTTTGTGCACATGTCGTCGTTTGGGACAGTTTATTGTTTTGGCCACGACGGTGGCCGTTGGTGTCTTTGGTAGACATGGGCCCACCCAGGACTAGCCCAGTGGGGAGTGAGTCGGAGTGGCCGGGAGAGTGTCATGGCAGTAGATCGGTTTTGTCGGAATGCCATTGGTCCACCCGAATGGGAGTGCGAGGCCATGGGTTCCGTGGTGTGGGTAAAGTGTGCTACCTCTGCAGAGTGTGTTTGTTTAAACTATCAATAGCCACGTCCTCGGTCATGGGCATGGGTTCGTACTAGGTCACACCGTTCATCAACACTCACATGACGGAATGACTTATAGGTGATTTATATGTTGATATTTTGAGCAGTACACATTGGCAGGATGTTGATGATGATGCTGGGGACCAAGTGTTGGTCATGGTAGTGATCGGCGGAAAGATCACCGTTTGAGACCAAGTGTTGGTCATGGTTGTGATCGCCGGAAAGATCACCGTTTGGTTAGAAGGTAACCCGATCCAAGACCACGAGGTTGGTCCATTTGTGATCCTTGAATGATCACCGTTTGGTTTTGATCACGAGGTGATCGAGATGGTATATTGCTTGGCCGGTTAGCCAAGAAAGATATGGTTATGGAGATCTGAGATGGTGATTTATCAGTATTGTAGTAGTTTCATACCATGCTTAGTAGTTGCTGTTGTATCATGGTAGTTGTTAATTTAATTAACCTGCTTAATGCTATGTTGTTGTCTTGCCTTGATGTTTTTGATTGTTGTGATCTTTCAAGTACATTCAATGTACTGACCTAGCGTGTCATGCCAGATTGCAGGTGATGCCATGATCGCTTGATTGCTTGTTGTGGTTTCCGTTCGTGCGAGCTAGATCGTGTCCCAGCCAGAGTCCCTGTGGAGTGGAGTTAACTACCTTCATCGTTGTTCCACTGCTAGAAGATTTCCGCTGCTACGAGTTGTTCCGCTGCTAGCATAGAGCAAGTGTAGCATCGCAGGCGTAGTCTCGCCATGCTGATGTGAACCTTTGTAACATCAGACCTGTGTATTTATCCTTTGTAATAAGAGCTAATTTGTTCTATGTCAAGCAGTGACGTATTCTAGAAGAGTTCTCCTTGATCTATGGGCTCGAATACGGGGCGTTCTGGTTTCTCTGAGCCAGGGTGCCACAGGCTTGGTATCAGAGCAGGTCTGGCTGTAGCACGCCCTAGTCAGTGCGAGCGGTAGAAACCGGTAGAAATTGGTAGTATAGAGTGTGGCTTGATGATTGCATTTGGTTGCTGCATTTGTTTGTTGCATAGCATGCATATAGAATTATTATTTGTTACTAACGGTTTATCTGGTGAGTGTAGTTGGCATTAGTTCGAACCCACTACAACTCAACCTTTGCATTTCTCCAGTTCCTTTTTCCTTCGGTGTTTGGTGTCATTTCTGTCCCAGCAGAGTGATGCCAAGTGATCCCAACACTGTTTGCAAAAATGGTGCTCAGGTATCGCGCCAATGTCTTTCTTCCATTCCATCTATTGTTTGGACATGCTTCTATCCTGGATCGTTCTTTTAATTTGTTGTATTGGCAACCCTTGATGATCTTAGTTATCAAGAAAGGGCAATGTCAGCAGCCTCAGCTTTTCCCCGCTATCCTATTTCTTGGACGAGTACAAATCTTTTTCTGTCCGTCGTGTCCCACTACATGGTTACCGAGTGCGTCCTTGCCTCCGAGCTAGTTCAGGTTGCTACCTGGCTAAGCTAGCACTTGGTGTAGCACTGCTTGCACCAATTCTTCCACACATTTATTCGTCCTCGTGCACATTGTCACAGCATGCTAGATCGTAGTACCGGAGCTTCCGCAAAACTTGTGTGCTTAAGTAGGCATGCATATTGTGTGACTAGCAGTAATATGTGACATTGATTGTGTGTGAATTGATTGTTGTTGTGTGCTCTTGTTTAGTTGAGTTTTCTTTTGCTTCTTTCTTTTTGGGCCCCGGTATTACATTATTTTCCCCTATAAAGAGTTGCTCATCAACTGACACCGGACTTGAAGAAGCAATAAGGATTTCAAATATTTGGAAGAAGCTCACCTAAACATTATGGTCTACCTAGTCAACTGCATTATGGCATTAACATCTGCTCAGAATACCAATGGTGTATTGGATTGACTATCAGCATCGAGTCTACATCAGTGCAAAATCCTCACAGCAGAATTGATCTAGTTAGTAGGAAGACCAGTCAGGTACAAGATCAACGGTATATTTTCAGACAGAGGTATGGATCCTATATAAAAAGTTTGGCTCAGCAATGCATGATGCTTGAAATATGTTACTATTCAAAATAAAGTCAGAATGTGATATGTTCAAGGAAGACAGTCAAACCATTTTTCTCAGGCAAATAATCCGCCTTAGAGTATTATGGGCGTGTGTATGAATTTCAGCCTGCATTCTAGTATGAAGCTTTGGATGTAAAAAAACCAGTATTCTTCCACACGCTATCGGAAGAAATTTATGATGCAAGGCTCCTCAATTTTTCCTCATCATGATATGTGAACAATTTCCGGCCCATGCTACCCGATCTTTCTCAACAAGACACCTCAGTAAAGGCTTCTGACAGACGAAAATGAATTTTTCTCAACAAGCAAATCCGAGGAGAAGCTTCTCAAGTACGGAACTTAGGCTTCTCCAGCACATTAACCAGAGAAAGCTACGTGTGTAATCTATAGAGCCTTCTTCTGCACGATACCCGGACAAAATATTTGAGCAGAAGTTAACAAGTCTTCCTCAGCAAGCTACTTGGATGGCTTCTCTCGTAAGCCACTCAGTCCGCATCAATACCACAATATTGCACCATCCTCGGAGATTATATGAAGAGTTGCCAATGTATGGCAGTATCGCTCAAGAACCCAACTGCTGAACCACAAGTATAGGGGATCTATCGTAGTCCTTTCGATAAGTAAGAGTGTCGAACCCAACGAGGAGCAGAAGGAAATGATAAGCGGTCTTCAGCAAGGTATTCTCTGCAAGTACTGAAATAAGTGGTAACAGATAGTTTTGTGATAAGATAAATGGTAACGAGCAACAAGTAACAAAAGTAAATAAAGTGCAGCAAGGTGGCCCAATCCTTTTTGTAGCAAAGGACAAGCCTGGACAAACTCTTATAATAGCAAAAGCGCTCCCGAGGACACATGGGAATATCATCAAGCTAGTTTTCATCACGCTCATATGATTCACGTTTGGTACTTTGATAATTTGATATGTGGGTGGACCGGTGCTTGGGTACTGCCCTTACTTGGACAAGCATCCCACTTATGATTAACCTCTATTGCAAGCATCCGCAACTACAACAAAAGTATTAAGGTAAACCTAACCATAGCATGAAACATATGGATCCAAATCAGCCCCTTACGAAGCAACGCATAAACTAGGGTTTAAGCTTCTGTCACTCTAGCAACCCATCATCTACTTATTACTTCCCAATATCTTCCTCTAGGCCCAAATAATGGTGAAGTGTTATGTAGTCGACGTTCACATAACACCACTAGAGGTTAGACAACATACATCTCATCAAAATATCGAACGAATACCAAATTCACATGACTACTAATAGCAAGACTTCTCCCTTGTCCTCAGGAACAAACGTAACTACTCACAAAGCATATTCATGTTCATAATCAGAGGGGTAATAATATGCATAAAGGATCTAAACATATGATCTTCCACCAAATAAACCAACTAGCATCAACTACAAAGAGTAATCAACACTACTAGCAACCTACTAGCACCAATCCCGGACTTGGAGACAAGAATTGGATACAAGAGATGAACTAGGGTTTGGAGATGAGATGGTGCTGGTGAAGATGTTGATGGAGATTGCCCTCTCCCGATGAGAGGAGCGTTGGTGAAGATGATGACGATGATTTCCCCCTCCCGGAGGGAAGTATCCCCGCCAGAATAGCTCTGCCGGAGCCCTAGATTGGTTCCGCCAAGGTTCCGCCTCGTGGCCGCGGAGTCTCGTCCCGAAAGGTTGCCTCCTTATTTATTTCTCATCGAAAGACTTCATATAGGAGAAGATGGGCGTCGGAGAGCCACCAGGGGGCCCATGAGGTAGGGGGCACGCACAAGGGGGAGGAGCGCGCCCCCCACTCTCGTGAGCAGGGTGTGGGCCCCCTGGCCTTCATCTTTGGCGATGATTTTTCTTTATTTATTTTAAGATATTCCGTGGAGTTTCAGGACTTTTGGAGTTGCGCAGAATAGGTCTCCAATATTTGCTCCTTTTCCAGCCAGAATTCCAAATGCCGGCATTCCCCCTCTTCATGGTAAACCTTGTAAAATAAGAGAGAATAGCCATAAGTATTGTGACATATCGTGAAATAACAGCCCATAATGCGATAAATATCGATATAAAAGCATGATGCAAAATGGACGTATCAACTCCCCCAATCTTAGACCTTGCTTGTCCTCAAGCGAAAAGCCGATAACAATAAATATGTCCTCATGTTTAGAAGTATAGAGGCGTCAATAAAAATAAAATACGGATATGAAGGCATCATGATTATTTTCATAACAGCAACATATATAGATTTGTCATATGATTACTTATGTTCAAGTGATGATCTTTTCACAAAGCCAAAGTATGAATCATATACCTTATTGAGCACCAACAATTTATACCCTCGGTCATTGAAGCAATTGCAATTTATCATAACATCGGAAAGAGTCTATGTCAGAGCTTAAAAGCAAGTCCACATACTCAACTATCACATAGTCCTTCATAATTGCTAACACTCACGCGATACATGTGGTTACGGAGTTTTAATCAGACACAGAGAAAGATAGGGGCTTATAATTTTGCCCCACAACCTTTTACCTCAAGGGTAATGTCAACAATAATATTCACGCTCCCCCACATCCAATTAGATATATGTATCATGTTCTTTCCAACATGCTGAGCTTGCCAAAGGATAAAATGAAAAAGGAAAGGTGAAGATCACCATGAATCTTGCATAAGGTAGAGGATAATAATAAAAGATAGGCCCTTCGCAGAGGGAAGCAGAGGTTGCCATGCACTTTTATGGTTGGATGCAAAAAATCTTAATGCAAAAGAACGTCACTTTATATTGCCCCTTGTATGTGAACCTTTATTATGCAGTCCGTCGCTTTTATTGCGTCCACAACAAGTTCGTACAAACTTATTTCTCTGCACTAATAAGTCATGCATATTCAAAGAGCAATTTTTATTGCTTGCACCGATGACAACTTACTTGAAGGATCTTACTCAATCCATAGGTAGATATGGTGGACTGTCATGGCTAAACTGGTTTAAGGGTATTTGGAAGCACAAGTAGTATCTCTACTTGGTGCTGAGAATTTGGCTAGCATGAGGGGGAAAGGCAAGCTCAACACGGTAGAGGATCCATGACAACATACTTTATCTCGGATGTAAGAAAACATAACTCATTATGTTGTCTTCCTTGTCCAACCTCAACTCTTTAGCATGTCATATTTTAATGAGTGCTCCCAATCATAAAATATGTCAATGATAATATATCTATATGTGAAACCTCTCTTTCCTTATTACTTCCTATTAATTGCAATGATGACCAAAGCTATATTTGCCAACTCCCAACAACTTTTAATCATCATACTCTTTCTATGTGAAGTCATTACTTTCAACAAGATCAATATGAACTCTTTGATTCTTTTTATTCCCCTTTTTTCTAATCACCCAAGATCATGGCAAAGTAATCAAGCCCTTGACTCAACACTAATCTTTATTATATATAGCTCACGGACTCGATTGCATAGAGGGATCATAAAGCAAAACTCAAAACTAGATCGTGCCATGACTTTATTCTACTAAATCAAGATACTACTAATAGGATCGAACAAAAAAAACGGTAAAGATAGGAGTTGTGATGGTGATACGATACCGGGGCACCTCCCCCAAGCTTGGCAGTTGCCAAGGGGAGTGCCCATACCCATGTGATTATGTCTCCTTCTTTGTTATTGGCGGTGGAGATGTTGTTGATGATGCAAGCTTGTCGTCCACCTTCCATGGCATAGGCTCACCCTCATAGAAGGATGATCAAGTCTCCGGAATCCTCTGATCTGCAACGGGAACAACTCGAAACAAAAACAGAGGATATTTGCGTGATACGGTCGACAAAACCTTCTGGAGAATATATAATGAATTTTTACCGACCAAAATACGTATCGTGCAAGAAAATCGAGTCTGGAGGGCACACGAGGTGCTCACGAGGTAGGGGGGCGCGCCCAGGGGGGTAGGGCGCGCCCTGCACCCTCGTGGAGGCCTAGTGTCCTCCCCGGACTGCTACTTATTTTTCTATTTTTTAAATATTCCAAAACGGAGAAATATTGCCTTAGAATTTATTTTGGGGTCGGTTTACTTACCGTACCACATACCTATTCCTTTTCGGAGTCTGGAACATTCTGGAAAGTGTCCCTTATGTATTCCTCTGGGGTTACGGTTTCAATAATATTAGTTTCAACATTTATAGGATTACCTGAGATGTAGTGTTTGATCCTTTGACCGTTTACCACCTTCAGATTTGTGCCTTCGAAGTTGTTGATTTTTATGGCACCGGAACGATAGACCTCCTCGATAACGTAAGGGCCTTCCCATTTAGAGAGAAGCTTTCCTGCAAAAAAACTTAAACGAGAGTTGTATAGCAATACATAATCACCTACATAAAACTCACACTTTTGTATCCTTTTGTCATGCCATCTTTTAACTTTTTCTTTAAACAACTTGGCATTTTCATAGGCTAGGGTTCTCCATTCATCAAGTGAGCTAATATCAAATAACCTCTACTCACCGGCAAGTTTGAAATGATAGTTGAGCTCTTTAATAGCCCAATATGCCTTATGTTCTAGTTCAAGAGGTAAGTGACATGCTTTTCCATAAACCATTTTATACGGAGACATACCCATAGGATTCTTATATGCAGTTCTATAGGCCCATAATGCATCATCAAGTTTCTTGGACCAATTCTTTCTAGACCTATTAACAGTCTTTTGCAAAATTAATTTGAGCTCTCTATTACTCAATTCTACCTGACCACTAGACCGCGGGTGATAAGGAGATGGAATTCTATGATTAACATTGTATTTAGCAAGCATCTTACGAAAAGCACCATGAATAAAGTGTGAACCACCATCAGTCATTAAGTATCTAGGGACTCCAAACCTCAGAAAAATAACTTCCTTAAGCATTTTAATAGAAGTGTTATGATCAGCACTACTAGTTGGAATAGCTTCTAGCCACTTAGTAACGTAATCAACATCAACTAGAATATGAGTGTAACCATTAGAGGTAGTAAAAGGTCCCATATAATCAAAGCCCCAAACATTAAATGGCTCAATAACAAGTGAATAATTCATAGGCATTTCTTGACGTCTACTGATATTACCAATTCTTTGACATTCATTGCAAGATAAAACAAACTTACGGGCATCCTTGAAGAGAATAGGCCAATAAAAACCGGATTGCAATACCTTATGTGCAGTTCTATCTCCAGCGTGGTGTCCTCCATAGGCTTCGGAGTGACACTTGCGTATGATCTATTCATGTTCATGCTCAGGTACACAACGTCTAATAACACCATCTACTCCTTCTGTATAAAGATGTGGGTCACCCCAAAAGTAATGTCGCAAGTCATAGAAAAAGTTTTTCTTTTGTTGGTATGTGAAGCTAGGCGGTATAAATTTAGCAACAATATAATTAGCATAATCAGCATACCACGGAGTGCTACGAGAAGTACTTATGACATTTAATTGCTCATCAGGAAAGCTATCATCAATAGGTAGTGGGTCATCAAGAACATTCTCTAGCCTAGACAAGTTCTCTGCAACGAGGTTCTCAGCTCCTTTTCTATCAACAATATGTAAATCAAATTCTTGGAGCAAGAGAACCCATCTAATAAGTCTAGGTTTTGCATCTTTCTTTTCCATAAGATATTTAATAGCAGCATGATCTGTATGAATAGTTACTCTAGAATCAACAATATAGGGTCTGAATTTATCACAAGCAAATACAACTGCTGAAAGTTCCTTTTTGGTAGTAGCATAATTTCTTTGAGCATTGTCTAGAGTCTTACTAGCATAATGGATAACATTTAATTTCTTATCAACTCTTTGCCCTAGAACAACACCTACAACATAATCACTAGCATCACACATAATTTCAAAAGGTAAATTCTAATCAGGTGGTTGAACAATAGGTGCAAAGACTAATGCTTTCTTAAGTATTTCAAATGCTTCTACACAATCATCATCAAAGACAAATGGTACATCTTTTTGTAATAAATTAGTCAGAGGCCGAGAGATTTTTGAGAAGTCCTTAATGAACCTCCTATAAAATCTGGCGTGACCAAGGAAACTTCTTATACCTTTGATGTCCTTGGGACATGGCATCTTTTCAATAGCATCAACCTTGGCTTTATCGACTTCAATACCTCTTTCAGAAACTTTGTGCCCCAAGACAATACCTTCATTAACCATAAAGTGGCACTTTTCCCAATTCAGGACAAGATTAGTTTCTTCACATCTCTACAAAACTCGAGCAAGGTTGCTCAAGCAATCATCAAAAAAGGAACCATAGATGGAAAAGTCGTCCATGAAAACCTCACAAATTTTCTCGCAGAAGTCAGAGAATATAGCCATCATGCATCTTTGAAAGGTAGCAGGTGCATTACATAAACCGAAAGGCATACGTCTATAAACAAAAGTAACAAAAGGGCATGTAAAAGTAGTCTTTGATTGATCCTTAGCCGACACAGGTATTTGAGAAAAACCAGAATAACCATCTAGAAAGCAATGGTGTGTATGTTTTCATAATCTTTCTAGCATTTGATCAATAAAAGGTAAGGGATAATGATCTTTCTTAGTAGCCTTATTTAGTTTGCAAAAATCAATTACCATCCTATAACATGTGATAATTCTTTGCGGAATCAATTCATCTTTATCATTAGGGACAACAGTAATACCTCCCTTCTTAGGGACACAATGGACAGGACTTACCCACTGACTATCAGCAACGGGATAAATTATACCTGCCTCCAGAAGCTCGAGTATTTCCTTTCTTACCACTTCTTTCATTTTAGGATTCAAACATCGTTGAGGATCACAAACTGGTTTGGCATCAGCTTCCAAATTTATTTTATGTTGACATAGAGTGGGACGGATGCCCTTAAGATCATCCAGAGTATATCCAATAGCGGCACGGTGCTTTTTCATAATTTTCAATAATCTTTCTTCTTCATGCTCTGAAAGGTTAGCACTAATAATAACAGGATATATTTTCTTTTCATCAAGATAAGCATACTTAAGATTATCAGGCAACGGTTTAAGCTCAAACACGGGATTACCCTTGGGTGGAGGAGGATCCCCTAGGATTTCAATAGGCAAATTGTGTTTCAGAATAGGTTCTTGTTTAAAGAATACTTCATCTAATTCCCTTCTTTCATTCATGAACATCTCATTTTCATGGTCTAGCAAATAATGTTCTAAAGGATTACTAGGAGGTACAACAATAGAAGCAAGACCAATAATTTCATCCTTACTAGGCAATTCTTCCTCACGATGTTGTTTACTAAATTTAGAGAAATTAAACTCATGAACCATATCATCCAAGCCAATAGTAACAACATTCTTTTCATAGTCTATCTTAGCATTAACAGTATTCAAGAAGGGTCTACCAAATATAATGGGACAAAAGCTATCTTGTGGAGAACCAAGAACAAGAAAATCAGCGGGATATTTGGTTTTCCCACACAAGACTTCAACATCTCTAACAATTCCCATTGCAGATATAGTATCTCTATTGGCAAGTTTAATTGTAACATCAATATCTTCTAACTCAGCAGGTGCGATATCATGCATAATTTCTTTATATAAGTCAATGGGTATAACACTAGCACTAGAACCCATATCACATAAGCCATGATAACAATGATCTCCTATTTTAACGGAAATAACAGGCACGCCTACCACGGGTCTATGTTTATCTCTATCACAGGGTTTAGCAATTCTAGCAGTTTCACTAGAGAATTCAATGACATGCCCATCAATATTATCGGACAAGAGATCTTTAACAATAGCAATATTAGGTTCTACTTTGACTTGCTCAGGAGGTGTATAAGTTCTAGTATTGCTTTTACGAAAAACAATTGAAGCTTTAGCATGATCCTTTACTCTAGCAGGGAAAGGTGGTTTCTCAACATAAGAGGTGGGAACAATAGGATCATTATAAGTGATGGTCTTTTCTTCAACTTTAATAGGTGCAGCTACTTTTACTTCTATGGGAGGATGATATTTAAACCACTTCTCCTTGGGGAGATCAACATAAGTAGCAAAAGATTCACAGAAAGAAGCTACTATCTCAGAGTCAAGTCCATATTTAGTGCTAAACTTACGGAAAATATCGGTATCCATAAAAGATTTAACACAATCAAATTTAGGTGTCATACCCGACTCCTTACCTTCATCGAGGTCCCAATATTCAGAGTTGCGTTTAATTCTATCCAATAAATTCCATCTGAATTCAATAGTCTTCATCATAAAAGAGCCAGCACAAGAAGTGTCGAGCATGGTTTGATTATTATGAGAAAGCCGAGCATAAAAATTCTGGAGAATTGTCAATTTTGAGAGCTCATGATTGGGGCATGAATATAACATTGATTTAGGCCTCCCCCAAGCTTGAGCGATGCTTTCTCCTTCGCGAGGCCAAAAATTATATATATAATTACGATCACGATGAACAAGATGCATAGGGTAATACTTTTGATGAAATTCCAATTTCACTCTTTTATAGTTCCATGATCTCGTATCATCACATAGCCTATACCATGTCGGTGCGTCTCCCTCCAAAGATAAAGGCAAAGCCTTCTTCTTAACAACATCATCGGGCATACCTGCAAGCTTAAATAGTCCACAAATATCATCCAAATAGCGTAGATGCTCGTCAGGATGCTTTGTTCCATCTCCTGTAAAAGTATTAGCCAACAGTTTTTCTATAATACCCAAAGGAAATTCAAAAGGAGTTTCATTTTCAATAGGTTCAGTAGCTTGAGAAGCAACTCTTTGCTCTACTGGACGGGGTGAAGATACCCCGAACAAGCCCCTCAGAGATTCACTTTCCATAGTAACAAGTGACAGAAAATTTCAGCACACTATATAAATTTTTCCTTACCAAATTCCACTTACCAAAGGCGCTACACTCCCCGGCAACGGCGCCAGAAAAGAGTCTTGATGACCCACAAGTATAGGGGATCTATCGTAGTCCTTTCTATAAGTAAGAGTGCCGAACCCAACAAGGAGCAGAAGGAAATGATAAGCGGTTTTCAGCAAGGTATTCTCTGCAAGTACTGAAATAAGTGGTAATAGATAGTTTTGTCATAAGATAAATGGTAACGAGCAACAAGTAACAAAAGTAAATAAAGTGAAGCAAGGTGGCCCAATCCTTTTTGTAGCACAGGACAAGCCTGGACGAACTCTTATAATAGGAAAAGCGCTCCCGAGGACACATGGGAATATCATCAAGCTAGTTTTCATCACGCTCATATGATTCGCGTTCGGTACTTTGATAATTTGATATGTGGGTGGACCGGTGCTTGGGTACTTCCCTTACTTGGACAAGCATCCCACTTATGATTAACCTCTATTGCAAGCATCCGCAAGTACAACAAAAGTATTAAGGTAAACCTAACCATAGCATGAAACATATGGATCCAAATCATCCCCTTACGAAGCAACGCATAAACTAGGGTTTAAGCTTCTGTCACTCTAGCAACCCATCATCTACTTATTACTTCCCAATGTCTTCCTCTAGGCCCAAATAATGGTGAAGTGTTATGTAGTCGACGTTCACATAACACCACTAGAGGTTAGACAACATACATCTCATCAAAATATCGAACGAATACCAAATTCACATGACTACTAATAGCAAGACTTCTCCCTTGTCCTCAGGAACAAACGTAACTACTCACAAAGCATATTCATGTTCCTAATCAGAGGGGTAATAATATGCATAAAGGATCTGAACATATGATCTTCCACCAAATAAACCAACTAGCATCAACTACAAAGAGTAATCAACACTACTAGCAACCTACTAGCACCAATCCCGGACTTGGAGACAAGAATTGGATACAAGAGATGAACTAGGGTTTGGAGATGAGATGGTGCGGGTGAAGATGTTGATGGAGATTGCCCTCTCCCGATGAGAGGAGCGTTGGTGAAGATGATGACGATGATTTCCCCCTCCCGGAGGGAAGTGTCCACGGCAGAACAGCTCTGCCGGAGCCCTAGATTGGTTCCGCCAAGGTTCCGCCTCGTGGCGGCGGAGTCTCGTCCCGAAAGGTTGCCTCCTTATTTTTTTCTCATCGAAAGACTTCATATAGGAGAAGATGGGCGTCGGAGAGCCACCAGGGGGCCCACAAGGTAGGGGGCGCGCCCAGGGGGGAGGGGCGCGCCCCCCACCCTCGTGAGCAGGGTGTGGGCCCCCTGGCCTTCATCTTTGGCGATGATTTTTCTTTATTTATTTTAAGATATTCCGTGGAGTTTCAGGACTTTTGGAGTTGCGCAGAATAGGTCTCCAATATTTGCTCCTTTTCCAGCCAGAATTCCAACTGCCGACATTCCCCCTCTTCATGGTAAACCTTGTAAAATAAGAGAGAATAGCCATAAGTATTGTGACATATCATGAAATAACAGCCCATAATGCGATAAATATTGATATAAAAGAAAGATGCAAAATGGATGTATCACCAACTTGCAATATTTTTTTCAGATGTACAATTCAGTCAAAACATATGCCTACCGCAAGGATCGAGTGTTCGGTGGCATATCCTTCTTATATATGGTGAGCATGCATCCCCGGTCATATCCAGTTACTCATATGAGATGCGACAGTAATCTAGCAGATATACCTAAGAAAAGTAAGGATCTCGCAACCTCGCGAGTCAGGCAAAGGAAAATAAAGATGAGCAGAGATACACCTCTTGAATTACAAGGACTGACAAGATCTGGAGATGAAATCACGGACTCAACAGTCGTGACAATGGTCATCAAGGTCATTATTCCCGCAACTGACAAGGTGATATCATGAAATCTTGTCACCTTCTTGTATGATTAGCCTCAACAATGAGCTCCGTACAGCTACAAACCCCGGGTATATGTCATATGTGTGCGGACTCAGGTCAGAAAAACAAGCACAAGGACTAATGTCAAAAATATTGCACTCATCGCATCCATGGTCATACGAAGAATCAAGGACAGGTGTGGCCAAGTTATTTCAGTAAGGTATCCTGACAAAGAAAATCATGACCGTAAAAAGGATGAGACCAACCGCAAAGGTATGATGATTTTTGCATGACAATCTGGGTCCGGATACCCAAATTAGTTGGAAGCCATTATTCCATATGGATCCCCAAAGGCATACTCTCAATGGCCTACTCTATTTACAAGGATTTTTCATATCCCGCTGACCCGCTTGACATGGTTAGCGTGGAATATCCAAGTCTGTTCTATCAGACCCAAGAATTCTTTGCAAGCTCAGTAGTCTGACTTCAGCGGCAGCATGAAAGCAAATCACAACCTATTACCACAGATGGGTATATTGACCACATGAGAAAAAAATCAAAAGTCGAACAATCAGCTCAGACCCGGTATACTCATCGACGGAATCAAGTACACAGTCAGTCTGTCAGGAAAAGCATTTGTCCGTTAGCCCCCTGTCGGGCCAGTCTCGAGATGTTAATATTTGATATATGACACAATCAACGTTAGGAAAAGGATTTGTTATACGAGCAAAAACCTGTCAGAATTTGGGGAAAGGTGAAGCAAGACCACCCCAGAGCAAGGTAAGTTGATCATCTGAAATTTTTGGGGGCCAACCAACCTCCACCGTCTGATGCTCTGCATGCGGCCACTATGGACATCTGGTGAAATCTTGCTGGCGGCACCGCTGGGCCCAGCGTTGGCATTGGCGACCAAAAACCCCAGCTCCCTCCTTTGACGCCCCGCATTCTCCCCCATTCCCCGCCCTTCTTCCCAATGTTGCAGAGTGCTCTGCTCTAGCACCACCACCACCACAACCCACTGCAGCCGCCGTCGCCATCACCGATGCGGCCCCAACAATGGCCAACTACCCCGTCAACCCCCTCCCCTTCCTCCCGGCTGGCTGGTCTGTTGAGCCAGGGCCTGTGGATCGCAAGGTGAGGGCGGACATGGCGGTTAATCCCATCCCGCCATTGAACAACAATTTCCTCGCCATCGCTGAGGCTAGCAGATTTGTGCCTCTGCATCTTCGCGAGGAGCCCCGCAACACCATTGAAGGCTTGCTTCACGAGTCTGGACTGCACACCACCGAGTCTTCTGACCATCCTCTTGGAGTTGGTATGTTTGCCTTTGCTAATTCCTTCACCAGAGATACTGCAGTCAACACCACCTTCCAGCTCGATGAGGAAGATCTTGTGATTTCTTTTGTGCGTCATAATGCTGCTCTTAATATGCGCATCACCACATATGGTCCTGAAGTTTGGTTACTATATATTGGTTTCCCTGATGACTATCAGACCGAATTTTATCTTCAGCGTTCGGTGGATGACTATGGCAGATTAGTTTCCTGGAACAGTCCCAATGTTGATCGCTCTATAGTACTTCTAAAAGTCTGAGTCATTCATATGCGCCTCATACCTAAGAGCATTGTCATCCGCCAGTTAGGAGGAGATAGATCTTGTTGGACTGCCGCTGTTTATATTCTCCATGGTGCAGACTGGAATGCACATGACCCTAAGGTCCCAACCGCTGACGAAGAACCTCATCTAGCCAACAGTGTGCCGCATCCCATGTTTGGGGAGGGCCTCACAGCAGAGCAGCTTTACCCACAGCAACAGCAAAATTGGTTGCTTCAGAATGGGGTCGGCAATGACCAGGCTCCGCACCATGCTCCTCAGCAAGATGGACCCCAAGAGGCTCAGTGGGATCCATGGCCGCAGCCACCGGTTCCTCAAATGCCAGTTGCCCTAGCTAACTTCCAGGCATGGCTTGCTGCTCAGGGTCTCCGTGTGCAAGATGGCATCCTGCCTGAAGACAATGTCACTGACAGCCTGAATTCTGCATGGTTTGAAACTAGTTCCTCTGCTAGCTCTCAGGCATCCTCGCTGGGATCCAACAATCAAGTTCGCACTCTGCTTGTCGCTCCACCTGTGCACCATAACGTTATCAATGTGGATGTTATTGTCTCTACTGAGAATTTGAACGTTAGAATCTTTGTTGAAGGCAATGAGCTTGCTACTGTGTTAACTTCTGACTTGATCCCGAGGAATGTCTTCACCGTGTATCTCTCCAGATCCATAATGTCTGTTATAGCTGCCTACGGGCCCTGGAACGCTGGATATGGTCTGCCTCCTTTGGAGTTTCAGACGCCTTCGCCTCGGACCATTCTGCAGGTCGCTGACCAGGAAGCCACCCACCTGCTCTGCTTCTCTGCTCGTATCCTTCCCGCTACCCCGGCTGCTAGCTCGGTGCAGCTGATTGAACTGGCGCCTGAAGAAGGGATTCCTAGTATGTTCCAGTCTGAGATCTCTGGCTCTCTTCCATCTGCAACTGAAACTGTTCCTGCTTCAGATATTGAGCCCCAGAGCAATGCTGACCCCGTGGATGATATGCTTATGCTGGCGCCAGTTTCTGGTTTGAATGATGGGCCTCCACTAGTTGCTCATGAAACTTTGGGGGAAGGCTCTGATTTGGGCCTAGCCCAAGTTCTGTCTGATGCGCCTGGCCAATCGGCTGCACGCCCTCGTCGCTCCAAGCTCGAGGCTCCTATCGTCACCACTGAAGTAAGGGGCATCACCAGGTCGATGCGCTTTGATGGATTCAGGGTGCCACAAATCTCTGATGTGTGCCCTACTGTTTCAAAGGTGAAGCCATGGGTGGTACCTTCTGCTGCTTCTAGCTCTAACTCAGTGCCCACGGATCAGGCTCCTCCTCCAACTTTCATCCGCACCATGTAGGAGATGGCGTCGTCCGCTGCGCTGTCCCGCCACAGGAGCTCACGGAGGCCGCTCTGCTTGCGACTGAAGACACGACTACCATCCACAATGGCCAGGTGGACGGCTCCTCTTCTTCTGCTTAAGCTTGAAGCCCCTGATGCCTTTTGCGTAGCTGGAACGTGCTATGTTGGAATGTGCACGGGTTAAATTCAGACAAAAAGTTATTAGCACTTTCGAACGTGATATCTATTAGTGGTTGTGCCATCGTTTGTTTGCAGGAAACTAAAAAACCTATCATCGATCTTGCGTTCATTAAAACCTGCTGCCCTAAGCACTTTGATAAATTTGCTTATATTACTTCTCGTGGGGCCTCGGGTGGTTTACTTACAGTTTGGAATAGCTCCATCTTCTTGGGGATTGTGGTTGTTCAAGAAGAATTTGCTTTAGGAATTCAATTCACCAGCACAATTTCTGCACAAGCTTGGACTCTTTACAACATCTATGGTCCCTGCACAGGGCCCTCTCGGGACGTGTTCACTCAATGGCTTTACGACAGAAATATCCAGACATTTGAAGACTGTTTATTCCTTGGGGATTTCAATTATATTGAGGGCCAGAAAATCGTAACAAACCGGGAGGTGATGTTAACGATATGTCAACCTTTAATGACATTATCCGCAAACTCAACCTCGTGGAGTTGCCCATTAAAGGCAGACTATACATCTGGAGTAACATGCAAAACGATCCCCTTCTCGAGCAACTAGATTGGTTTTTTACATCCACTCATTGGACTAGCGTTTACCCCAACACAATGGTAAAACCACTCTGTAAACCCACCTCGGATCACACACCCTGTGTGGTAAACATTGAGACAGAATTTCCTCGGGCCAAGCTCTTCAGGTTTGAATCATATTGGCTGCTGCACCCTGGTTTTATGGATGTGGTCAAGAGGGTTCGGGATAAACCTATTGCTATGTCCAATGCGGCTACGGTCCTCTGTCGCAAGTTTAAAAATCTTTGACATGAGCTCAAGGTTTGGAGTAAGAACATTTCTCGGTTATCTGTGGCTATTGAAAACACGAATAAAACACTAGCTGATCTAGATGAGTTGGAAAATCAATGGGACCTAACACTGCCTGAGAGTAACTTCTGGAAGATCATCAAAAATCATCTCCTTCGGTTATTGGACTATCAGAGGCAATACTGGAAGAAACGTTGCACCATCCGATGGGTTCAATTTGGCGACGAAAACACAAAGTTCTTTCAAGCAGTGGCCACCGAAAGATATCGCAAAAATAACATTGCAAATGTCCAAACTCTTGATGGGCTAGTCGTGGAAGATCATATTGGTAAAGAGGCACTACTCTTCCATGCTTATTCGGATAGACTAGGTACCTCTAGACCCACCCATATGCACTTTGATCTACCGTCTCTGATACGGCCTCATGCAAACTTGGATCATCTCACGCTCCCTTTCACGCGTGAAGAAATTGATGGAGTCATTAAAGAAATGCCAAGTGATAGGGCTCCGGGTCCGGACGGTTTTAGTGGACTTTTTCTCAAAGCCTGTTGGCCAATCATCAGGGATGATTTTTACTCGTTGTGCGATCAATTTCATGCTGGAACACTTAATCTGCAGAGCATTAATGATGGTTTAATCACTCTGATCCCCAAGAATGGGTCGCCCTCCACTGTGAATGATTACAGGCCAATCACACTACTCAACTGCTACCTTAAACTCATTACTAAGCTCCTGGCCAACCGTCTGCAAAAGGTTATTCTACAAATTATTCACCGCAACCAATATGGTTTCATTCATGGGAGATCTATACATGACTGCCTCGCCTGGACTTTCCAATACGTCCATCAATGCCAAGCTTCTAAACGACCAATAGTTCTGCTTAAACTTGACTTTGTCAAAGCCTTTGACACCATAGAACATGACCCCATGATCAACATTATGAGGCATATGGGCTTTAATGAGAAATGGTTGTCTTGGATAAACTCAATTTTCTCTTCTGGCAGATCTTCGGTACTCCTTAATGGTGTCCCGGGAAGACAATTCCATTGCAAGCGTGGGGTCCGACAGGGTGATCCGCTGTCTCCACTTATTTTTGTGCTGGCGGCTCACCTACTTCAGTCTGCAATCAATGAAGCTTATAGGGAAGGTAAAATCTAGCTTCCTTTTCCATCCCATGGAAACATGGACTACCCTATTGTGTAGTACGCCGATGACACGATTCTCCTAATGCCCGCCTGCCCTCACCAAGCATTGATTATCAAAGACATTCTAACCAAATATGCTCAGTCCATCGGTCTTAAGATCAATTTCAACAAGTCAACACTCATTCTGATTAACTTGGACGCTACTTTATCTGCACAGTTGGCTGCTATCTTTGAGTGCTCAATTGGTACCATGCCCTTCACCTATCTTGGACTGCCTCTGGGCACGTCCCGACCTACCATTAATGACTTCATGCCCCTGGTCAGCATAGTTGAATGAAGTTTGTCCTCCACGCTGTCGCTCATGTCCCATGGTGGCAAGTTAACGCTCCTCAACTCCACGGTCACCTCACTCCTCATATATGCAATGTGCACATTGCACTTTCCACCCAAGCTCATTGATCTGCTAGACAAAATTAGGCGCAGGTGTCTTTGGAACAAGAAGACTGAGCAGGGCGACAAGTGTAACTCTTTGGCGGCATGGGATATGGTTTGTAAACCTAAAATAAGGGAGGACTTGGTGTGCTCAACCTTTGTATACAAAATGATGCACTGCTCTTGAAGTTCCTGCATAAATTCTACAATAAGTTGGATATCCCTTGGGTGCAACTTACTTGGGATTCGTACTACGCCCAGAAAATCCCTCATGCTTGTGATCCGGTTGGCTTGTTCTAGTGGAAAGACATACTCAAACTAACTCCTACGTTCAGGGGGGTTTCCAAAGTCAATATTGTTTGTGGCACTACATCTTTGTTTTGAAAAGATTTATGGGCAGGATAACTAATTCAAGACTCCCACCCTCGGGCCTTCTCACACTCTCTTGACGAAGATGTTTCTGTCAGGGATTTCTTGGGGAGCACATCGTTGGGGGAAGCGTTCCACCTTCCATTGACCCCACAAGTGCTAGAGGAGGTTCGGGACATGCAAATTATTGCGTCTCATTTGCAACCCTCCACGGCTGCCTCAGATGTTTGGCACTACTCATGGGGTAAGGCCAGCTACAAATCAATTGACTACTATAAGTTCATCTTCAAGGATGTCCAAGCCCACCAAGTTTTTTGCTGGATCTGGAAGTCTAAATGCACAATGAAGTTGAAGGTTTTTGCCTGGCTTATTTTCCAGGACAGGCTCAATACAAGGAACATGTTGAAAAGAAGGCACTACAACATAGGGGATGATCACAACTGCCTCTTGTGTGGAATGACCATTGAGGAAACAGTGGAGCATATGATCTTCACATGCTCTTTCAGCAAGCTTTGCTGGGACAAACTTGGGATTAATTGGGAGCCTTTACATGACCGTTTTCAAGCTATTGAGGCCCAAAAAATCACTCATCCCACTCCCATGTTCTTGGAAAAATTCATTGTGGCATCCTGGAGTATTTGGAAGGAGAGGAATAACAAACACTTTAGAGCAATACTGCCATCCTTCAACTCTTGGCTGGACATATTCAAAAAAGACTTTGGGTTTCTTCAATATAGAGTAAAAGAGGAGCGTAGGCCCTTTGTTCTAGACTTTGTACACTCCCTGTAGTAGCACCTACAAGTTACTCTCTCTTCTCTTGTCACAAAGTTGACAAGATTGTATTATCTCCCCCCCCAACATGTAAATACTCATTGTACAGTGTGTGCTCTTTTATTTTAATATATTAACACAGTAGGAGTCTTTCCTACTATTCATGGTCAAAAAAAGGAAAAAGGATACCCGAGTTGGAAATGACATCCTCAAGTCATACTTGTTCCCTGAGCAACCAAATCTCAAGGACGAGATTTCTTTAAGGGGGGAAGGTTTGTAACAGCCTGGTTTTTGTCCCTTTTCTTTTTCTTTTGATTTATTTGGTTTTTGCTCTGTTTTTCTTTTTGGAGTGGTTCTGTGGTCTTGCCACCTGGGAAATCATCCTCATTACCCCTCCCAAGTGGCTCATAATTCCCCAAACCTTGCCAAGATCATGTGACTTCACTGCTTGACCAAACCATAATTTCTTTTTCTAGGGAAAATTCCTTTTTCTATTAAAGGAATAACCCTGTCTGCCCTAGGTTGTGAAGCAACCTATATTTCTGTCCATCCAAAAATCCCCAAATAATTATCATAATTCCTTTGGGTCATATATATCTAAAATATGCCCAAACATTTCTTTGGCTAGTTCAAAAATAATTCCCCAATATTCCTTTTTCTATTCTGCCCTAAATGGCACTTTGTGAAGGAAGTGCCATTTATATTTTTCCTAGTGGCTCCCAAACTTTTTGGGTATGCTTATATGTCCAAATAATTGCCTCATTCACAAGTTCAACATTATTTTCTTAGCCAATCTTCCTCAGTGATTTTTCAAAGTTTATGTCAGACAGAAGGCTTTGTGAAGGAAGTACTAGCTAGGAGTATCAAAATGAGTTTAACTTTTGCACACTCCTTAATGTGCTCATATTAACCCCCTCCACCCATTTGCAGCCCCATCTAATCATCCATGTGAGCACAGGAGCAAATCTTTGATTCTGGCAATATTTTCAGGTTGTGAAGCAAGTGTATTTTATGTTGCTTCAAAAATCCTGATAACTTACCAGATCATTCTTATACCTATACAACATATCTCCACCCAATTTGGTATCATTTCAATGAGCCATTTAACCACAAAAATTATTCCAAGTTTCTGGACAGAAATGATGTTTGTGAAGCAAGTGCCATTTTGTCTTGTCCATTTGGCATGAGCTTTTTACAGCATCTTCATATGTCCAAATAATAAATCTTTGCCCAATCTTACCCCAAGTTGCTTCTCCATGTGAGTGCATCATCCAAGTTTAGTTTCTGACCAGATTTGGCAGTTGCAAAGCAACTATATTAGTTTCTGCTCCATTATGATCCAAAACCTCCAGGACTGTAGTCCTTCGATAGCTAAACACCCTAGACAACTTATTTGGCTTCAAGCAATTCCATGTTGATCACCAGTGCACAGCTAAGTTTATTGCAGTAAACTTTAGAGCTCCATTCTAACCCAACCAGAGTGCCTTAGATCAAGCCAATGCCCCATAAATGCTCCACCCTGGAAGGACTAGCTCCCAGACATAGTTTGCCATCCTCTACACCCCTCCCTGTGCAATGTCGTGTGGTGACCACGCAGCTGGCATGCCTGTGCGCGCGCTCTGTGCGCTGTGGCGTGTCCAGAGCACTCTTTGTGCTTCGGCAACACTCCCCCTCGTCATCTTAGAGCTTGTGAGCATGTCCACTGGCTGCATCTCATTGTCGCCGTTCCAATGGACCCCTCTCCCCCTCCAGCAGCTTCCTCACCGACGCAAACCGCCGTGTGCCCACGAACGTGCAGTGGTGTTTGGCTCAGTTCGTCGCCGTCGTCTTCCTCCCTGCGCTCCCTTGGCCGTCTCTGCCCCGTGAGACTCCCCCTGTGCATCCTTCGTCGCCTTCGCCCAAGTCCTTGCACGAGCACACGCGTCTACGGCACCGGACACGTATCCATGGTGACGCCAGCTCGGCCTCCTCGCCCCAGCTATAGATAGCCCTCCCCCAGCCGTTCGAGCATCCCACCAGCCTCACCTTGCTCCCCTAGTCATCCCGAGCCTCTTCCACTACCTCCTGGAGCCTGATGATTCACAAATGTAGGGGATCTATCATAGTCCTTTCGATAAGTAAGAGTGTCGAACCCAACGAGGAGCAGAAGGAAATGATAAGCGGTTTTCAGTAAGGTTTTCTCTGCAAGCACTGAAATAGTAGGTGATAGATAGTTTTGTGATAAGATAAATAGTAACAAGCAAGAAGTAAATAAAGTAAATAAAGTGCAGCAAGGTGGCCCAATCCTTTATGTAGCAAAGGATAAGCCTGCACAAATTCTAATAATGAGGAAGAAGCTCCCGAGGACACATTGGGAATTATCGTCAAGCTAGTTTTCATCACGTTCATAAGATTCGCGTTCGGTACTTTGATAATTTGATATGTGGGTGGACCGGCACTTGGGTACTGCCCTAACATGGACAAGCATCCCACTTATGATTAACCCCTATTGCAAGCGTCCACAACTACAAAAAGGAATATTAAGGTAAACCTAACCATGGCATTAAACATATGGGTCCATATCAACCCCTAACGAAGCAACGCATAAACTAGGGTTTAAGCTTCTGTCACTCTAGCAACCCATCATCTACTTATTACTTCCCTATGCCTTCCTCTAGGCCCAAATAATTGTGAAGTGTCATGTAGTCGACATTCACATAACACCATTAGAGGAGAGACAACATACATCTCATCAAAATATCGAACGAATACCAAATTCACATGACTACTAATATCAAGACTTCACCCATGTCCTTAGGAACAAACATAACTACTCACAAAGCATATTCATGTTCATAATCAAAGGTGTAATAATATGCATGAAGGATCTGAACATATGATCTTCCACCAAGTAAACCAATTAGTATCAATTACAAGGAGTAATCAACACTACTAGCAACCCATAGGTACCAATTTGTGGTTTTGATACAAGATTGGATACAAGAGATGAACTAGGGTTTTGAGATGAGATGGTGCTGGTGAAGATGTTGATGGAGATTGACCCCCTCCCGATGAGAGGATCGTTGGTGATGACGTTGGTGATGATTTCCCCCTCCCAGAGGGAAGTGTCCCTGGCAGAACAGCTCCGCTAGAGCCCTAGATTGATTCCGCCAAGGTTCCGCCTCGTGGCATCGGAGTTTCCCGTTAGCTTGCCCATGATTTTTTCCAGGAAAAAACCCTTCATATAGCAGAAGATGGACGCCGAGGGCCCACCAGGGGGCCCAGGAGATAGGGGGCGCGCCCTAGGGGGGCCTGTTTCCTGGACAGGGTGTGGGCCCCCTGGCCTATTTCTTTTGCTCATAATTCCTTAATAAATCAAAAAGTTGTTTCGTGGAGCCTCAGGTCTTTTGGAGTTGTGCAGAATAGGTTTCCAACATTTGCTCCTTTTCCAGCCAGAATTCCAGCTGCCGGCATTCCCCCTCTTCATGGTAAACCTTGTAAAATAAGAGAGAATAGCCATAAGTATTGAGATATAATGTGTAATAACAGCCCATAATGCAATAAATATTGATATAAAAGCATGATGCACAATGGATGTATCAACTCCCCCAAGCTTAGACCTCGCTTGTCCTCAAGCGGAAGTCGAAATCGAAAAATATGTCCGCATGTTTAGAGATAGAGGTGTCGATAAAAATAAAATACGGACATGAGGGCATCATAATCATTCTAATAACAGCAACATATATGGATTTTGTCAGATGATTTCCTATGTTCAAGTAATAAGCAATTCACAATGTCATGTATGGTTCAGAAACTTCATTGGGAACTAAAAAACTATAATCTCAGTCATTAAAGCAATTGCAATTTATCGTAACATCAGAAAGAGTCAACAATAGTGCTTTTCAGCAAGCTCACATACTCAACTATCTCGTAGTCTCCCATAATTGTTAACACTCACGCAATACTTGTGGTTATAGAGTTTCAGTCGGACACTAAGAAATATAGGGGCTTATTGTGTTGCCTCCCAACGTATTCACCTTTAGGTGATGTCAACAATAATAGCCTATGCCAACTTACATCCAATTGGATATATATATCATGATCTTTCAAACACGAAGAGCTTGCCAAAGGATAAAATGAAAAAGGGAAAGGTGAGGATCACCTTGACTCAAGTATGAAGTAAAACATAAAGTAAAAGATATGCCCTTCGCAGAGGGAAGCAGATGTTGTCATGCGCTTTTAGGGTTGGATACACAAAATCTTAATGCAAAAGAACGTCACTTTATATTTCCCCTTGTATGTGGACCTTTATTATGCAATCTGTCGCTTTTATTACTTCCATAACAAGTTCGTACAAAGCTTATTTTCTCTGCACTAATAAGTCATGCATATTTAGAGAGCAATTTTTATTGCTTGCACCGATGAGAACTTACTTGAAAGATCTTACTCAATCCATAGGTAGATATGGTGGACTCTCATGGCAAAACTAGGTTTGAGGATATTTGGAAGCACAAGTAGTATCTCTACTTAGTGCAAGGAATTTTGGCTAGCATGAGGGGGAAAGGCAAGCTCAACATGTTTGGAAGTTCAATGACAATATACTTTAACTGAGATGTCGGAAAACATAAACCATTACGTTGTCTTCCTTGTCCAACGTCAACTCTTTTAGCATGCCATACTTAATGAGTGCTTCACAATCATAAAAGATGTCCAAGATAATATATCTATATGTGAACCCCTCTTTCCTTATCACTTCCTATTAATTGCAACGATGACCAAGGCTACGGTCATCAACTCTCAACAATTTTTATGCCTCATACTTTCTATGTGTGAAGTTATCACTATCCATAAGATCAATATGAACTCTTTTGTTCTTTCTACTTTCTCAAGATCATAGCAACATAGCAAAGCCCTTGACTCAACACTAATCTTTATTATAGATAGCAAACGGACTCGATTACATAGAGAGATCACAACGAAAAACTCAAACTACTTGATATCAAAACTTTGAACTAAAAGATCAAGATACTACTAAAAGGATCAAACTAAATAAGGTGGTAAAGATAGGAGTGTGATGGTGATACGATACCGGGGCACCTCCCCGAAGCTTGGCAGTTGCCAAGGGGAGTGCCCATACCCATGTGGTTATTTCTTCGGAGGTGGTGAAGTAGGAGTTGTTGATGAAGTAGGCTTGTCATCCATCTTCCAAGGCATAGACTCTCCATCATAAAAGGATGATCGAGTCTCCGGGATCCTTAAATATGCAGCCAAACTCATTCGCTTGAATCTATATTCATACTCACAGTTCTGGTTTTGCAGGTCATAAATCTGGGCTTGGAGGTGCTCGATTTTCTCTTGAAGCTTGAAGATGGTCTCCCCAATGACTTTGGCATCCAGCTTGTGGTTGTTAGTGAACTTCGTGATCATCATCTGGTTGGCGTTGAGTCCACACTCCACCATGCCTTGACACTTGAAAACTTCTTGTTCCATGGCTTCAAGCTTTGTCTCCATGCTCCTGGTACGCCTTGGTCCTTCCACATCGTAGATGTGCAACACCCCCTCACGCATCTCAATGGTTTGAGGGTGATGCAGCACCTCCGCAAGATAGGGGTTGATAACCCACTCGAAAAACTTGTCCTTGGGAGCGCTTGAAGACGACATAATGCTCTAGATCTGAAACAAAAACAGCTCAAAATGAAAACAGAGGATATTTGCATGATACGGTGGTCAAAACCTTCGGGAGTATATATAATGAATTTTTACCGACCAAAATACGTAACATACAAGAAAACGGAGTCCGGGAGGCACACGAGGTGCCCACAAGACAGGGGGCGCGCCCTACAGGGAGGCGCCCTCCTTTCTCGTGGGAGCCTCGTGTCCCTTTCGGACTACTACTTTCTTCCTAAAATCCTTAAATAATCCAAAACGGATGAAAATTGCTATTAGAGTTGTTTTGGAGTCGGTTTACTTACCGTACCACGTACCTATGCCTTTTCGGAGTCTGGAACGTTCTGGAAAGTGTCTCTTATGTATTCCTCAGGGGTTATGGTTTCAATAATATTAGTTTCAACAATGATAGGATTACCTGAAATATAATGTTTAATTCTTTGACCGTTTACCACCCTCGGATTTGTGCCTTCAAAGTTGTTGATTTTTATAGCACTAGAACGATAGACCTCCTCGATAACGTAGGGACCTTCCCATTTTGAGAGAAGTTTTCCTGCAAAAAATCTTAAACGAGAGTTGAACAATAACACATAATCTCCTACGTTAAACTCACGCTTCTGTATCCTCTTATCATGCCAGCGTTTGACTTTTTCTTTCAAAAGCTTAGCATTCTCATATGCTTGGGTTCTCCATTCATCAAGTGAGCTAATATCAAATAACCTTTTCTCACCAGCAAGTTTGAAGTCATAATTAAGCTCTTTAATAGCCCAATATGCTTTATGTTCAAGTTCAAGAGGTAAATGACATGCTTTTCCATAAACCATCTTATATGGAGACATACCCATAGGATTTTTGTACAGTTCTATAGGCCCATAATGCATCATCAAGTTTTTTGGACCAATTCTTTCTAGATCTATTCACAGTCTTTTGCAAAATTAATTTGAGCTCTCTATTGCTCAACTCTACTTGACCACTAGACTGCGGATGATAAGGAGATGCAATTCTATGATTGACATCATACTTAGCAAGCATCTTACGGAAAGCACCATGAATAAAGTGTGAACCACCATCAGTCATAAGATATCTAGGGACTCCAAACCTCGGAAAAATAACTTCTTCAAGCATTTTAATAGAAGTGTTATGATCAACACTACTAGTTGGAATAGCTTCTACCCACTTAGTAACATAATCAACAGCAACTAAAATATGTGTATAACCATTTGAGGTAGGAAAAGGTCCCATATAATCAAAGCCCCAAACATCAAACGGTTCAATAACAA
This sequence comes from Triticum dicoccoides, assembly GCF_002162155.2. Lineage (NCBI taxonomy): Eukaryota > Viridiplantae > Streptophyta > Magnoliopsida > Poales > Poaceae > Triticum > Triticum dicoccoides. Next base: position 521,272,702 of record NC_041387.1, on the reverse strand, counting down.
GAGAATAATTCATAGGCATTTCTTGACGTCTACTGATGTTACCTATTCTTTGACATTCATCACAATATACGACAAACTTACGAGCATCTTTGAAAAGAGTAGGCCAATAAAAACCAGATTGTAGTACCTTGTGTGCAGTTCTATCTCCAGCGTGGTGTCCTCCATAGGATTCAGAGTGACACTTGCGTAGGATTTGTTCCTGTTCATGCTCAGGCACACAACGTCTAATAATACCATCTACTCCTTCTTTATAAAGATGTGGATCATCCCGGAAGTAATGTCTTAAATCATAAAATAACTTTTTCTATTGCTGGTATGTGAAACTAGGCGGTATGTATTTAGCAACAATGTAATTAGCACAGTCAGCATACCAAGGAGTGGTACGAGAAGCATTGACGACCGCTAATTGTTCATCAGGAAAGCTATCATTAATAGGCAGTGGGTCATCAAGAACATTTTCTAGCCTAGACAAGTTGTCCGCAACAGGGTTCTCAGCTCCTTTTCTATCAACAATATGCAAGTCAAATTCTTGGAGCAAGAGAACCCATCTAATGCGTCTAGGCTTAGCATCTTTCTTTTCCATAAGGTATTTAATAGCAGCATGATCAGTGTGAATAGTAACTTTGGAATCAATAATATAAGGTCTAAACTTATCACATGCAAACACAACTGCTAAGAATTCTTTTTTAGTGGCAGCATAATTTCTCTGGGCAGTATCAAGAGTCTTGCTAGCATAATGGATAACATTCAATTTCTTATCGACTCTTTGCCCTAAAACATCCCCTACAGCATAATCACTAGCATCGCACATAATTTCAAAAGGCAAATTCCAATCAGGTGGCTGAACAATAGGTGCAGTGATCAAAGCTTTCTTAAGTGTTTCAAATTCTTCTACACAATCATCATCAAAGACAAAAGGAATATCTTTTTGCAATAAGTTAGTCAGAGGCCTAGAGATTTTAGAAAAGTCCTTAATGAACCTCCTATAAAAACTGGCATGACCAAGGAAACTTCTTATACCTTTTATGTCTTTGGGACATGGCATCTTTTCAATAGCATCAACTTTGGCTTTATCAACTTCAATACCTCTCTCGGAGATCTTGTGCCCCAAGACAATGCCTTCATTAACCATAAAGTGACACTTTTCCCAATTCAGGACGAGACTAGTGTTTTCGCATCTCTACAAAACTCGATCAAGGTTGCTCAAACAGTCATCAAAAGAGGATCCATAGATGGAGAAGTCATCCATGAATACCTCACAAATCTTTTCACAAAAATCAGAAAATATAGCCATCATGCATCTTTGAAAGGTAGCAGGTGCATTACACAAACCAAAAGGCATACGTCTATAAGCAAAAGTACCAAAAGGGCAAATAAAAGTAGTTTTAGATTGGTCCCCCAATGATATAGGTATCTGAGAGAAGCCAGAGTAGAAAGCAAAAATGTGTGTGTTTGGATAGTCTTTCTAGCATTTGATCAATAAAAGGTAAAGGGTAATGATCTTTCTTAGTAGCTTTATTTAACTTACGGAAATCAATTACCATCCTATAACCTGTAATAATTCTTTGCGGGATCAATTCATCTTTATCATTAGGAACAATGGTAATACCTCCCTTTTTAGGTACACAATGGACAGAGCTTACCCATTCACTATCAGCAACGGGATAAATAATACCTGCCTCAAGGAGTTTTAGTATCTCCTTTCTTACCGCTTCCTTCATTTTGGGGTTTAATCGTCTTTGAGGATCTCTAACTGGTTTGGCATCTTTCTCCACTAAAATTTTGTGTTGACATAATGTGGGACTAATGCCCTTAAGATCATCCAAGGTATATCCAATAGCAGCTCGGTGCTTCTTCAGAGTTTTCAATAATCTTTCTTCTTCTTTCTCTGAAAGGTTAGCACTAATAATAATAGGATATATTTCTTTTTCGTCAAGATAAGCATACTTAAGATTATCAGGTAATGGTTTGAGTTCAAACACGGGATCACCCTTGGGTGGAGGGGGATCCCCAAGAATTTCAACAGGAAGATTATGTTTCAGCATAGGTTCTTGTTTAAGGAACACTTCATCTATTTCTTCCCTTTCCTTCATAAACATATCGTTCTCATGGTCTAGCAAATATTGTTCTAACGGATCAGTTGGAGGAACAGCAATGGAAGCAAGACCAATAATTTCATCCTTACTAGATGGTTCCTTTTCACGATGTTTTCTACTAAACTTAGGGAAATTAAACTCATGAGACATACCATCTAAGCCAACAGTGACAATATTCTTTTCACAATCAATCTTAGCACTAGCAGTATTCAAGAAGGGTCTACCAAAAATAATGGGACAAAAATCATCTTGTGGGGAACCGAGAACAAGAAAATCAGCAGGGTATTTAATCTTCCCACACAAGACTTCAACATCTCTAACAATCCCAATAGGTTTAATGGTGTCCCTATTGGCAAGCTTAATAGTAACATCAATATCTTCTAATTCAACAGGTGCAATATCGTGCATAATTTCTTTATAAAGATCATAAGGTATCGCATTAGCACTAGCACCCATATCACATAAAACATGATAACAATGATCTCCTATTTTAATAGAAATAACAGGCGTGCCTACAACAGGTCTACGTGTCTTAGTATCGGGTCTAGCAATATTAGCAGTTTCACCCAAGAAAGAGATAACATGCCCATCTAAATCCTCATCCAAGAGATCTTTAATCATAGCAATACCAGGTTCAACATTAATTTGCTCAGGAGGTGTATAAGTCCTAGTATTACTCTTACGAACAATAGTAGAAGCTTTAACATGATCTTTTATCCTAACAGGAAAAGGAGGTTTTTCAACATAAGCAGCAGGAATAATAGGATCACTATATATAATAGTCTTCTCTTCGACTGTAATTGGTGCAACTACTTTCACTTTAACAGGAGGATTATATTTAAACCACTTCTCTTTAGGGAGATCAATGTGAGTAGCAAAAGTTTCACAAAAAGTAGCTACTATCTCAGAGGCAAGTCCATACTTAGAGCTAAATCCACGGAAAGCATTGGTATCCATAAAAGATTTAACACAATCAAACTTAGGTGTCATACCTAACTCCTTACCATCGTCGGAACCCCAATCTTCAGAGTTGCATTTAATTCTTTCCAATAAGTCCCATTTGAAATCAATAGTCTTCATCATATAGGAACCAACACAGGAAGTATCGAGCAAGTTGCGATTATCAAGAGAAAGCCGAGCATAAAAATTCTGAATAATCATTTCCTGAGAGAGCTCATGATTGGGGCATGAATATAACATTGACTTAAGCCTCCACCAAGCTTGAGCGATGCTTTCTCCTTCGTGAGGCTAGAAATTATATATGTAATTACGATCACGATGAACAAGATGCATAGGATAGAACTTCTGGTGAAATTCCAATTTCAATCGCTTATAATTCCAAGATCTCGTATCATCACATAGCCTATATCATGTCATTGAATATCCCTTCAAAGATAAAGGAAAGACCTTCCTTTTTACATCATCATCGGGAATACCTGCAAGCTTAAATAATCCACAAACTTCATCCACAAAGATAAGGTGTAAATCGGGATGCAATGTTCCGTCTCCTGCAAAAGGATTAGCTAGCAGTTTTTCTATCATACCCGAAGGAATCTCAAAGTGAATATTTTCATAAGGTTCAGTAGGTTGAGGAGCATCTCTTTGCTCTTCTGGTTGGGGTGAAGATACCCCAAACAAGACACTCAAAGGATTAGTTTCCATAGTGACAAGTAACAGAAAATTTCAGCACACTATATAAATGTTTCCTTACCAAGTTCCACTCACCAAGAGCGCTATGCTCCCCGGCAACGACGCCAGAAAAGAGTCTTGATGACTCACAAGTGTAGAGGATCTATCGTAGTCCTTTCAATAAGTAAGAGTGTCGAACCCAACATGGAGCAAAAGGAAATGATAAGCGGTTTTCAGTAAGGTTTTCTCTGCAAGCACTGAAATAGTAGGTGATAGATAGTTTTGCGATAAGATAAATAGTAATGAGCAAGAAATAAATAAAGTAAATAAAGTGCAGTAAGGTGGCCCAATCCTTTATGTAGCAAAGGATAAGCCTGGACAAATTCTAATAATGAGGAAGAAGCTCCCGAGGACACATTGGGAATTATCGTCAAGCTAGTTTTCATAACGTTCATAAGATTCGCGTTCGGTACTTTGATAATTTGATATGTGGGTGGACCGGCACTTGGGTACTGCCCTAACATGGACAAGCATCCCACTCATGATTAACCCCTATTGCAAGCGTCCTCAACTACAAAAAGGAGTATTAAGGTAAACCTAACCACAACATTAAACATATGGGTCCATATCAACCCCTAACGAAGCAACGCATAAACTAGGGTTGAAGCTTCTGTCACTCTAGCAACCCATCATCTACTTATTACTTCCCTATGCCTTCCTCTAGGCCCAAATAATAGTGAAATGTCATGTAGTTGACCTTCACATAACACCACTAGAGGAGAGACAACATACATCTCATCAAAATATCGAACGAATACCAAATTCACATGACTACTAATAGCAAGACTTCACCCATGTCCCCAGGAACAAACGTAACTACTTACAAAGCATATTCATGTTCATAATCAGAAGTGTAATAATATGCATGAAGGATCTGAACATATGATCTTCCACCAAGTAAACCAATTAGTATCAACTACAAGGAGTGATCAACACTACTAGCAACCCACAGGTACCAATTTGTGGTTTTGATACAAGATTGGATACAAGAGATAAACTAGGGTTTTGAGATGAGATGGTGCTGGTGAAGATGTTGATGGAGATTGACCCCCTCCCGATGAGAGGATCGTTGGTGATGATTTCCCCCTCCCAGAGGGAAGTGTCCCCGGCAGAACAGCTCCGCCAGAGCCCTAGATTGATTCCGCCAAGGTTCCGCCTCGTGGCGGCGGAGTTTCATCCCGTAAGCTTGCCCACAATTTTTTCCAGGACAAAACCCTTCATATAGCAGAAGAGGGACGCCGGGGGCCAACCAGGGGGCCCAGGAGATAGGGGGGCGCGCCCTAGGGGGGGCGCCCCTATCTCCTGGACAGGGTGTGGGCCCCCTGGCCTATTTCTTTTGCTCATAATTCCTTAATAAATCCAAAAGGTTGTTTCGTGGAGCCTCAGGTCTTTTAGAGTTGTGCAGAATAGGTTTCCAAGGTTTGCTCCTTTTTGAGCCAAAATTCTAGCTGCCGCCATTGCCCCTCTTCATGGTAAACCTTGTAAAATAAGAGAGAATAGCCATAAGTATTGAGATATAATGTGTAATAACAGTCCATAATGCAATAAATATTGATATAAAAGCATGATGCACAATGGACGTATCAAAGCCCTCCACGACCATCATTGCCGCCATGGCCGCCAGCCATGCTCAGCTAGATTCGCTCAACGCCGCCCCCTCCTTGCCCTCCACCACCACCAGAGATCTCCCTTAACACCCACAAGGTCGCCCCGACCTCCAGCTTCTCCTCTAGTGGCTTGTGGACGTGTGCTCGATGGCACCCGGAGCAGCCGTCCGTCGCAGCTGGCTTCCCGCGCTCTCCCAAGCTCTTCGGTGGTCGTGTTCTACCTGAAGGGGACCGCCTCGTCCTACTGATCATGCCAGTAGGTCGGGCGCCTCGAATGGTGGACCGTGCCACCGGCTATCATCATCAGGGCGGCCGACCTCGCCTCTGCCTCAATGCATCATCGGGGGAGAAGGAGCAGGCGCGGGAGGAGGGAGTTGACCAGCAGCGTGGACCCCGCGGGCCCCAGGTGTCAGCGACCCAAGCCGCGACCACTCCCTGCCAGCTGATATGTCTCCAATGTATCTATAATTTTTGATTGCTCCATGCTACTTTATCTACAGTTTTGGACTATATTGGGCTTTATTTTCCACTTATATATTACTTTTGGGACTAACCTATTAAACGGAGGCCCAGCCCAGAATTGTTGTTTTTTTGCCTATTTCAGTGTTTCGAAGAAACATAATATCAAACGGAGTCCAAACAGAATGAAACCTTCGGGAACGTGATTTTCTCACCGAACGTGATCCAGGAGACTTGGAACCTGCTCCAAGGAACAACCAAGGCGGTCACGAGGATGGGTGGCACGCCCTCCCCCTAGGCGCGCCCCCTACCTCGTGGGCCCCCTGTTGCTCCACCGACGTACTCCTTCCTCCTATATATACCTACGTACCCCTGACAGATCAAATACAGAGCCAAAAACCTAATTCCACCGCCGCAACTTTCTGTATCCACGAGATCCCATCTTGGGGCCTATTCCGGAGCTCCGCCGGAGGGGTCATCCACCACGGAGGGCTTCTACATCAACACCATAGCCTCTCCGATGAAGTGTGAGTAGTTTACCTCAGACCTATGGGTCCATAGTTAGTAGCTAGATGGCTTCTTCTCTCTTTTTGGATCTCAATACAATGTTCTCCCCCTCTCTTGTGGAGATCTATTCGATGTAATCTTCTTTTTGCGGTGTGTTTGTTGAGATCGATGAGTTGTGGGTTTATGATCCAGCTTATCTATGAATAATATTTGAATCTTCTCTGAATTCTTTTATGTATGATTGAGTTATCTTTGCAAGTCTCTTCGAATTATCCGTTTGGTTTGGCCAACTAGATTGGTAGTTCTTGCAATGGGAGAAGTGCTTAGCTTTGGGTTCAATCTTGCGGTGTCCTTTCCCAGTGGCAGAAGGGGCGGCAAGGCACATATTGTATTGTTGCCATCGAGGATAACAAGATGGGTTTTTTTATCATATTGCATGAAGTTATCCCTCTACATCATGTCATCTTGCTTAAGGCGTTACTCTGTTTTTAACTTAATACTCTAGATGCATGCTGGATAGCGGTCGATGAGTAGAGTAATAGTAGTAGATGCAGAATCGTTTCAGTTTACTTGTCTCGGACAAGATGCCTATATACATGATCATACCTAGATATACTCATAACTATGCTCAATTCTATCAATTGCTCAATAGTAATTTGTTCACCCATCGTAGAATACTTATGCTCTTGAGAGAAGCCACTAGTGAAACCTATGGCCCCTGGGTCTATTCTCATCATATCAATCTCCATTACTTTAATACTTGCTTTGTTTTTACTTTGCCTTTTACTTTTCACTTTGCATCTCTATATCAAGAATACCAAAAATATTATTTATCATCTCTATCAGATCTCACCCTCGTAAGTGACCGTGAAGGGATTGACAACCCCTAATCGCGTTGGTTGCGAGTAGCTATCATTTTGTGCAGGTAAGAGGGACTTGTGCATGGCCTCCTACTGGATTGATACCTTGGTTCTCAAAAACTAAGGGAAATACTTACGCTACTTTACTGCATCATCCTCTCCTCTTCGGGGAAATCCAACACAGTGCTCAAGAGGTAGCAAGAAGAATTTCTGGTGCCGTTGCCGGGGAGTTTGCGCAAAAGTCAACCATACCAAGTACCCATCACAATCCATATCTCTCGCATTACATTATTTGCCTCTTGTTTTCCTCTCCCCCACTTCACCCTTGTCATTTTATTCTCCCTCTCTTTCCCAATCTCCTCCTCTCTTTCCCTTTCGCCTTTTTCTCGTTTGCCTTTTTGTTTTCTCGTGTGTTAGATTGCTTGTTTGTCGCGATGGCTCAAGATGCTACCAAATTGTGTGACTTCACCAATACCAATAATAATGATTTCCTTAGCACTCCGATTGCTCCTCTTGCCAATACTGAATCTTGTGAAATCAATACTGCTTTGTTGAATCTTGTTATGAAAGATCAATTCGCCGGCCTTCCTAGTGAAGATGTCGCTACTCATCTGAATAGCTTCGTTGATTTATGTGATATGCAAAAGAAAAAAGATGTCGATAATGATGTCGTTAAATTAAAGCTATTTCCTTTTTCACTTAGAGATCGTGCTAAAGCGTGGTTTTCATCTTTGCCTAAAAATAGTATTGATTCTTGGAACAAATGCAAAGATGCTTTTATCTCTAAGTATTTTCCTCCCGCTAAGGTTATCTCTCTTAGGAACGATATTATGAATTTTAAGCAACTTGATGATGAACATGTTGCACAAGCTTGGGAGAGAATGAAATTAATGATACGTAATTATCCTACACATGGTTTGAACTTGTGGATGATTATACAAAACAATTATGCCGGATTGAATTTTGCTTCTAGAAAGCTTTTAGATTCGGCCGCGGGAGGCACTTTTATGGAAATCACTCTAGGAGATGATACTAAACTTCTGGATAATATTATGGTAAATTATTCTCAATGGCATACTGAAAGATCTACTAATAAAAAAGTGCATGCGATAGAAGAAATTAATGTTTTGAGTGGAAAGATGGATGAACTTACAAAATTATTTGCTACTAAGAGTGTTTCTTCTGATCCTAATGACATGCCCTTGTCTACTTTGATTGAGAATAATAATGAATCTATGGATGTGAATTTTGTTGGTAGGAATAATTTTGGTAACAACGCGTATAGAGGGAATTTTAATCCTAGGCCTTTTCCTAGTAATCCTTCTAATAATTATGGAAATTCCTACAACAACTCTTATGGAAATTTTAATAAGATGTCCTCCGAATTTGAGAGTAGTGTTAAAGAGTTTATGAATTCACAAAAGAGTTTAATTGCTTTGCTTGAAGAGAAATTGCTTAAAGTTGATGATTTGGCTAGGAACGTTGATATAATTTCTCTTGAAACTGATTCTTTAAAGCTTAGATCTATTCGTCCTAAACATGATATCAATGAGTCTCTCAAAGCTATGAGAATTTCCATTGATGAGTGCAAAGAAAGAACCGCTAGGATGCGTGCTTCCAAAGATGCCTTTATTAAAGTGTGTTCTTACAATTCCTATGAAAATCAAGATGAAGATCTAAAAGTTATTGATGTGTCCCCCATATTTGTTTTTCAATATGAATCTTGATGAAACTGAATATGATCTTCCTTTACCTAGAAGGCGTTCTAAGAATTCGGAGTTTTTAGACCTTGGAGATGAAATTGATGGAAGTTGGATTGAAAGAAATAGAAACCTAGATGTTGCTAAACCCACTATTTTGGATCTCAAGGAATTTAATTATGAAAATTGCTCTCTAATTGATTGTATTTCCTTGTTGCAATCCGTGCTAAATTCCCCTCATGCTTATAGTCAAAATAAGGCCTACCGAACACATTATTGATGCCTTGATGCAATCTTATGAAGAAATACTTAGTTGAAAGTTTCTATCCCCAGAAAACTCTATGATGAGTGGGAACCTACTATTAAAATAAAAACTAAAAATTATGAGTTTCATGCCTTGTGTGATTTGGGTGCTAGTGTCTCCACTATTCCCAAAACTTTGTGTGATTTGCTAGATTTCCATGACTTTGAAGATTGGTCTCTAAACTTGCATCTTGCGTATTCCACTATTAAAAAGCCTATGGGAAGAATTAATGATGTTCTTATTGTTGCAAATAGGAATTATGTGCCCGTAGATTTTAACGTTCTTGATATAGATTGCAATCCTTCATGTCCTATTATTCTTGGTAGACCTTTCCTTAGAACGATTGGTGCGATTATTGATATGAAGGAAGGGAATATTAGATTCCAATTTCCCTTAAATAAGGGCATGGAACACTTCCCTAGAAAGAAAATAAAATTACCTTATGAATCTATCATGAGAGCCACTTATGGATTGCCTACCAAAGATGGCAAAACCTAGATCTATCCTTGCTTTTATGCCTAGCTAGGGGCGTTAAACGATAGCGCTTGTTGGGAGGCAACCCAAATTTTTTTTTGCTTCTGTTTAGGAATAAATAATCCATCTAGCCTCTGGTTAGATGTGGTTTTATGTTTTAATTAGTGTTTGTGCCAAGTAGAACCTATAGGATAACCTACGATGATAGTTGATTTGATTCTGCTGAAAAACAGAAACTTTGCACGCACGAATATAATTTTTTTAAATCACAGGAACGTGATTTTGCGTTGATTATTTTTTCTTATGATAAATAAACAAATTTTCCAGGACTTCCTATTTTGGTAGAATTTTTATAGTTCCAGAAGTTTGCATTAGTTACAGATTACTACAGACTGTTCTGTTTTTGACAGATTCTGTTTTGCGTGTGTTGTTTGCTTATTTTGATGAATTTATGGCTAGTAAAATAGTTTATATTCCATAGAGAAGTTGGAATACAGTAGGTTTAACACCAATATAAATAAAGAATGAGTTCATTACAGTACCTTAAAGTAGTCCTTTGTTTTCTTTCACTAACGGAGCTCACGAGATTTCTATTGAGTTTTGTGTTGTGAAGTTTTCAAGTTTTGGGTGAATTCTTTTGATGGATTATGGAACAAGGAGTGGCAAGAGCCTAAGCTTGGGGATGCCCATGGCACCCCCAAGATAATCCAAGGAAACCAAAAAGTCAAAGCTTGGGGATGCCCCAGAAGGCATCCCCTCTTTCGTCTACTTCCATTGGTAATTTACTTGGAGCTATATTTTTATTCACCACATGTTATGTGTTTTGCTTGGAGCGTCTTGTATTATTTGCGTTTTTGCTTGTTAGTTTACCACAATCATTCTTGCTGTACACACCTTTTGAGAGATCCATACACAAATTGGAATTTGCTAGAATACTCTATATGCTTCACTTATATCTTTTGAGCTTGATAGTTTTGCCCGTAGTGCTTCACTTATATCTTTTGAGCGTGATAATTTTTGCTCTAGTACTTCACTTAGATCTTTTAGAGCACGGTGGTGGATTTGTTTTAAAGAAACTATTGATCTCTCATGCTTCACTTAGATTATTTTTGAGAGTTGTTAATAGCATGGTAATTTGCTTAATATTAATATACTTGGTATTCAGGATATGTGAAACTTCCTTTTGAGTACGTTGAATACTAAGATAAGTTTTATGCTTGACAATTGTTTTGTGATATGGAGGTGATAATATCAAAGTAATGCTAGTTGGGTGATTATGAATCTATAATACCTAAATAGTTCATCCCCACTATCCTATTTCTCTTGACATGCAGCCTATCCACATCACCACACATGCCCCACACATGTACTACTTCATTTTCTAGTCATGCACTCATCCCACGTCAATATTCCTGCCATGTAAGCAAAACAGAACATGCACATGCATGTCATGCATTCATTTTCGACCGTCCCTCAACTCATCATCAAAAAAATAAAAGAAGTTTCTCCTTTCTCTTCAGTAGTAGCGATCAGGCCTCTTTCCTCGTTAATTAATAAGAAGGAAAAAACAATTGAGCCCTCTCCAGTGCATGGGCTCTATATAGAGCTAGTTGTTTCTTTTGGCTCCAGACCATGGGTCAAATAGGCGTGCTGCTTTGGTTTGATGGGACAACCTGGAAAACAAAACGTGTCTGTCGCCTCCCCAGTTACTCCCACTGAATGTCCCTAAAAAAAATTACTCCCACTGAATCGATTGATTTTCCGCAGCTCTCTTAATATTCTATGTCGGATCATCTTCATCTTCTCCACTAAGCAAGCGCAGGAGTTAATCTCCCTTTTGAGAAACAAATCATCTCCATTCTCAAGAGGATTAGCTAGGTTATCAGGTTTTGCTATCGGAAAATCAGTGCGCTGGAGCGCCGAAGTTGAAGCCCCGTCGTACCGCCCGCACACCTTTGCCACTACCATTTTGGACAGGGTGAATCGCGAGGAGTTGACCTGAAGCTTCCCTGACCAACGGCGAAGCGCTTCATGAAGTTGTGCTTCCAGATTGTTGTGTACGCGCTCCACGGCCAAATTTGAGGTATCATCTCGAGCATGTGCGCTTTATCAAGAACCAGTCCCCATATTTCTTTCGCCATGGGCAGGTAACTATGCCAAGCCCTAATTACATCTTAAAAGTTAACCTCACGCAGTGTTGTTGATTTTGCTTCATGCATGACTGTCTCCACTAAGTTATAGGTGGAGTTCAAAGTCTCTGTCGGGAGCTGGTACCTTCCTCATGGCATCTGATTCATATTAGGTTGTTCCTTTTCCTCCATTGATGCATTTATAGTCGTATTCTACAATTTCTACTATGTAGCTATTTTATGATGAGCTTATCTTGCATGATTCGTTGATTGGTTTTTGTCATGGCTTCTATAGTTACATCCATATATGAATGAATACAATTTTTTTCCATCCAATGATGCATGATTATTGGTTGTTCTTCTGGATCATTGCCATATACATGGTTATGGTACATGGAAGATTGGAGTTCCATGATTTGTTTTGACATGCATGATGTCTAAACAAGAAAACAAATTATATCAGATTGGCAACCAATTCTTGAGCACAACAAATTCTTTTCCTAGCTCCATGGGGCATTGTAGATAATCCACGTTACTTGCAGTTGTCCTAGCATATATTGTTTCACCATTGTACCATCGCTTTACCAGGAGATCTTGCAGCCGTGTTTCTATTTATTTTCCCTGAGTTTATAGTTTATTTTTGTTTCTTCCAGGAACCAATACCACAAAGGACAACCCAGGCAAGTATGCATAATAGTATTTCGGTTCCTATAAACCAAAGGTATTGGCTGCATGTTATAATGAAAATAGTTGTGTGTTTCCTTTTCATTCATTCTATAGACGCTTTTCTTTGAATATGCTCACAGAAGCTAAAATGTCCCGCAACAACGTGCGGGGTATTATCTAGTTTAAAGAATGCTTGTGTTGAAGTTTGTGATTCCCGTAGCATGCACGTATGGTGAACCGCTTTGTGATGAAGTTGGAGCACAATTTGATTTATTGATTGTCTTCCTTATGAGTGGTGGTCGGGGACGAGCGATGGTCTTTTCCTACCAATCTATCCCCCTAGGAGCATGCGCGTAGTGCTTTGGTTTTTGATAACTTCTAAATTTTTGCAACAAAGTGCACGAGTTCTTTTGATTAATGTTGAGTCCATGGATTATACGCACCCTTTCACCCTTCCACATTTGCTAGCTTCTCTAATACAGCACACTTTTTGCCGGTACCTTACACCCACCATATACCTTCCTCAAAACAGCCACCATACCTACCTATCATGGCATTTTCATAGCCATTCCGAGATATATTGCCATGCAACTTTCCACCGTTCCATTCATATGACACACATTACTTTTGTCATATTGCTTTTTGCATGAACATGTAGTTGACATTGTATTTGTGGCAAGGCCACCTTCATAATTTTCATACATGTCGCTCTTGATTCATTGCATATCCCGGTACACCGCCGGAGGCATTCATATAGAGTCATATTTTGTTCTAAGTATCGAGTTGTAATTGTTGAGTTGCAAGAAAAATAAAAGTGTGATGATCATCATTATTAGAGCATTGTCCCAGTGAGGAAAGGATGATGGAGACTATGATTCCCCCATAAGTCGGGATGAGACTCCAGACGAAAAATAAAAAAAATAAAAAAAGGAAAAAAAGAGGCCATAAAAAAGAAGAAGAGAAAAGGCCCAAAGAAAAAAATGAGAGAAAAAGAGAGAAGGGACAATGCTACTATCCTTTTACCACAATTGTGCTTCAAAGTAGCACCATGATCTTCATGATAGAGAGTCTCATATGTTGTCACTTTCATATAATAGTGGGAATTTTTCATTATAGAACTTGGCTTGTATATTCCAATGATGGGCTTCCTCAAAAGTGCCCTAGGTCTTCATGAGCAAGCAAGTTGGATGCACACCCACTTAGTTTCTTTTGTTGAGCTTTCATATATTTATAGCTCTAGTGCGTCCGTTGCATGGCAATCCCTACTCACTCATATTGATATCTATTAATGGGCATCTCCATAGTCCGTTGATACGCCTAGTTGATGTGGGACTATCTTCTCCTTTTTTGTCTTCTCCACAACCACCATTCTATTCCACATATATTGCTATGTCCATGGCTCACGCTCATGTATTGCATGAAAGTTGAAAGAGTTTGAGATTACTAAAGTATGAAACAATTGCTTGGCTTGTCATCGGGGTTGTGCATGATTAAATACTTTGTGTGATGAAGGTAGATCAATAGCCAGACTATATGATTTTGTAGGGATAACTTTCTTTAGCCATGCCATTTTGAAAAGACATGATTGCTTTGATTAGTATGCTTGAAGTATTATTACTTTTATGTCAATATGAACTTTTGTCTTGAATCTTTCAGATCTGAATATTCATACTACAATTAAGAAGATTTACACTGAAATTATGCCAAAGTATCACTCCGCATCAAAAATTCTTTTTTACCATTTACCTACTCGAGGACGAGCAGGAATTAAGCTTGGGGATGCCTGATACGTCTCCAACGTATCTATAATTTTTGATTGCTCCATGCTACTTTATCTACTGTTTTGGACTATATTGGGCTTTATTTTCCACTTTTATATTACTTTGGGACTAACCTATTAACCGGAGGCCCAGCCCAGAATTGATGTTTTTGCCTTCTTCAGTGTTTCGAAGAAACAGAATATCAAACGGATTCCAAACGGAATGAAACCTTCGGGAACGTGATTTTCTCACCAAACGTGATCCAGGAGATTTGGACCCTGCTCCAAGGAACAACCGAGGCGGTCACGAGGGTGGGGGCGCGCCTTCCCCCCTGGGCACGCCCCCCTACCTCGTGGGCCCCCTGTTGCTCCACTGACATACTCCTTCCTCCTATATATACCTACGTACCCCCGACAGATCAAATGCGGATCCAAAAACCTAATTCCACCACCGCAACTTTCTGTATCCACGAGATCCCATCTTGGGGCCTGTTCTGGAGCTCCGCCGGAGGGGGCATCCACCATGGAGGGCTTCTACATCAACACCATAGCCTCTCCGATGAAGTCTGAGTAGTTTACCTCAGACCTACGGGTCCATAGTTAGTAGCTAGATGGATTCTTCTCTCTTTTTGGATCTCAATACAATGTTCTCCCCCTCTCTTGTGGAGATCTATTCAATGTAATCTTCTTTTTGCGGTGTGTTTGTTGAGACCGATGAGTTGTGGGTTTATGATCCAGCTTATCTATGAATAATATTTGAATCTTATATGAATTTTTTTATGTATGATTGAGTTGTCTTTGCAAGTCTCTTCGAATTATCCGTTTGGTTTGGCCAACTAGATTGGTAGCTCTTGCAATGGGAGAAGTGCTTAGCTTTGGGTTCAATCTTGTGGTGTCCTTTCCTAGTGACAGAAGGGGCAGCAAGGCACGTATTGTATTGTTGCCATCGAGGATAACAAGATGGGTTTTTTATCATATTGCATGAAGTTATCCCTCTACATCATGCCATCTTGCTTAAGGCGTTACTCTGTTTTTAACTTAATACTCTAGATGCATGCTGGATAGCGGTCGATGAGTGGAGTAATAGTAGTAGATGCAGAATCGTTTCGGTTTACTTGTCTCGGACGTGATGCCTATATACATGATCATACCTAGATATACTCATAACTATGCTCAATTCTATCAATTGCTCAACAGTAATTTGTTCACCCACCGTAGAATACTTATGCTCTTGAGAGAAGCCACTAGTGAAACCTATGGCCCCCGGGTCTATTCTCATCATATCAATCTCCATTACTTTAATACTTGCTTTGTTTTTACTTTGCCTTTTACTTTTCATTTTGCATCTCTATATCAAAAATACCAAAAATATTATTTATCATCTCTATCAGATCTCACCCTCGTAAGTGACCGTGAAGGGATTAACAACCCCTAATCGCGTTGGTTGCGAGTAGCTATCGTTTTGTGCAGGTACGAGGGAATTGTGTGTGGCCTCCTACTGGATTGATACCTTGGTTCTCAAAAACTAAGGGAAATACTTATGCTACTTTACTGCATCATCCTCTCCTCTTCCGTGAAATCCAACGCAGTGCTCAAGAGGTAGCACCAGCTGGCCGCGAGCCCCGCATGTCAGCGAGACTAGGCCCGGCCCCGCCCCCTGCTGACATGGATAAGTGGACACGACTTTTCCGAGTATGCTTCATCCACCGAAAGCGTATTTCCCAGAGTGTGCGTTCTGTTTTTCTGTTAAGGGCCTGTTTGTGATTATTTTTATTACAAAGAGGTCCCTGGTAGAAAAACAAATATAACTTTTCACCCGTAGCTCCAAATCAGGTGAATCCAAAGCCCACGTCTTCGTTTCATCGAGCCCGTTCTGCTGGAACCATTTTCACCACGTTTTAACATGCTGAAAATGACCATTATGCCCTTCCACTTATTCAGCCCCCTTCAAGAGAGTATGATTTCCGGCGATTCGTTACGCGAGTTTCTCGCACTTTCTCCCGGTGATTTCTTCCACCCCAGGCAAGCCACACCCTCCATTTGCATCACTGTAATGCAGTGACATGGTTTAATCTATTTAAACTTGTTTAAAATATTGTTTTAGTTACTTGTGATCTGTGCATGGCATTTTCTCGGGGTGTTATTTTGATCTTGTTGATGCCATGCTATTGTTTGGATTACTAGGAGTTATGTTTGTAGTTGATGAGTATCATATTGCCATTGGAGTATTAGTGCTTGATATTATGATTGTTTTCATGATGATATCTGTTATTATATTTTGGAGAATTACTTTGGATGTCATGATGCCTTTGGATTATTAGTGGCTAGTATGATTATTTTCATGATGCTAGTCGATGTTCTGTTGCTTGGAGTATTAATTTCGGAGATGATGCTTACGTGTGGACCTTAGCTGGATAGCTTAGTTCTGGTTATTGGGGTAGTAGAGTTATTGTTTTCAGATTCATCATGATAGAAATATTATGCTATCTTTGGGGTATTTTGATACGAGGATATTATGCTCAGATTATTTGTTGGATATTCCTATGACTTGGATGATAGTTTGATAGTTGATATCGGAGTATCAG
This sequence comes from Triticum dicoccoides, assembly GCF_002162155.2. NCBI lineage: Eukaryota > Viridiplantae > Streptophyta > Magnoliopsida > Poales > Poaceae > Triticum > Triticum dicoccoides. The sequence goes on along the minus strand of NC_041387.1, from coordinate 521,255,867 downwards.
TTATCACAATTCTATTTTTGGGGATAAATTACGTCATTAAGTTGGTCAGGTGCCACCGAGCCGGGCTTCCTCCAGTGCAACCACATTTTCCTTTATGGGAAGGCCCTAATGCGATGCTATTGACGTGTCTCTCGCCGGTGCCTCCAATGAGAGAAGGTTATGGGCGCGCGCTACCCTAATCAGGTAGGCGGACATAAGCCTTGTGTGCCCGTTGTTGTTGTTCTATGCACATGTCCCCATTTGGGACGGTTTATTGTTTTGGCCACAACGGTGGCCGTTGGTGTCTTTTGTAGACACGAGGCCACCCAGGACTAGCCTAGTGGGGAGTGAGTCAGAGTGGCCGGGAGAGTGTCATGGCAGTAGATCGGTTTTGTCGGAACACCATTGGTCCACCCGAATGGGAGTGCGAGGCCATGGGTTCCGTGGTGTGGGTAAAGTGCGCTACCTCTGCAGAGTGTGTTTGTTTAAACTATCGATAGCCGCGTCCTCGGTCATGGGCATGGGTTCGTACTAGGTCACACCGTTCGACCAACACTCACATGATGGAATGACTTATAGGTGATTTATATGTTGATATTTTGAGCAGTACAGATTGGCAGGATGTTGATGATGATGTTGGTGACCAAGTGTTGGTCATGGTAGTGATTGCCGGAAAGATCACCGTTTGAGACCAAGTGTTGGTCATGGTTGTGATCACCGGAAAGATCACCGTTTGGTTACAAGGTAACCCGATCCAAGACAATGAGGTTGGTCCATTTGTGATCCGTGAATGATCACCGTTTGGTTTTGATCACGAGGTGATCGAGATGGTATATTGCTTGGCCGGTTAGCCAAGAGAGATATGGTTATGGAGATCTGAGATGGTGATTTATCAGTATTGTAGTAGTTTCATATCATGCTTAGTAGTTGCTATTGTATCATGGTAGACATTAATTTAATTAACCTGCTTAATGCTATGTTGTTGTCTTGCCTTGATGGTTTAGGTTGTTGTGAGCTTGCAAGTACATTCAATGTACTGACCTGGCATGTCATGCCATATTGCAGGTGATGCCGTGATTGCTTGATTGCTTTTTGTGGTTTCCGTTCGTGCGAGCTAGATCGTGTCCCAGCTAGAGTCCCTGCAGAGTGGAGTTCACTACCTTCGTCGTTGTTCCGCTGCTAGAAGATTTCCGCTGCTACGAGTTGTTCTGCTGCTAGCATGTAGCAAGTGTAGCATCGCAGGCGTAGTGTCGCCGTGCTGATGTGAACCTTTGTAACATCAGACCTGTGTATTTATCCTTTGTAATAAGAGCTGATTTGTTCTATGTCAAGCGGTGATGTATTCTAGAAGTCTTCTCCTCAATCTCTGGGCTGGAATACGGGGCGTTCCGGTTTCTCTGAGCCGGGGTGCCATAGGCTTTGTTTGAGGTTGCAGTTTCTTGTAGAGAATGTCACCCCATGGGTGCTTTATAGCATTTTTCTCAGCATATTCATGAGTTACAAAGTGATACTTGAACCATTGTTCTGCCCAATATCTTCGGATCCATTGGATTTTGGACTTGCGCTGTGTATAAGTTTCTTCTTGATAAGACTTGTATAGTTCATACAGATTTGTAGGCAGGTCCGAAGCAGTATTGCCATGGCGTTGCCTGCCACCTTTCCTTGTAGATTTGTCAGTTTCCATTGGATCCAGACTGAAAGGCTTCACAACAGTGATTGGCTTCATACGACTGGTCAGGCAAGAATTAGCTTCAGGAGATTCAATATGATGTTGTAAGAATTCTGCAAATGAATGCAGACTATGAGAACCAAGGGATTCTCCCATGGACATGTACCTGTGACAGCATTAGAGATGCGAGGGAAGGGGGAGAGGTCATATGCATTCTCAGAAGATTTTGAAGATAAATTAGTTTGAAGACATTGACCTCATAGTGCAAAGACATTCACTTATTTGAAGTGAGTTGGTTCCAGATTTGTACGAATCCATGAATAAGTACAAGTGAGGAATGTAACTAGTTGAGGATGCATAAGTGATTATACTTGCAAGATATGAGATGCAGAAACAGAACAATACAGATTTGGAGTTGTAGAAACCACTTTTGGTAGAAGTGGACAGATCCAACAGATCAAACAAGCGGTAAAAAGTGAGTTTATTTACCACACTAAGAACTGCTAGATGAGGCGAAGAGGATGTCGAGCAGTCCAATCTCCCGCACCCTAACTTGGCAGCAGAAGACACCTACGGCGGCGGCGGAGAAGACGAGGTCTGCGGCCGGTGTGAAGACGGTGTCAAAGAGGTCTCGGAAGCTAAGCGCTTCGTCTCTGGCATCGATTGAGGCTAGCGGTGGCGCTAGGGTTTGAGCGATACGGTGAGGTGGGAGAGGAGATAATGACCGCATGGGGTGGAGTATTTATAAGGTGAAGGGGCTGCGCAGCGCAATTACGCAGGTGCCCCTGGTGGTTCACATCTCGTGGACACATGGCACGCATGCGACTCATTGAGAGTTGAGCCATGTTCCCATGCGCGCCTGATTTGTCTGGTGGTCGTTCCGTCTTCTCCGGTATTCAGGCACAAAGGAAAACATTTTAAATGTGTACCTATGTATCTTCAGCTGACAAGGACACAGTGAAGACATTCGACACGTGTCAATAGAATGCATATGAAGAGACAGAAGGAATTTGAGGGATAAGCACAGAAGAGGTTAGGGTCCGATCACATTCACTTAGTTCAGAAAATGACAAATTTGAAGACATAGCTATAAGTGAATGTTGTAGAGGACAGAAGACACACACACACACACACACACACACACACACATATATATATATATATATATATATATATATATATATATATATATATATATATATATATATATATATATATATCAGTGAAGACCAAATCAACATTGTGAAGATAAACTTTGACGTCAATTCAATGTTGAAGACAAAC
>NC_041387.1:521234125-521252348 GCF_002162155.2 Triticum dicoccoides | reverse complement strand
GTTAGGGTCCGATCACATTCACTTAGTTCAGAAAATGACAAATTTGAAGACATAGCTATAAGTGAATGTTGTAGAGGACAGAAGACACACACACACACACACACACACACACACACATATATATATATATATATGTATATATATATATACATATATATATATATATATATATATATATATATATATCAGTGAAGACCAAATCAACATTGTGAAGATAAACTTTGACGTCAATTCAATGTTGAAGACAAACCAAATATGAAGATAATGCAATCATGAGGCCAAATGAAAATCTTTAAGAAAGTTTGGCGGTGGCGTTACCCACCATAGAGGAAGTATTAGACCCAGACACGACACACAATTATCGTGGCGCTCCGAAGTCAAATTCCACATTAATGTATTTGCTACCTCTTGATCTTGCCTTGGTTTTCCCTTGAAGAGGAAAGGGTGATGCAGCAAAGTAGCGTATAGTATTTTGCTACCTCTTGAGCACTGCGTTGGTTTTCCCTTGAAGAGGAAAGGGTGATGCAGCAAAGTAGCGTAAGTATTTCCCTCAGTTTTTTAGAACCAAGGTATCAATCCAGTAGGAGGCTCCTCAAAAGTCCCATGCAGCTACACAAACAAACAAGAACCTCGCAACCAACATGATAAAGGGGTTGTCAATCCCTTCACGGTAACTTGCGAAAGTGAGATTTGATAGAGATAATAAGATAAGATAAATATTTTCGGTATTTTTATAATCTAGATTGGAAAGTAAAAGATGCAAATAAAAGTATATGGAAAACTTATATAATAAACGATAGACCCGGGGCCATAGGTTTCACTAGTGGCTTCTCTCAAGATAGCATAAGTATTACGGTGTGTGAAGAAATTACTGTCGAGCAATTGATAGAAAAGTGCATAGTTACGAGAATATCTAGGAATGATCATGTATATAGGCATCACGTCCGTGACAAGTAGATCGAAACGATTCTGCATCTACTACTATTACTCCACACATCGATCGACTCATGCCTGCATCTAGAGTATTAAGTTCATGAAGAACAGAGTAACGCATTAAGAAAGATGACATGATGTAGAGGGATAAACTCAAGCAATATGGTATAAACCCCATCTTTTTATCCTCAATGGCAACAATACAATACGTGCCTTGCTGTCCCTGCTGTCACTGGGAAAGGACACCACAAGATTGAACCCAAAGCTAAGCACTTCTCCAATTGCAATAAAGATCAATCTAGTAGGCCAACCTGATAATTCAGAGAGACTTGCAAAGATAACTAATCACACATAAAAGAATTCAGTGAAGATTCAAATATTTCTCATAGATAAACTTGATCATAAACCCACAATTCATCGGATCTCGAAAACACACCGCAAAAGGAGTTACATCGAATAGATCTCAAAGAAGATCGAGGAGAACTTTGTATTGAGATTCAAAGAGAGAGAGAAGGCCATCTAGCTAATAACTATGGACCCGAAGGTCTGTGGTAAACTACTCACAACTCATCGGAGAGGCCTTGGAGATGATGTAGAGGCCCTCCGTGTTCGATTCCCCCTCTAGCGGAGCGCCGGCGAAGGCTCCAAGATGGGATCTCACGGATACACAAAGTTGCGGTGGTGTAAATAGTTTTTCGTGGTGCTCCTAGATGTTTTCAGGGTACGGGAGTATATATAGGTGAAGGAAGTACGTCGGTGGAGCCACGAGGGGCCCACGAGGGTGGGGGGCGCGCCGGGCACCCTCGTGGATGACTCGTTTGCAGCTTGACGTCCACTCTAAGTCTCCTGTATTGCGTTTGTTTCGAAAAGATCGCTCCCGAAGGTTTCATTCCGTTTGGACTCAGTTTGATATTCCTTTTCTTCGAAACACTGAAATAGGCAAAAAAACAGCAATTCGGGCCGGGCCTCCGGTTAGTAGGTTAGTCCCCAAAAATGATATAAAAGTGTAAAGTAAAGCCCATAAACATCCAAAACGGGTAATATAATAGCATGGAACAATAAAAAATTATAGATACGTTGGAGACGTATCAAGCATCCCCAAGCTTAATTCCTGCTTGTCCTCGAGTAGGTAAATGATAAAAACAGAATTTTTGATGTGGAATGCTACCTAGCATAATTCTCAATGTAATTTTCTTTATTGTGGCATGAATGTTCAGATCCAAATGATTCAAGACAAAAGTTCATATTGACATAAGAAATAGTAATACTTCAAGCATAGTAACAAAGCAATCATGTCTTCTCAAAATATCATGGCATTAGAAGGTTCATCCCTACAAAATCATATAGTTAGGCTATGTTTCATTTTCATCACACAAAATACTCCCATCAAGAACAGCCTCGGTTTCAGCCAAGCAATTGGTTCATACTTTTTAATGCGCTTCAGCTTTTTTCAACTCTCATGCAATACATGAGCGTGAGCCATGGATATAGCACTATGGGTGGAATAGAATATGACGATGGAGGTTGTGTGGAGAAGACAAAAAAGGAGAAAGTCTCACATTGACGAGGATAATCACTGGGCTATGGAGATGCCCATCAATTGATGTCAACATGAGGAGTAGGGATTGCCATGCAACGGATGCACTAGAGCTATAAATGAAAGCTCAACAAAAGAAACTAGTGGGTGTGCATCCAACTTGCTTGCTCACGAAGACCTAGGGAATTTGGGGAAACCCATCGTTGGAATATACAAGCCAAGTTCTACAATGAAAAATTCCCACTAATATATGAAAGTGACAACATATGAGACTCTCTATATGAAGAACATGGTGCTACTTCAAAGCACAAGTGTGGAAAAGGATAGTAACATTGTCCCCTTTTTTTTTGGCCTTTCTTTTTTTTCTTTTTGGCCTTTCTTCGTTTTTTCTTTGGCCTTTCCTTTGTTTTTCCTTTTGGCCTTTCTTTTTTTATAAGGGACAATGCTCTAATAATGATGATCATCACACTTCTATTTATTTACAACTCATGAATTACAACTTCAAAACTAGAACAAGATATGACTCTATATGAATGCCTCCGGCGGTGTACCCGGATGGGCAATGAATCAAGAGTGACATGTATAAAAAATTATGCATGGTGGCTTTGCCACAAATACGATGTCAACTACATGATCATGCAAGGCAATATGACAATGATGATGCGTGTCATGATAAACGGAAAGGTGGAAAGTTGCATGGCAATATATCTCGGAACGGCTATGGAAATGCCATAATAGGTAGGTATGGTGGCTGTTTTGAGGAAGATATAAGGAGGTTTATGTGTGATGGAGTGTATCGTATCACGGGGTTCGGATGCACCGGCGAAGTTTGCACCAACTCTCAAGGTGAGAAAGGGCAATGCACGGTACCGAAGAGGCTAGCAATGATGGAAGGGTAAGAGCGCGTATAATCCATGGACTCACATTAATCATAAAGAACTCATATACTTATTGAAAAAAAATTATTAGCCCTCGAAGCAAAGTACTACTACACATGCTCCTAGGGGAAGGGTTGGTAGGAGTTAACCATCATGCGATCCCGACCTCGACTCATAAGGAAGGCAATCAAAAGAGCATCCCATGCAACAAATTTGTTACACAACTTTTACCATACGTGCACGCTTCGAGACTTGCCAACTTCAACACAAGTATTCTTTAATTCACAATTACCCAACTAGCATGACTCTAATATCACCACCTCTATATCTCAAAACAATTATCAAGCATCAAATTGATCATAGCATCCAATTCACTTCCTATGATAGTTTTTATTATACCCAACTTGGATGCCCATCATTCTAGGACCAATTTTATAACCATAGCAAATACCATGCTGTTCTAAGAGACTCTCAAAATAATATAAGTTAAGTATGAGAGATCAACAATTTCTACAAAATTAAACCACCGCTGTGCTCTAAAGATATAAGTGAAGCACTAGAGCAAAATTATCTAGCTCAAAAGATATAAGTGAAGCACATAGAGTATTCTAGCAAATTCTAATAAAATAGGCTTCTCCCAAAAAGGTGTGTACAGCAAGGATGGTTGTGGTAAACTAAAAATCAAAGACTAATATAATACAGGACGCTCCAAGCAAAACACATATCATGTGGCGAATAAAAATAAAGCTCCGAGTAAAGTTACGAATGAACAAAGACGAAACAGGGGATGCCTTCCCGAGGCATCCCCAAGCTTAGGCTCTTGGATATCCTTGAATATCTTGGGGTGCCATGGGAATCCCCAAGCTTAGGCTCTTGCCACCCTTTATTCCATAGTCCATAAAAGCTTTACCCAAAACTTGAAAACTTCACAACACAAAACTCAACAGGAAATCTTACAAGCTCCGTTAGTGAAAGAAAACAAAACCACCACATAAGGTACTGCAATGAACTCATTATTTATTTATTTTGGTGTTAAACCTGCTGTATTCCAACTTCCTTATGGTTTATAAACTAATTTACTAGCCATAGATGCATTGAAATAAGCAAACAACACACGAAAAACAGAATCTGTCAAAAACAGAACAGTCTGTAGCAATCTGTAACTAACGCAAACTTCTGGAACTCTAAAAAACCTACCAAAATAGGAATTACTGTAATTTTCTTTTATTGATCAGCATAAAAAAGAATCAATACAAAAGCACGTTTCTGTGATTTATTGAATTTGTTCTCGTGAGCGCAAAGTTTCTGTTTTTCAGCAGAATCAAATCAACTATCATCGTAGGTTATCCTATAGGTTCTACTTGGCATAAACACTAACTAAAAGATAAAATCACATCTAAACAGAGAGTAGATGCAAGATTTATTCCTAAACAGGAGCAAAAACAAAAAACATAAAGAAAAATTGGGTTGCCTCCCAACTAGCGCTATCGTTTAACGCCCCTAGCTAGGCATAAAAGCGAAGATAGATCTAACGAGTGCCATCTTTGGCACTAAATTCATAAGTAGCACGCATTATAGATTCATAAGGTAATTTGACTTTCTTTCTTGGAAAGTGCTCCATGCCTTTCTTTAAGGGAAATTGGAATCTAATGTTCCCTTCCTTCATATCAATAATCGCACCAATCGTTCTAAGGAAAGGTCTACCAAGAATAATAGGGCAAGAAAGATTGCAATCTATATCAAGAACGATAAAATGCATGGGTACCAAATTTCTATTTGCAACAACAAGAACATCATTGATACTCCCCATAGGCTTTTTAATGGTGGAATCCGCAAGGTGCAAATTTAAAGAGCAATCTTCAAGATCATGGAAACCTAGAATATCACATAAAGTTTTCGGAATCATGGAAACACTAGCACCCAAATCACACAAAGCAAAACACTCATAATCTTTAATTCTAATCTTTATAGTAGCTTCCCACTCATCATTAAGTTTTCTAGGTATAGAAACTTACAAATTAAGTTTTTCATCATAATATTGCATCAAGGCATCAACAATATGTTTGGTAAAAGCTTTATTTTGACTATAAGCATGAGGAGAATTAACAACAGATTGCAACAAGGAAATACAACCTTTTAAAGAGCAACTATCATAATCAAATTCCAAATCATGTGGGTTTCTCCCAAAAGGTGTGTACAGAAAGGGTGATTGTGGTAAACTAAAAAGCAAAGACTCATATCATACAAGACGCTCCAAGCAAAACACATATCATGTGGCGAATAAAAATATAGCTCCAAGTGAAGTTACCGATAGACGAAGACAAAAGAGGGGATGCCTTCTGGGGCATCCCCAAGCTTAGGATTTTGGTTATACTTGAATATCTTGGAGAGCCATGGGCATCCCCAAACTTAGGCTCTTGCCACTCCTTATTCCATAGTCCATCAAATCTTTACCCAAAACTTGAAAACTTCACAACACAAAACTCAACAGGAAATCTCATAAGCTCTGTTAGTGCAAGAAAGAAAAACCACCACATAAGGTACTGTAATGAAATCATTCTTTATTTATATTGGTGTTAAACCTACTGTATTCCAACTTCTCTATGGTTCATACCCCCCGATACTAGCCATAGATGCATCACAATAAGCAAACAACACACGAAAAATAGAATCTGTCAAAAACGGAACAGTCTGTAGCAATCTGTAACTTTCAAATACTTATGGAACCCTAAAAATCCTACCAAAATAGGAAGTCCTGGGAAATTAGTCTATTGATCTACTTCAAAAAGAATAAACGCAAAATCACGTTTCTGTGATTTACTAAAATTATTTTTGTGCGCGTAAAACTTTCTGTTTTTCAACAGAATCAAATTAACTATCACCGTAGGTTATCCAATAGGTTCTACTTGGAACAAACACTAATTAACACATAAAACCACATCTAAATAGAGGCTAGATGAAATATTTATTACTAAACAGACGCAAAAATCAAGGAACAAAAATAAAATTGGGTTGCCTCCCAACTAGCGCTATCGTTTAACGCCCCTAGCTTGGCATAAAAGCGAAAAAAGATCTATGTAGTGCCATAATAATAAGATAGATCATGAAAACTCATTTCATATTCCCTACGTTCAGCAGCAAGTTTTCTTTGAGGCAAGCAAAAGTAATCAAAAGGGCTAAACTTAATGGGACAGAAGTCCCCAGGATCAATCTCGGGAGGTATGGGTTCCTCCTTTGGCCCTTCATATTGCACAACCAATTCGTCATTATAAGCATTCTTTTGGCAGAATTTCGTAAGCCTATATTCAAGAAATATCCTAACTCATTATTTCGAATAGCAAAATCATCAGTAAGTTCGGAAATTCTATCAACTATAACATTGGTAGGAACCTTTTTTCTAAGGTTTTCATTAAAAGCAACATAGTCCAAAGATTAAAACGCATCATTTCCTCTTGATCAAAGAGCATTGCCTCTATGAGAGGACGCCAGCGTCCACCCTGTAGTGCGCAAAGATTTCTTTGGCCTCTTTTATTATAAATCTGAACTCATGTGCCAAAAAGATAGTAGCGGCGCGCTTAACAGAAGAATGCTCAATATTAGAAAATTCTAGGAAAATCCTTTGTATGCAAGGGTGCATGTGCATAAACTGCCTTTCAAGTTCAACTATAAGCATGGCGATAGCATCCGCAAGACTACTAGTTCTATGAAGAATAGAACCACCCATAGAAGGTAAAGCACTGACACAAGTAAAGAAATCTTGAATAACCCCTTTTCCAATAATATTACCACTACCGATTCGAATTTTTTTTGTATGTAAGATAGTGGGTTCTTTAGCAGGAGCATCAAAATTTTCCATGTTGTTATTATTGTCCATATCAACGATAATCTCCCCAGTTTTAGACATAACGGCAGAAAATGCGACGAGCAAGCGAAAGGTTGAGGAGATTGGCAAAGAGAGAGCGAATAAAACGGCAAGGGTGAAGTGGGGGGGAGGAAAATGAGAGGCAAATGGCAAATAATGTAATGCGAGGGAGATAAGTTTGTGATGGGTACTTGGTATGTCTTGACTTGAGCGAAGACCTCCCCGGCAACGGCACCAGAAATCCTTCTTGCTATCTCTTGAGCACTGCATTGGTTTTCCCTTGAAGAGGAAAGGGTGATGCAGCAAAGTAGCATAAGTATTTCCCTCATTTTTTGAGAACCAAGGTATCAATCTCGTAGGAGGCTCCTCAAAAGTCCCACGCACCTACACAAACAAACAAGAACCTCGCAACCAACGCGATAAAGGGGTTGTCAAACCCTTGACGGTAACTTGAAAAAGTGAGATCTGATAGAGATAATAAGATAAGATAAATATTTTTGGTATTTTTATAGTATAGATTGGAAAGTAAAAGATGCAAATAAAAGTAGATGGAAAACTTATATGATAAAAGATAGACTCGGGGGCCATAGGTTTCACTAGTGGCTTCTCTCAGGATAGCATAAGTATTACAGTGGGTGAACAAATTACTGTCGAGCAATTGATAGAAAAGTGCATAGTTATGAGAATATCTAGGCATGATCATGTATATAGGCATCACGTCCATGACAAGTAGATCGAAATGATTCTGCATCTACTACTATTACTCCACACATCAACCGACTCCTGCCTGCATCTAGAGTATTAAGTTCATGAAGAACAGAGTAACACATTAAGAAAGATGACATGATGTAGAGGGATAAACTCAAGCAATATGATATAAACCCCATCTTTTTATCCTCAATGGCAACAATACAATACGTGCCTTGCTGCCCCTGCTGTCACTGGGAAAGGACACCGCAAGATTGAACCCAAAGCTAAGAACTTCTCCCACTGCAAGAAGATCAATCTAGTAGGACAACTGATAATTCGAAGAGACTTGCAAAGATAACTAATCACACATAAAAGAATTCAGAGGAGATTCAAATATTTCTCATAGATGAACTTGATCATAAACCCACAATTCATCGGATCTCCACAAACACACCGCAAAAAGAGTTATATTGAATAGATCTCCAAGAAGATCGAGGAGAACTTTGTATTGAGATTCAAAGAGAGAGAGAGAGAGAAAGTCATCTAGCTAATAACTATGGACCCGAAGGTCTATGGTAAACTACTCACAACTCATCGGAGAGGCCTTGGAGATGATGTAGAGACCCTCCGTGGTAGATTCCCCGTCCGGCGGAGCGCTGGTGAAGGCTCCAAGATGGGATCCCGCGGATACAGAAGGTTGCAACGGTGGCAATAGTTTTTCGTGGTGCTCCTGGATGTTTTTAGGGTACGGGAGTATATATAGGCAAAGGAAGTACGTCGGTGGAGCCACGAGGGGCCCACGAGGGTGGGGGCGCCCCCACCCCCTTAGGGCACGCCGGGCACCCTCGTGGCCGCCTCGTTTGCAACTTGACGTCCACTCCAAGTCTCCTGGATTGCGTTTGTTCCGAAAAGATCGCTCCCAAAGGTTTCGTTCCGTTTGGACTCCGTTTGATATTCCTTTTCTTCGAAACACCGAAATAGGCAAAAAACAACAATTCGGGTTGGGCCTCCGGTTAGTAGGTTAGTCCCAAATATGATATAAAAGTGTAAAGTAAAGCCCACAAATATCCAAAACGGGTAATATAATAGCATGGAACAATCAAAAATTATAGATACGTTGGGGACGTATCATATTTCCCTCAGTTTAGAGAACTAGGGTATCAATCCAGAAGGAGACGATGCACAAGTCACCGAGTACCTGCACAAACAACCAACAACTTGCAACGAACGGGATAAAGGGGTTGTCAATCCCTTCACGGTCACTCGCAAAAGTGAGATCTGATAGAGATAGATAAATGGTAAAGTAAATATTTTTGGTATTTCTGGTTTATAGATTGGAAAGTAAAGATTGCAAAATAGTATATCGAAAACTAGAAAGATGTAAACAAGATTCAATGTACTGGAAAAGAGACCCGGGGGCCATAGGTTTCACTAGTGGCTTCTCTCGAGATAGCATATATTACAGTGGGTGAAAAATTACTGCCGGGCAATTGATAGAAGAGCGCATAATTATGATGACATCTAAGGCAATGATCATGAACATAGGCATCACGTCCGTGTCAAGTAGACCGACTCCTGCCTGCATCTACTACTATTACTCCACACATCGACCGCTATCCAGCATGCATCTAGAGTATTAAGTTCATAAAGAACGGAGTAACACATTAAGCAAGATGACATGATGCGGAGGAATTAACTCAAGCAATATGATGAAAACCCCATCTTTTTATCCTCAATGGCAGCAATACAGTACGTGTCTTGCTGCCCCTACTGTCACTGGGAAAGGACACCACAAGATTGAACCCAAAGCTAAGCATTTCTACCATTGCAAGAAAGATCAATCTAGTAGGCCAATCTAAACCAATAATTTGAAGAGACTTGCAAAGATATCAAATCATGCATATAAGAATTCAGAGAAGAACCAAATAATATTCATAGATAATCTTGATCATAAATCCACAATTCATCGGAACTCGGCAAACACACCGCAAAAGAATATTACATCGATTAGATCTCCAAGAACATCAAGGAGAACATGGTATTGAGAATAAAAGAGAGACAAGAAGCCAACTAGCTAATAACTATGGACCCGAAGGTCTGTGGTAAACTACTCGCGCTTCATCGAAGAGGTAATGGTGTTGATGTAGAATCCCTCCATGATGGAATCCCCCTCCGGCAGGACGCCGGAAAAGGCCCCAAGATGGGATCTCATGGGTACAGAAGGTTGCGGCAGTGGAAAAGTGGTTTCGTGGCTCTCCTTGATGTTTTTAGGGTATAAGAGTATATATAGGCGAAGGAAATAGGTCAGGGGAGCCACGAGGGGCCCATGAGAGTGAGGGGCATGCCCTCCTGCCTCATGGCTTCCTTGTTGCGTCTCCGACTTCATCTCTAAGTCTTCTGGTTTGCTTTCGGTCCAAGAAAGATCATCGCAAAGGTTTCATTCCGTTTGGACTCCGTTTGGTATTCCTTTTCTGCAAAACTCTAAAATAGGCAAAAAAACAGAAACTGGCACTGGGCCCTCGGTTAATAGGTTAGTCCCAAAAATAATATAAAATAGCATATTAATGCCCATTAAACATCCAAAACAGATAATATAATAGCAAGGAACAATAAAAAATTATAGATACATTGGAGACGTATCAAGCATCCCCAAACTTAATTCCTGCTCATCCTCGAGTAGGTAAATGATAAAAACATAGTTTTTGATGGAATGCTACCTAAAATATTTATCCATGTAATTTTCTTTATTATGGCATGAATGTTCAGAACCGAAAGATTCAAGACAAAAGTTTAATATTGACATAAAAATAATAATACTTCAAGCATACTAACAAAGCAATCATGTCTTCTCAAAATAACATGGCCAAAGAAAGCTATCCCTACAAAATCATATAGTCTGGCTATGCTCTATCTTCATCAACAAAATATTTAAATCATGCACAACCCCGATGACAAGCCAAGCAATTGTTTCATACTTTTGATGTTCTCAAACTTTTTAATCTTGACGCAATACATGAGCGTGAGCCATGTATGTAACACTATAGGTGGAATAGAATGGTGGTTGTGGAGAAGACAAAAACGAGAATATAGTCTCACATCAACTAGGCGTATCAACGGGCTATGGATATGCCCATCAATAGATATCAATGTGAGTGAGTAGGGATTGCCATGCAATGGATGCACTAGACCTATAACAGTATGAAAGCTCAAAATGAAACTAAGTGGGTGTGCGTACAACTTGCTTGCTCACGAAGACCTAGGGCATTTTGAGGAAGCCCATCATTGAATATACAAGCCAAGTTCTATAATGAAAATTCCCACTAGTATATGAAAGTGACAACATAGGAGACTCTCTATCATGAAGATCATGGTGCTACTTTGAAGCACAAGTGTGGAAAAAGGATAGTAACATTGTCCCTTCTCTCTTTTCCTCTCATTTTTTTTATTTGGGCCTTCTCTCTTTTTATGGCCTTTTTTTCATCGGAGTCTCATCCCGACTTGTGGGGGAATCATAGTCTCCATCATCCTTTCCTCACATGGGACAATGCTCTAATAATGAAGATCATCACACTTTTATTTACTTACAACTCGAGAATTACAACTCAATACTTAGAACAAAATATGACTCTATGTGAATGGCTCCGGCGGAGTACCGGGATGTGCAATGATTCAAGAGTGGCATGTATGAAAAATTATGAAAGGTGGCTTTGCCACAAATACGATGTCAACTACATGATCAGGAAAAGCAATATGACAATGATGGAGCGTGTCATAATAAACATAACGGTGGAAAGTTGCATGGCAATATATCTCGGAATGGCTATGGAAATGCCATGATAGGTAGGTATGGTGGTTGTTTTGAGGAAGGTATATAGTGGGTGTATGGTATCGGCGAAAGTTGCGTGAGATAAGAGAGACTAGCAATGGTGGAAGGGTGAGAGTGTGTATAATCCATGGACTCAACATTAGTCATAAAGAACTCACATACTTATTGGAAAAATCTATTAGTTATCGAAACGAAGTACTACGCGCATGCTCCTATGGGGATTGATTGGTAGGAAATCATGCTCCAACTTCATCACATAACGGTTCACCATACGTGCATGCTACAGGAATCACAAACTGTAACACAAGTATCTCTCAAATTAACAACTACTCTGCTAGCATGACTCTAATATCACCATCTTCATATCTCAAAACAATCATAAAGAATCAAACTTCTCATAGTATTCAATGCACTTCATATGAAAGTTTTTATTATAACCATCTTGGATGCCCATCATATTAGGACTAATTTTATAACAGAAGCAAATTACCATGCTTTTATAAAATACTCTCAAAATAATATAAGTGAAGCATGAGAGTTCAACAATTTATTCAAAATAAAACCACTATCGTGCTCTAAAAATATATAAGTGAAGCACTAGAGCAATATTGTCTAGCTCAAAAGATATAAGTGAAGCACATAGAGTATTCTTATAAATCATGATTCATGTGTGTCTCTACAAAAAGATGTGTACAACAAGGATGATTGTGGTAAACTAAAAAGCAAAGACTCAAATCATACAAGATGGTCCAAGCAAAACACATATCATGTGGTGAATAAAAATATAGCCTCAAGTAAAGTTACCGATAGAAGAAGACGAAAGAGGGGATGCCCTCCGGGGCATCCCCAGGCTTAGGATTTTGGTTGTACTTGAATTTTACCTTGGGGTTCCTTGGGCATCCTCAATCTTAGGCTCTTTCCACTCCTTATTGCAAAGTCCATCAAATCCTTACCCAAAACTTGAAAACTTCACAACACAAAACTCAACAGAAAATCTCATGAGCTCCGTTAGTATAAGAAAATAAATAACCACTTTAAGGTACTGTTGTGAACTCATTATTTATTTATATTGGTGTAATATATAATGTATTCCAACTTCTCTATGGTTCATAGCCCCCGATACTACTCATAGATTCATCAAAATAAGTAAACAACACACGAAAAACAGAATCTGTCAAAAACAGAACAATCAGTAGTAATCTGTAACTCTAGAATACTTATGTAACTCTAAAAATTCTAAAATAAATTGGTGGACGTGAGGAATTTCTCTATTAATCTTCTGAAAAATAATCAACCTAAGTTCACTCTTCTGTAAAAAATGACAACTAGTCTCGTGAGCGCAAAAGTTTCTGGTTTTCGGCAAGATCAAATTAACTTTCACCCATGTCTTCCCAAAGGCTCTACTTGGCACAGACATTAATTAAAACTTAAAGCCACATCTAACTAGAGGCTAAATAGGTTATTTATTACTAAATAGGAGCAAAAAGTAAAGAACAAAAATAAAATTGGGTTGCCTCCCAACAAGCGCTATCGTTTAACGCCCCCAGCTAAGCATAAAACACGAATAGATCTAGGTATTGCCATCTTTGGTATGCAATCCATAAGTGGCTCTCATAATAGATACATGAGGGAATTTAATTTTCTTCCTAGGAAAGTGTTCCATGCCTTTCCTCAACAGAAATTGTAATCTAATGTTTCCTTCTTTCATATCAATAATTGCACCAATCATTCTAAGGAAAGGTCAACCAAGAATAATAGGACATGTAGGATTGCAATCTATATCAAGAACAATGAAATCTACGGGCACATAATTCCTATTTGCAACAATAAGAACATCATTAATCCTTCCCATAGGTTTCTTAGTGGTGGAATCCGCAAGATGCAAATTTAAAGAACAATCATCAAATTCACGGAAATCTAGCACATCACATAAAGTTTTTGGAATCGTGGAAACACTAGCACCCAAATCACACCAAGCATAGCATTCATAATCTTTAATATTATTCTTAATAGTAGGTTCCCACTCATCATAAAGTTTTCTAGGGATAGAAACTTCTTGTTTAAGCTTTTCTTCAAAAGATTGCATCATAGCATCAACGATATGTTTAGTAAAAGCTTTGTTTTGATTATAAGCATGAGGGGAATTTAACACGGATTGCAACAAGGAAATACAATCTATTAAAGAACAATTATCATAATTAAATTCCTTGAAATCCAGTGGGTTCATTGCTACTTAAAGTTTTGACCTCTTCAATCCCACTTTTATCAATTTTTGCATCTAGATCTAAAAACTCTGAATCATTGGGACGCCTTTTAACTAAAGTTGACTCATCTCTAGTCCCATATTTATCAAGATTCATATTGGAAAACAAAGATTTAAAAGGAGGCACATCAAACAATTTTAGATCTTCGTCATTATTATCATGAAAACTAGAAGAAGACGCTTTTACCAACCAATCTTTTTTAGCACGCATCTTAGCGGTTCTTTCTTTGCACTCATCAATGGAAATTCTCATGGCTTTGAGAGACTCATTGATATCATGCTTAGGTGGGATAGATCTAAGTTTCAAAGAATCAACATCAAGAGAAATTCTATCCATGTTCCTAGCCAACTCATCAATCTTAAGCAATTTTTCTTCAATCAAAGCATTGAAATTCTTTTGTGAACTCATAAATTCTTTAACACTATTCTCAAAATCAGACGGCGTATTACTAAAATTTCCATAAGAGTTGTTTTAGGAATTACCATAATTATTAGAGGAATTACTAGGAAACGGCCTAGGATTAAAATTGCCTCTATACGCGTTGTGACCAAAATTGTTCCTACCAACAAAATTCACATCCATAGATTCATTATTATTATCAATCAAAGTGGACAAAGGCATATCATTAGGATCAAGAGAAACACTTTCATTAGCAAATAATTTCACAAGTTCATCCATCTTTCCACTCAAAACATTAATCTCTTCAATCGCATGAACTTTTTTACTAGTGGATCTTTCGGTGTGCCATTGAGAATAATTAACTATAATATCATCTAGGAGCTTAGTAGCCTCTCCTAAAGTGATTTCCGTAAAAGTGCCTCCCGCGGTCGAATCTAAAAGATTTCTAAAAGCAAAATTCAATCTGGCATAAATTTTTTGTACAATCATCCACAAATTCAAACCATGTGTAGGGCAATTACGTATCATCAATTTCATCCTCTCCCAAGATTGTGCAACATCTTCATGATCAAGTTGCTTAAAATTCATAATGTCGTTCCTAAGGGAGATGATCCTAGCGGGAGGAAAATACTTAGAGATAAAAGCATCTTTACTCTTATTCCATGAATCAATACTATTTTTAGGCAAAGATGAGAACCAAGTTTTAGCATGATCTCTAAGTGAAAACGGAAATGGCATGAATTAAAAAATATCATTATCCACATATTTCTTCTTTCGCATATCGCACAAACCAAGGAAATTGTTTAGATGGGATGCGACATCTTACTATGAAGGCCAGAAAATTGACCTTTCATAACAAGATTCAACAATGCGGCATTAATCTCACAAGATTCAGCATTAGTAGTAGGAGCAATCGGAGTGCTAATAAAATCATTGTTGTTGGTGTTGGAAAAGTTACACAATTTAGTATTATCTTGAGCCATCGTGACAGAGCAATCAATCCAACACACAAGCACACAAGAAGCAAGCAAAAAGAGACGAATGGAAGAGAGGCGAAGAAAAGACAAAGTGTAGCGACCAGACCTTAAATGATCAAGTCTCTGTGCATCAGTGTCATCCCTAGATCGGTAATGCTGACACACACAGTAATCGAGGAATTATAGCAGAGTTTCAACCACACACTTATTACATTGAGTCCTCATAAAGAGTATGAATACATAAATAAATCATGGCTGAAGGCCATCTAAACTAGATAACTGCGGAAGCTTCGAAGGTAAATGAGTCCATCAACTCCAACGGCATAGCTGAGTGCAAAACAACGACCTATCGCACCTTATTCATCATCTGAGTAGTCTGCAACATAAGACATTGCAGCCCGAAATGGGTCAGCACATGGAATATGCTGGCATGGTTACACTGTAAAGCAAAGATAATGCAAGAACTATATCTACATGCAATGTTTGGCTGGTGGAGGCTGTAAGTTCATGGTTTTGCATAAAGCTAGTTTTTCCCTACAACAAAGGAATAAATTTATTTAACTACTCCCATGTTGCCCATTATTTGAAAAGGTAACCCCAACTCAAATCCCAATTAAAAGTATCACCGTTAACCCATCATCATAATTAATTAGAGTAATGTGATGAGATCACATCAATAGATTCAAGTACTAGATACTCAAGATGTCCATAACCTGGGACACGGCTAACCATGATTAGCTTATACACTCTGCAGAGGTTTGCGCACTTTTCCCCACAAGACTCGACCGCATCCATGATCGGATGATCGAGACATAGCCTTTCTGAAGCATTAACTCTCTACTCCGGGTAGACAGTACCACCTACTTTCCCCTACATCTGCTAGTCTACCTATTCAAGAGCTCATGCAACTTACTCAACTATGCCAGAGCCCATAATGGCTTGTGGCTGCACACGGAAGTTTCTAGCATGAATAATCTTATGATCCCTTTGAGCCTGGGTGGCATTCCATAGGATAATCACATGGTAACCCCGGGATTTCCAAAAATAGGCAACACTGGGTTCCCTAGGTGCCTCAACCAATCCACCCAGATGTGTATTTAAGTTGCCACCTTAATGTTATCCATAATTAAAATAACTCTCAAACTTCCATGTGTGAATCACGATCCAATCCCCGTCTATGAGCATGGTAAGCAATAATAAGCATAATGTATATTCCCGGGGTGATCAAAAGGTATTAGGTTCCTACCTCAAGCACTACAACCAAAACCACATGTTCCCAATCCTACCTATGCAAATATTTCTGGGGCAGAACTAATGCATAGTAAAAACTGGGTACAAAAGAGTATGATCAAAGTGTAACTTGCCTTGCTGATGATCTGCAAACTCTAGAGACTTGTAGTAACAAGCTTCACACTTCGGGTAATCTAGCATAGACAAACAATAGCATACATAAGCAATCACTCAAACGAAACACGAGAAAACCGAGAAAAGATCCAAATCAAACACGAAACAAGCAAACGGCTTAAACTAACAAGAGTCAAAACCTAACAGCAATATTAACATGTCAATTAGATCTTAACATTAGGTACATGTGATTAGCTATGATTTGCAAAAATGTTTCAACTCAAATGGAGCAACGAAACTCAAAATACGAACGAAACAAGATCGTTTACTAATCTGGACTAAAGTCAAATTTTACAGTACCAAAATCATGTTCAAGTTAATTAACTGGAAAGAGGGCTTCAAGACGAATATTTGGGCACTGGTTTCACTGGATTTGGACGAATGGTTAAAAAGTTGCGAGGGTTTGAAGATCAGGGGCTAATCTGCGATAAAAATAATCGCGAATAGGTCCCTGGCGAATAAAAACAGAAAAAGAAAAATCTACCGGATGAACATCTGCTAACAGAGACAAACGAACGAGTTCATTCATTATAAGAACTAAACGAACAAACGTTCGCAGAATAGATCTAACCGAAGAAAATCGGGAAATTCAATCTTAAAAAAACCTAGTTAGATCTAGGATTTACCGAAATAAACCGACGAAAACCGGCAAAAACCGATCGGCGACAGCGGATCTGAACGGGGGCGGGGCAGCATGGCCGACGGCGAGGCGGCGGCGCGGCAGCAAGGCGGCGCAAGTAGTGGCGGCGGTGGCTAACAGCGGCGGCGCGATGCGGCTTGGGAGGTGGCGGTGGCTACGGTGGCGGGGTGGCGGAAGTGGCGGCAGGGGCGGCGCTTATAAAGGCTGAGGGGGAGGCGCGGCGGCTTGCGTGAGGGGGCGCGGACGACGAGGCCGATCGGGACTCCGGCGGGAGTCCGGCGCTCGCACGGCTAGAGGGAGGCGGCGGCGCTGGTTGGGCTTGGCCCGGCTCGGCTCGGCCGATGGCCTAGTCGGGTGGAACTTTTTAAAAAAAATAATTTCGCCCGAAGAGAGGAAAAAAATAATTCCTAATAAAATATAAAAAAATCTAAAAATGGCAAAAAAAATCACCATCTAAATAGAATATTTAGAACAAAGTGAACATTTTTCTGGCCTAAAATTCAATTTTCAAAAATGCACATTTTTCTAATTCAAAGAAAATAGCAAATAAAATACGAGAAAAATCACAATAGTGGGCAGTCTTCTTCTTCTTCTTCTTCTTCTTCTTCTTCTTCTTCTTCTTCTTCTTCTTCTTCTTCTTCTTCTTTTTCTTCTTCTTCTTCTTCTTCTTCTTCTTCTTCTTCTTCTTCTTCTTCTCCTTCTTCTTCTTCTCCTTCTGCTTCTCCTTCTCCTTCTTCTCCTTCTCCTTCTTCTCCTTCTCCTTCTTCTTCTTCTCCTTCTTCTTCTCCTTCTCCTTCTCCTTCTCCTTCTCCT
>NC_041387.1:521182919-521233934 GCF_002162155.2 Triticum dicoccoides | reverse complement strand
TCTTCTGCTTCTGCTTCTCCTTCTGCTTCTGCTTCTGCTTCTGCTTCTTCTTCTTCTCCTTCTTCTTCTTCTCCTTCTTCTTCTTCTCCTTCTCCTTCTTCTTCTCCTTCTCCTCCTTCTTCTTCTTCTTCTCCTCCTTCTTCTTCTTCTTCTTCTTCTTCTTCTTCTTCTTCTTCTTCTTCTTCTTCTTCTTCTTCTTCTTCTTCTTCTTCTTCTTCTTCTTCTTCTTCTTCTTCTTCTTCTTCTTCTTCTTCTTCTTCTTCTTCTTCTTCTTCTTCTTCTTCTTCTTCTCCTTCTTCTTCTCCTTCTTCTCCTTCTTCTCCTTCTTCTTCTCCTTCTTCTTCTTCTTCTTATTATTCTCCTCCTCCTCTCCGAAGCGATTCTTTTTGGAGAACTTCTGGAACTTCTTCACGAGCATTCCTAGCTCCTTTCCAATGTCTTCAGGATCCTCAGAACTACAGTCAGATTCTTCTTCAGATGAGGAAATAGCCTTTGCCTTCAAAGCACGGGTTCGGCCATAGTTGCGGCCATAGATGTCTATCTTTTCAGATATCTGGAACTCATGTGTGTTGAGCCTCTCAAGTATATCAGATGGATCGAGATCTTTGAAGTCAGGACGTTCTTGTATCATCAGGGCCAAGGTGTCAAATGAGTTGTCAAGTGATCTCAGAAGCTTCTTTACTATTTCATGCTTGATGATCTCAGTGGCGCCAAGAGCGCGAAGCTCATTAGTGATATCAGTGAGGCGATCGAACGTGAGCTGGACATTTTCATTGTCATTTCTCTTAAAGCGGTTGAAGAGATTGCGAAGAACATAAATCCTTGAGTCTCTCTGAGTTGAGACGCCCTCGTTGACCTTGGACAACCAGTCCCAGACTAGCTTCGCAGTTTCCAGTGCACTCACACGGCCATACTGTCCTTTAGTCAGATGACCACAAATGATGTTCTTGGTGGTTGAGTCCAGTTGTGTGAACCTCTTGACATCAACAGCGGTGACACCTTCACCGACCTAGGGAACGCCTATCTAGACGACATGCCAGAGGTCAATGTCAATGGCTTCAAGATGCATGCGCATCTTATTCTTCCAGTAGGGGTAATCAGTGCCATCGAAGACTGGACATGCAGCGAAGACTTTGATTATCCCTGCAGTCGACATAGCTAAAACTCCAGGTGGTTAAACCGAATCATATAGAACAATGGAGCACCTTGCTCTGATACCAATTGAAAGTGCTAATTATCGACTAGAGGGGGGTGAATAGGCAATTTTTATGAAAGTCTTCAAAACATGAGGTCTTTGAAGACAAACTATTAAAATGAACTTATTGATATGCAGCGGAAGATGAACTACACTAGACAAGCCATAGCCAAGTAAGAAGTACAGTGAAAGTACGAAGACTAACAACAGCTAGGTAGTATGGATCAGAATGGAAGACGGTATGAAGCCAAACAGGTAATAGTTGTCAAATAGTGAAGTCAATCAGATCGGCCAAGCGAGCAATGACTTCATGAAGATGAACTGAAATGTAAAGGAAGTAGGGTATAGAACTAGTAGCTTGGTGAAGACAAGGATTTGGTAGACCAGTTCCAGTTGCTGTGACAATTGTATGTCTGGTTAGGGAGGCTGAGATTGAACTCAAAAGACTGTGTCTTCATCTTATTTCCCTTGAGCTAAGGACACCCAGTCCTCGCCCAATAACTCTGGTAAGTCTTCAAGATAGACTTCCAAATCTTCATAGGCTCCGTTCACCGGTGATCCAAAATGACTCTTGGACGCTCAGAACATGACGTCTAACCGGCTGGAGGATTCATAGTACTCAAGTGTAACAAGTCTTCAGATCACGCAAAGAGAAAGATTTCAGTGATGCCTAAAACTCTTTGGCTCTGGGTGTTTTGGGATTTGTCCTTGCAAGGATCTCTCTCTCAAAGGCTTCGGAGGTGGGTTGCTCTCAAACGACAAAAGTCGTGCACTAACTCTGAGAAGCCACCATATTATGGTGTAGGGGGTGTGATATTTATAGCCAGGAGGCAACCCGACCTGATATGTCCGAAATGACCCTAGGTCACTAAGGAACCGACACGTGTCCAACGGTCGGATTTCAAACACACGCGTCAGCTTGGCTTGGGCTATAAGCAAAGCTAACTCATCCAACTCTGGATAAGATTTGCTCTCATTGTCTTCGCTCGAAGACATAGGATTTTGGTTGAGCATCACTTTAGTCATCTGACTTTGTTCACTTGGACCCCACTTAACAGTACGGTGGTTCCTATGACTCAATAACGAATAAAAGGAAACTACGAAACAACTATGTCTTCACACTCCATAGTCTTCAAGTGAATGTCTTCACAGGTCATAATCTTCATCATGAATGTCTTCAAGAACCACCATTGTCTTCATTGTCTTCATACATTTTTAGGGGTCATCTTTGGTAGGTAAACCAAATCAATGAGGGACTACTACCTGTGTTATCCTGCAATTCTCACAAACACGTTAGTCCCTCAACCAAGTTTGTCGTCAATACTCCAAAACCAACTAGGGGTGGCACTAGATGCACTTATAGTATACAAAAGTACCAACAACCCACCTTGAGGTAGATCATGTCCCCTTGTTCTTCATCCAACGACCCATAAGTCCCTGGTGCATCAGGAGCACCAATTCTGCCGTTGCACAGGATACTTTCTCAACAAGACGGAGCCTTCAAAAAAGGATAATGGCACCGTCGCCGTCCAATCCAAGGAATTGGACCTAGGGTTTGTTTTGGTGCTCGAAGAGAGGCACTGTTGGGGATATGACTATTGGGTATGACCCGTCCAGGAGGGGCCGGGTCATACCAATGGTGGTTCATCAATGCAAAGCCTGTGAAGATGTTGAAGATGGCGGTTCATAGGCGAGGGCCCAAAGCCCAAAGGCGACTTAAGGCCCATAGGGGTAAACCGCCATATGTGTATCACTTATATTGTAAGGCAAGTATATTTAGTCATCAAGCCGGACATGTTGTTTATGAGCTGGCCGGGACTCCATGAGCCGCTGGGCGTCAACCTGTGTATATAAAGGGACGACCCGGCGGCGGTTCAGGGCCAGAAACAAGAGATTGAAAGCTAGGTCAAGCGAAATCGCTCCCTGGTAATCGAGACATAAACAATACCACCTCAAATTGGATTAGGCCTTTACCTTCATCGCAAGGGGCCGAACCAGTATAAACTCCCTGTGTCCTTTGTCTCGTTTAACCCCTTTAAGCTAACCTAGTGGCAATGGCTCCACGACTAAGTCCTCACACTAGGGCATCCGCCGTAACAATTTCACGATAATTGGCGCCCACCGTGGGGCTAGCGCACTCTAGTTTTGAGTTCTTGAAGGGCAAATTTGAAGGGATCAAGGGATACACTGTGGGCCGAATGACCAAGAGTCATCGCGGTAAGCTCTACATCAATGATGCAGGCTGGGGCCCTGAGCCGGACATCTGCACTGACATCATCGAGACGACTCAGTGTGCGCAACCCGCTTGAGTTCAGCTTGCTGTGAAGCGTGCCTTCGTGGGATTCATCCATGGGGCGGAATCTGAGGATAGATCGATGTCTGGTGGTGAGACGGTTGTCTACTCCGGTGGAGAGTCGTCCATTAGCGACACTGATTCGTTGTACCAACTGCAAGATGGCCGGCTTGGGGGCTATTCCGATGGCGATAGTATTCCGGACCCCTATGAGCGCCAAATAGGGTTGCGATTTTCATGGCCGGTACATAGCCCGCGCAGAATTCTTCGACTGTGGCAGCAATGGTTTCCGGGTCAGCAACGGTGATGGCAGCTTGGGCATGAAGCCCTGTGCGCCCGTCGGCTCGGGTCTTGACTGATCTGCTGGATAATCTAACAACCTTGTTAAAAATGGAGGTTAGCCCGGCAAATCAAGTTCAACACAACGCGGAAGTTGCAAAGTTGCTGATGAGGTAGCATAGGCCAAGGAGGAGTTGAATGCAGATAACGTCAGGATGGCCACAAAGCGGGCTGCCCTAGATGCTCAGGCACAGCGGATTCAGTCAGAGGCCTTCCGGCTTACGATGGATCAAAACGCTTCAAATGAAGTCATGAGGAGGAGGCATCAGCCTTGTCTACCTCCGGTTTACGAGGCAAGAAACCTCTTTTGCATGCCTGGAGCGAGGAGCAGTAACCAACCAGAGATAAACCAGGATGAAGCGCCAGCTCAACCGCGCACGACAGAGCTGCCTCGTCTGAATAATACTCCGCCTCAATATGTGCCGACACCACCAGGTCATTATTCTAATCCTTTGGATAACATGATTGCTGCGGCGACACGGTTGGCGGCTCTGCCACTTGAGGGCGAATCACCGGCAGCGATAGAAATACAACGGGTCGGGGAGCTGCTCCACACGGCTGTGGCTCAACAGGCGGCTTATTCATACAGTCGTGAACGTATCCACTCCACGCCATGTCCGAGCAAAAGTTATAGTAGGCATACTGATGAACCGGCCGTGACAAGCAGTGGACGAAACCGCAACTCGCCTCGAGGGCATGAGCCGGCGCGTGGTGGCGGTAACGCTCAGAATGTTGTGGATCAGGGTAGAGCGCGTCGGGGGGCTGAGCTGGCGGCTCAATACGTAGCTCGTCAACATTCTCCGGCTCATCCGACAACCTCGGTGGAAACAGGCGTAACCTTCAGAACTTTGGGTGTGCCATGCTTAGTGCCGGCTCTGTGTAATGATAGTTTGCCTAAGGATTTCAAGGGTCCTCGCAAGGTGCCTAACTACACAGCTGATTTACCCCCTGAGGCATGGGTTGAGAGTTATGAGATGGCAATCTAACTCTTGGATGTTACTGATGCTGCATGTGCTAAGTATTTCACCATGATGTTGGATGGAAAAAATCGTACTTGGTTGAAAGGGCTGCCTGCTAACTCCATTGGGTCATGGGCCGAGTTAAAAGCCTGGTTTATTAAGAATTTTAAAGATACATGCAAGCAGCCTATGTCAATTGTGGATCTGGATGCCTGTGTCCAAGAAGAGGGCGAGTCAACAACCCATTGGGTATGCCGGGTCTCAACTATCCTGCACTCGTCAGATCGCATCAATGCCGGCTCAGCAGTCTTGATGTTAGAGAAGAATTACCGATTTATGACCCTTAAACAGAAGTTGGGGCGGCTCAAGTGCCACTTCAGTGACATGGGGGAGTTGATGGTGGCTCTGGTTAAGTAGGCTGACTCTGATGGTACCAAGGACCCCGAGTCTGATGATGAAAAGCTGGGAAAGGGAAAGAAGAGTGGCAACACCAAGGGGCAGCATCATAACCCGGCAAGTCAGGGGGCAATGGTAAGCGCAAGGCTGATAATAGTTTGGATTTTGTGGCCAATACCAACACACAGAATTATAACCAGCGTCGTAAGGGGAGGCTGGCTCAGTCTGGAGGAGGAGAAGTCAACCTAGAAGCAGTGATGAACCAGCCGTGTCCAAGGCACAGAACAAAAGGAAAGGCCAACTAAACATTTGTGGAAGGATTGCTTTATCATGAAGCAGTTCAAAGAGTCTCATCTTTTCCAGCACGGCTATGTCCAGAGTGGCGGCTCAGGTTCCGGCTCACAAGGTCCGGGTTATGGTGGTGGTGGTTCTAATTCCGGTTTCCAGGGCCACCAAAACCATCAAGGTAATCAGGGTGGTTATAATCAACAATCTGGTCAGGGGGCTTAGCAACAGCAACAGTCTGGTTATCAAAGTAATCCGAAGCAGTTGAATAGTGGGCAGTACCACGTCTTCACCACAAGTTTATGCAAGCGGGATCAGAAGCTACATAAAAGGGTTGTGAACGCCGTTGAGCCGGCAGTTCCCCGTTACTTGCGATGCTCTGAGCAGCCCATTATGTGGAGTCGAGAGGATCACCCGCCCCGGGGTTGATAATCCGGGTCACTTGGCTTTGGTGGTGGCGTCTCAAGTTGGTGGATACAAATTCACTAAGGTACTCATGGATGGGATAGCAGCATTAATATCCTTTACTATGATACTTTCCATCGCATGGGGTTGACTGAAAAAAGTCTAAAGCCATCCAATACTGTTTTCCATGGAGTGGTGCCTGGTAAGTCGGTGTATCCTGTAGGCAAGATTGATCTGGAAGTTTACTTTGGGGATGAACATGATTCCAGGGCCGAGAGACTAACCTTTGAAGTGGTCAAGATTAAAAGCCCGTATCACGCTCTGTTTGGACGACCGACTTATGCCAAGTTCATGGCACGGCCTTGTTATGTTTATCTGCAGCTCAAGATGCTGGGTTATAAGGGGACCATCACAGTGCATGGAAGCCGGAAAATAGCTTTAGAGTGTGAAGAAGGTGACGCTGCTTATGCTGAGTCTATCTGTGCAACAGAGGAATTGAAGTTCTACAAAGACAATGTTGATCCGGCGGATATGACATCTTTGAAAAAGCCAACTATAGAGCATGACCCAGTATTGAAGTTTAAGTCGGCCGATGTCCCTAAGCAAGTTGACTTTGTTCTTGGCGATTCATCCAAGTAGTTCAGTATCAATGCTAACCTGGATCCAAAATAAGAAAGCACGCTCATCGAGTTCATCCGTGAGAATCGGGACATCTTTTCATGGAAACCTTCTGATATGCCAGGTGTATCGAGGGAACTCGCTGAGCACACTCTTAATATTGATCCAAAGTTTAAGATGGTCAAGCAATTCCTTCGTTGCTTCAATGAGGAGAGGCATAAGGCCATTGGCGAAGAACTGGCCCGGCTCTTGGCAGCTGGGTTCATTATTGAAGTCTTTCATCCTGAGTGGTTGGCTAATCCAGTGTTGGTACTTAAAAAGAATGGCACTTGGCGTATGTGTGTGGACTACACGGACTTAAACAAGGCCTGTCCGACTGATCCTTTTGCTCTCCCTCGTATTGATCAAATCATTGATGCTACAGCGGGTTGTGAGTATTTGAGTTTTTCGGATGCTTATTCTGGTTATCATCAGATCAAGATGGCAGTTAAGGACCAAGTGAAGACGGCTTTCATCACTCCTTTTGGAGCCTTCTGCTACGTGTCTATGCCTTTCGGGTTCAAGAGTGCCCAGGCAACTTACCAGCATTGTGTGCCAAATTATTTTCATGATCAGATTGGGTGCAATGTTCATGCTTATGTGGATGATATTGTGGTGAAATCTATAAAGGAAACTTTGATAGATGATTTGAAGGAGCCTGTGACAATCTCCGGGTCTATAAAATGATGCTTAACCCGACCAAGTGTGTTTTTGGTGTGCCAGCAGGCAAGCTTTTGGGCTTTCTGGTTTCTCAATGGGTTATTGAAGCTAACCCGGAAAAATTAAGGCTATTACTTCCCTGGCTAAGCCGGCATGTGTCAATGATGTTCAACGTTTGGCGGGTCGTATTGTGGCTTTAAGTTGGTTCATAAGCCAGTTGGGAGAGAAGGCTATCCCTTTGTATCAGATGATGAAAAAGACAGATAATTTTATCTGGAGTGATGCTGCTAATGAGGCGTTTGAAGCCTTGAAGAACAGCTAGCTGAGCCGCCGGTTCTTGCTACTCCTATTGATAAAGAGCCATTGTTATTATACGTGGCTGCTAATGCCCGGGCTGTCAGCGTAGCTGTTGTGGTGGAACGGAAGGAAGCAGGCAAGGAATATCCGGTTCAGAGGCCAGTCTATTACATCAGTGAAGTGCTTATTGAATCCAAGCGGAGATATCCGCATTGGTAGAAGCTTGTTTATGGGGTGTTCATGGCTAGTCAAAAGCTCAAGCAGTATTTCTTCGGTCATCCTATCACTGTGGTTAGTTCTGCCCCTTTAGGGGATATTATTCAAAACAGAGAAGCCACAGGTAGAGTAGCCAAGTGGGCTATTGATCTTGGACCTCATGGTTTGAAATATATGCCTCGCACGGCCATAAAATCCCAAGCACTTGTGGATTTCATCAATGACTGGACAGAGCTGCAGATGCTTGAAGAGAAGCCAGATAACACATATTGGACTATTCACTTTGATGATTCCAGGCAATTGGAGGGCTCGGGGGCTGGAGTTGTCTTAGCTTCCCCTCGAGGTGACAAGTTTTGTTATTTTTAAGGTTGATCTTTCCTTGTACTAACAATGTAGCTGAGTATGAAGCCTTGCTCCATGGTCTTTGGATGGCTAAGGAGATGAATTTAAGCCGGGTGAGATGTTTCGGCGACTCAGACTTAGTGCTCACCAAGTTTCGGGCAAATGGGATTCTAAGGATCCACTCATGGTGGCTCATCGCGGCGAAGTTGATGCTATTGCTGGGCACTTTAAGGGTTATCAAGTGGAACATATTGATCGCATGAAAAATGAGGTGGTTGATGCCTTGAGCCGGTTGGGGTCCCAGCGTACGCCGGTACCACCTAACACTTTCTTGGATATTCTGCATAACCCCTCAGTTAAGTTTCCTATAGAGGAAGATCTTGCTATTCCTGCCCGGAGGCACAATTGGTGGTGGCTCTTCACGCTAGTCCTGATTGGATAGTTCCATATTTGGCTTATATGACCCGGGGCGAGTTACCTAAGGATGAAACCTTGGCCAGACAGATAACCCGGCGGTCTAAATCGATGACAATTGTCAACGGAGAGTTACACCATTGTAGTGTTACTTGGGCGTTTCAACATTGTGTCTCTCCTAAAGAGGGTCGTGAAATTCTTCATGAGATTCATGAAGGAGATTGTGGTCATCATGTCGGCTCTAAATATCTCGTGGCTAAAGCTTTTCGTCATAGATTTTATTGGCTGACGGCTCAGATGCAGAGGATTTGGTTAGTAAATGTGATGGTTGTCAGAAATTTTCACGGCGAGCTCACGTGCCGGCTCACGAATTGAGGATGATTCCAATTACTTGGCCGTTTGCAGTGTGGGGGCTTGATATGATTGGGCCTTTCAAAAGGTCCAAGGATAAGAAGACACACCTTTCGGTGGCAGTTGGCAAATTCACAAAGTGGGTTGAAGCAGAGCCAGTCAGTAAGTGTGATGCGGCAACAACAGTTCAGATCATCAAAAAGGTGATTTTCCGCTTTGGTTTTCCCCACAGCATTATAACTGATAAAGGCACTAATCTGTCCAAGGGTGCTATGAAAGAGTTTTGTCAACATGAGCATATTCGACTTGATGTATCCTAAGTGGCTCACCCCCCATCCAATGGTCAAGCTGAGAGAGCCAACCAAGAAATTTTGAGAGGCATCAAGCCCCGGCTTATGGTTCCTTTGTAGAGGACAACGGGTTGTTGGGTGGAGGAGTTACCCTCAGTGTTATGGAGTATCAATACTACCCCCAACAGGTCTACGGGTCACACGGCTTTCTTCATGGTTTACGGAGCAGAGGCGGTTCTCCCTAGTGACATCTGTCATGACTCGCCCCGAGTGGCGGCTTACGTTGAAGCTGATAATGAAAAAGCACGTCGGGATGCACTTGGTCTGTTAGATGAGGAGCGTGACCTCGCGGCGGCTCGTTCGGAGATTTACCAACAAGATTTGCGCCGTTATCACAGCCACCGGGTTAAGACCAGAACCTTTCAAGAAGGTGATTTGGTGCTCCGGCTTATCCAGGATCAAACTGATATGCACAAGCTATCCCCACCTTGGGAAGGACCCTTTGTGGCCAGCAAGAATCTGAACAATAGGTCGTATTACCTTATCGATGTTCGATACCATAAGGACTCACGCAAGTCAGAGGAGGAGACCCGTCGGCCGTGGAATATTGTTCATCTTCGGCCTTACTATACCTGAGCCACCGACTCTGGTGATGTACATATTTTTGACAATGTATATATTATGATGAATATAATAAAGCCGGCATGCCTGATAATTCAGGGCCTCTGTCGTTATACTTCTTCGAAACCGAGTCTTTATTATCATCTTACTTAAATAGGCTTGACGCCCAAATTACAGGGACTGGATGCACAGCACAGCTCAAACATAGGTACCCTCTGAGCACAACTCAGAAATATATCACTTGGGGGCTTCTTGTTCAAAGAACACAGCTGAAATTATCCTCTTGATAGGCATGGATGCCAGGTGTATACACCAAAAATCCGGGTTATCTGGCATATATCCAAGATGCTCTTCGACTAGGTAATCCTGGATGACCCACCCTGTTCTTAACAAGTCAATCTTTTAAAGAGACCCTCAACTTGTTAAGGTTAAGACATTGATTGAGTCATGAAAGAGCCAGATTACAGAATGCAAGGAGAAGCTCAGGCTGATAAGCCGCCTTCTTTGAAACTTGGTTAAACCGGACTATTTTGCACGATGCTATTCCTACCCCGCCATACTCTCGATAAGTTAATCTTTTAAAGACCCTAAACTTATCCAGGTTAAAATGTCGATTGGGTCATGTGAAAGCCGGCTCACAGAAAGCGCGGATACTCCAGCGACTATCATGCTAGTTTCATGGAAGAAGAAATTTTTGGCTTGGCGGCCTATAAAAGCCTTGTATTTTTTGGATTTCTTTTCTGTTTCGGATTTATATCACTTCCTTTTTCTTACCATATGGTTGTTACAAGCTGGGCCAAGCAACCTTTTCTATGTCTCATATTTGAGCATTATTGGGTTTTTTAACCCAGCCTGGCTGTGGATTATAAGTCGCCAGTGTATGATGCTTTTATGTACTTAGAAGCACGGTTTAACTCTTGGGATATTACCACTTCCTGCATATGGCATTGTAAGTCGGCAATATGTAACAATTGAACGGGCATTATGTGCTTAAAATTTGGGTTATCACCCTTACTGCACTGGTATCATAAGCCGGTAGTACGATTAAATATCATAGGTATGATATTTTTTGTTATGATTTTATATGGTTATGATTAAACCAGCCCTGGTTATGAACTGTTCTAGTCATCAGTGGCTATATATATAGTATTATTACTCGTCCTGCGGTAGACCGTCAGGACACTTGTGATCTATTTGTATGCAGGAATAAACTCAAAATTGATAGCACTATAAGCATAAGTAGCAGGTCCTCTGTTGGCGGATCAGAAGTGTTGCGCAAAACACAACATGCACGACGGCATGGCAGATCAAAGTTTTACTAGCCTATTACATGACTCAATGAGCCAAAATGATTAAGTGTTTTCAGAAGATCAAATATATGAACCACCCAGCGGATCAATTTTCTTAACCTTGACGGCTTGAAGCTTCTGGATCATCCTTCTCTGGTTCTTCGTCCTCCTCTGCTTCCTGGAAGTTTGGTGATGACCAATCAACGCCACACAAGGCTTGGAATTCAGCTTCATCATCTATAAGTTTGGACGGATCAACTTCAGGGGCGAAAGTATGCTTACGGGCTGGATGGATCCGATCCATCACTTTGTAAGCCGGTGTGGGCATCTTCTGGTTCTCCATATCGTAAGCCGGTTGATATTTTAAAATATCGGTCTCATCAGCAGTCAGAATGTCCAAGGGACGTATTTCTTTCACACAAGCAGTGAAGTCTTTTTTGTCAAAGGGCGTGCCGTCTTCTTTTAAACTTGGATACCCAGTAGCCAGATCGGCTGGGTCTAGCTCCGGTTGCCATGCTTTAGCCCGGCTTAAAGCCGTCACGGCACCAACTCTTGCAGATGACCGTTTTATCTCTTCAATCCTAGCAGGCAGAATAGAAAGTTTTTTCAAGACATCACTCAACAGAGTGGGTGCTTGGTTAGTTGGAGAAATCATGGCCTGTGTGCGCTGAGTTCCAGTATATAGCTATTCAAAGAGCATATATACGGCTTTGAGCTTCACGAGCATCTCTTGACCAAGGTTGCTTCTTCTTGGACCTATGTAACAATTGCCAATTGATCGGAGGTAGTTTATGACATGAAAGTTAAGACTCGGTTATGATATTTACCGAAGATAGCAGAAACCATCTGGGATATACGGTGTTTTAAACTAGCAAGCTCAGCGGTCACCTCTTGGAGAGCAGCTTCCGCTTTTTTAGCCCGCTGTGTCAGAGCAGTTTTCTCTTCAGCCAGGCTGTTCTTTCAGCATCAAAACTGGTCTTCGGTTTTTCCTTTTCATCCAGTCTAAATTTGAATTTTGAATCAGCTTCCTGAGTCTCCAATTCTTGGTGCTATAGCCGGGTTTTCACATCGGTCAATTGCGATTGAAGTTGAGCAGTGGTGTCTTGTGTATGCACCTGTTTAAAATCATGATCATATTTGGGTTACAGAAATGAAGTCCCAAGCCTTTTGCAAGCAACAACGCTCGGCACTTGGGGGCTAATGAGTACGGAAAAATTCTTCATACAAAGGTACATATAAACAAGTCCCAAGCACTTTGCAAGCAAGAGCACTTAGCACTTGGGGGCTAATGCATATTGCTCGCATTTCATTATTGTCTTATGATGACCCGTTTGTGCTATAAACAACCACAGCCGGCTCATGGGGGCTACACAGGCAAGCTTTCAATTATAATCAATGGTGAATAGTACATGTTCATTCATGCTGCTTAAACCGGCCCTTGGGGGCTACAGACACAATTGTTAAAGACCGGGTTTAACTCGGATGGTGCAAGCCGGATTTTGAAGGATTCTATCAAGGATGCTATTTATATTCAGGGCTATTCTAAGTCTACAAGATATTCAATCCTATCATACACAGTAGACTTGGGGGCTGACAGGATATGCATAACTCATTAAAGTAGGAGTCCATACCTCAAATTTTTGATGCATCTGCTTCACCATGTCAACTTCAAGGTCGCGGCTGGTGTGCATTTGGTTGAGATAACTAGAGAATACTTCACTAATGCTCAATTGAGAGTAGTTGGCAACGTCAAATCTCACTTTTCGCTTCTCAATATATTCTTCTTTGGCGGAGTGTTTGGCCAAGATAGTAGGTTTTCCTGTCTCTCTGAAGCCGGTGCTAGTAATCATCACGTCATCAGCATGTGTTCCAGCCGGTTTAATTGGGCCTGATGATTCTGTATTCAAAGGATTGTTGTTTGTCTAGTGAACGGAAAGGTCAGGAATTTCTGGTGGAACATCATGAATAGGTTCTTCTGCTTGTGGCGCAGAGGTGTCGGACGCTGGAATTTGTTGCTCCGGTTCAGGAACTTTGGGGTCTTCAGCCGGCTTGATCACTTTTGCCTTCTTGCTAGTTTTTTCTTTTCCACTGCATGATTTATGAGAGGTCAGTACAAGGATAAGAGCCCAAGGAGGAAGAAAATAATAAATAATTGTTGTTACCCAGGGGCAATTTTGAAAGCCGGCAGCTGGGTCTGTGATGAGTCACCGGAAGAGGAGCGGGAAGTCTCCTCATAGTTTGAATCGGAAGAATTAAGGGGCTGGCGAATAAGACCCACCAGAGGATAAAAAGAGTTTAAATTTGAGATGACCTCGTTTCGACGTTTCCGTGGAGCTGGAGTATTTGGTAATCTGGAAGATAATTCTTCACCTCGCTGGTCCGAGTTTGTCGCCGGTTGTCATCCTGCTGTTGCTTCAAAAGAAAGTGAGGATCCAGATGAGGTAAGGGGTGTGAAAAGCTTACTTTCCGGGTTACCCATCGAATTTTCTGTCTTGGCAAAGGCTCTGAGTCGAAGGAAATGATAGTTACCTGTTCTTCGACTGCTTGATTGGCCCCCGTGTCATCCTGATGATAATCAGTGTCAATAAGATAGTTGAAAAAGGAGCCAAGGGAATCAAGAGCTACCTCCGACTCAGAGTTGTCGTCCAGTTCAAACATCTCAGAAGTGCTTAATTTCTTCTTGTTCTTCTTGGCGGTTCTCTTGACGGCTTTCATTTTGGCCCTGGCTTTCTTGGCAGCTTCATGGTCATATTCTTTATTCCAAAAATCGGATTCAGCCTGTGAGAATCAACAAGGGTTGAGTTAATAGAACCTTTGAATGATAAGGTAAAATAAGTGATTTAGAGACTCACATCTGGTGTCGGGTTAGATTCGCAGAAAGGGTTCAATCCCACTTTGCTGCAGTCTTCCAGGCTCTCGTTCAGAAGGGTTTTTGTCATTTCATTGATTGCATTATCAGTTAAACAATCGGAGTTGTGGCGTAGTGGATCTTTTGCATCACCCGTATAAGTGCACATTAAGCTGGATCGGCGGCTCAAGGGTATGATTCGCCAGGAAACCCAGCACCGAACCAAGTCAACTCCGGTTAAACCATTGGTCGGCAGGGCTTTGACCTTTGCGATGGTGGGTGCAAGTTTGGCACGTTCAGCAGCGGTAAGCTTTTCAGGAAGATGATGTTTTGGATCAAGTCCCTGGACACGATTACCCGATAATGGATTCTCGTCAGCCGGAGAGGTGTCTTTACAATAAAACCATGTCTGGTTCCAATCTTTGGGATTGCTTGGCAAGTGGGCATAGGGGAAGATAGCATCTCTTCTCCGTTAATTTGAGACCCTGCCAAGTTCTAAGCTGGGGCCATTGGTAAATTCGTTCTACCGGTTCAGATAAAAATATTCCGTGAAGAGTTCAACATTGGGCTCCTCTTGAAGGTATACTTCACAGAATACTTGAAAATTACAGATATTTGACACGGAGTTGGGTCCGATGTCTTGAGGATGCAGTTAAAAGAAGTGCAGAACATCTCGGAAAAACTTGGATCCAGGTGGTGAGAAGCCCCGGTTCATATGATCAGTAAAAACAATGACCTCACCATCCCGCGGCTAAGGTTTCTTCATAGTTGGCTTGGGAGCACGCCAATACATGACATCTTTTGTGGGCAAATAGCCGATTTTGACAAAATCTTCAAGCGTATTTTTGGTGACAATGGAAGGAACCCAATTGCACGAGGTAACTGTCTTCGGCATCGTAAGAGAAAAGCCTAAAAGAAATATGGTCGGTTTAAATTGATTTGCTAAGACGGAGATAAAAGTCCACAGTATATATTGGCGGCTTAAATGGGGCCTAATTACATGTGACTAGCTAAAACTGGTGATGCAAGCCGCCATGACAATACTGATAGTTAAGATCTATTAAGAAGAAAAATTCTGCTAAGTGTTGGATAAACAGGTTTTACAGATTGGTGCAGTCTGTTTTGGATCTGACACTGTTCGGAAAAGAAATAAAAACAAAACTTAGTATCGCAACAGCAGAAGAACTAGCGTGTTGACAGTATTTTTGCATCTGGGAAGCACATTCGGTGATTAAGAGAAGGTACGGAAACAAATTCCGCACATTTTTAAGGCCATCTTTGGATCCAAATAAGGAGTAAACAGAGGTGCTGTGAAGAACGATGAAGAACTTCAAAAACCGTAATGGAGATCTACGACAGGGAAGTTAAGATGCTTACTGGGTCCACTGAGCAACGGAGAGGCACCGCGTTTCTCTGGTCTCGTTCAGGTCGATGGAGCGGCCTGAGTCGAGGAAGTTGGCAAGGTCGGCGACGGTGGTGTTCAGATGTGCAGATGTGCCGCAAGGTTGAAGACGAGAAGGTAGAGGGGGGGAGAGTGAAAAGGAACCCTTGTCCCTATTTATAATGCTAGAAGGATAAGTGACATGCGCGGGAATCAAGGAGACCAAAAAATGGATATGTGACGGTGCAGACGCCTCGATCTTCGGAACTTCATTAAAACAAAAGATTTATTAAGATTTAGGATTTGTGTAATATTAATGACAGGTGACGTCACAGCGGGTTACCACAATCGCAGGAGGTGATGTCATGGCGGGTTATGAGATCTCGCAAGAATAAAGAAGGAAGGATTTTTCTAAGCGTTGAAGATTGACATGAACAAGTTCAAATCAATTTGGGGCCTAATGTTGGGGATATGACTATTGGGTATGACCCGCCCAGGAGGGGCCGGGTCATACCAATGGCGGTTCATCAATACAAAGCCCGTGAAGATGTTGAAGATGGTGGTTCATAGGCGAGGGCCCAAAGCCCAAAGGCGACTTAAGGACCATAGGGGTAAACCGCCATATGTGTATGACTTATATTGTAAGGCACGTATATTTAGTCACCGAGCTGGACACGTTGTTTATGAGCTGGCCGGGACTCCATGAGCCGCTGGGCGTCAACCTGTGTATATAAAGGGACGACCCGACGGCGGTTCAGGGCAAGAAACAAGAGATCGAAAGCTAGGTCAAGCGAAATCGCTCCCTGGTAATCGAGACATAAACAATACCACCTCAAACTGGATTAGGCCTTTACCTTCATCACAAGGGGCCGAACTAGTATAAACTCCCTGTGTCCTTTGTCCCGTTTAACCCCTTTAAGCTAACCTAGTGGAGATGACTCCACGACTAAGTCCTTACACTAGGACATCTGCCGACAGGCATAGAAAGAGAAGAATAAATCAAAGGCATTGGATACCCAAATAGAAAAATGACAAAACACATGCACACAGTTTGCCTAGAAAATTGCACATTTTCCACATATGCAAAAATAAAAACATATGGTGCAAGAATGCCCCTAACTCGAACCTCTACTCAAATTTACCCCTAACTTTTTGATGTGCTCTAATTTGCCCCTAAAAAGCATTTTAGGTTGCAAGAATGCTTTTTCATCTGGTCAAAGTTGTTTGACCAAAATTTTGAAAATTCATAACAAGGTAATATGAACTCAGAAGAATGCAAAATAAGATATCAAAATGTTCATAAAAACAACATATCTATGCACATGTCATTTACGTTCATGGCAAAAGCACTCTTTAAAGCTTTTTAGGATTTATACCATTGAAAAACTATTTAGGGTGAATGCAAATAAATGCACGTGTAGGTGATGAATGTAAATGACATGCATGTATAGGTGATATTTTTATGAACATTTTTATATCTTATTTGCATTCTTCTGAGTTCATATGAGTTTGTTACCAATTTTCAAGGTTTCGGTCAAACAACTTTGACCAATTGAAAGGGAATTCTCGTGACCTAAAATGCTTTTCAGGGGCAAATTTGAGCACGTCAAAACGTTAGGGGTAAATCTAAGCATGGACGCAAATTAGGGACATAAATGTAAATGTCCCAAAAAAGGGAATATAAGGTTCATCTTACATCAATTTTTCTCCCCACCACCTCTTCGTCCAGCCTCCCACCCTCCACCGATTTTCTCGGTTTTTCACCCCCTTCTAGTTTTCACCTAACTAATCTTGGGTAACCCAGTAAACTTGATCAATCTATGTATAGCAATAAATGCATAGTTCGTAAATAAATTGTTTCTTCTGGTAAAATCTAGAATCGGCCAAACATCTTTTGTAATCCAAGAAATAGCAATAATTAAATGTGATCATCTTTTTTTATCTTTGGTAACCCAAGAACGCGGATAATCACAGGCACATACCTATTTTTATCAATTTAAGAAATAAAAGAAAATTCCATGATTCATAACGATAATGTAATCCTATTTTGTTTATTTGTTTTGCATCAAAGATTTGTCCCATATGGTCCTCTTATATTATGTTAAAAGAAAATACTGTCACCATGGCAACACATGGGCACATACTAGTTGAAGCATAAAGAACCTTCTCAAGGCCTTTTTGGTTGCATCTTTTTTGGCTATTTGCATATGTGCCTCAGCTAGGCCTGACTGAGTGAATACAGAAAAAGAAATCATGTTTTGCATATAGTTTGGTCCAATTCACTATACATCGCTCTCAGCGGCAAACTATCATGTTCAATCACATAGGGAAACAATTCAAGGATGAGAGATGGGCCGACACATATTTGAGTGTTTTACACGGTGCAAGCAAATATGTTTGGGAACTTTCCTAAGGTTCCCCGAATCAAAAATAATTAGTTTGTTCTCTTCACTAAATTTTCATGTTTTTTATTTTTATTCTTTTTCTTCTCTTTTTTGAAATTTCATAAATTTCGAAAAAAATATAATTTTCAAAAACGTTGCAAATTTTAAAAATTGTTCAAAAAATTCTAAATATGTTTGTGAATTAGAAAACACAAAATTTCAAAAATATTTGCTTTTCAAAATGTTCCCATTATAGTTTCACAAATTCGAAAAATGTCCTTATTTTTTAGAATTTAAAAAATGTTCACATTTTCAAAAAATGTTCACAAATTCAAAAAAGTATCTTTCCAATATTGATCATAATTTTTAAAAGTAAATCACAATGTCAAATTTTGAATGTATCTCAAAAAATGTTCAGGAGATATAAAATGTGTTCATGATTTTTTGAAAAGAGGTTTGTTATTTAAAAAAGTTATGTTTTTCAAAAATATTCATGATTAAAAAAATCACATTTTTAAAATTTTGATCTATTTTCTAAAACAAATGTTTACCACAGTATCATTTGCTTCACTACAGTGGCACGGTCCGCTACACTCCGGTTTGCTACAGTATCTTGAGGTTCACTACAGTACGTCCAACTACAGTCTACGGTATCTGAGGTTTGCTATAGCGCCAATTTTTTATTTTGGGACAATTTATTTTTGCAAAACCACTGGAGGGAGAAAAAAAGGAAAAAAAACCTGCTAGACCGTTGGCTAGTCTCGCTGGCACAGTGGGGCAACCAATTACCAGTCGCTTTGTGCATCAGAGCTCTATTGGACACAATAAGCGTTGCATTATAAGTCCCCTACATCTTAGTTGTATAAATTTTAAAGGGAGATAAAACAACTATACATGCTAGCTCATTGAAGGGTTCAACTTATTCAAGGGCAAGCAAATAAATTAATCCTATGTTAAAAATAACTAGGGAAATGAAGTCTCTCTAAGAAATAAGGCTGACTTGCACTTAAAGTTTTTCTTGAGCCTTGGCTTGATTCAATGAGGAGAGACTGAACCCTTTTTAATAAAAACTTTCTACAAGAAAAATAAAGGGAAGAGAAAATTGCTTGCCTGTTTGAAACAACAACGAACTAGGATATGAAGCTGCTACCTGTCCTCAGTAGAATTAAATGACAAGATGTGGATGTCTGCATGATCATAACCAGAGTAAGTATGGGCTATTGTTTGCACATATATACTCATCAACAAACGTCCCTCTGGGAGTAATGGACTCGTATCTTTTGATATCCATAT
Source organism: Triticum dicoccoides (assembly GCF_002162155.2). Classification (NCBI taxonomy): domain Eukaryota; kingdom Viridiplantae; phylum Streptophyta; class Magnoliopsida; order Poales; family Poaceae; genus Triticum; species Triticum dicoccoides. The sequence goes on along the minus strand of NC_041387.1, from coordinate 521,215,019 downwards.
CTTATAAACACAAGGGTGACCTCGTTCTTTATGAGCCATGGTACTTTCTCAGGGACGAGCAAGACTTAAGCTTGGGGGAGTTGATGAGTCCAATTTACGTGATGTTTTTCCTACAATTTTGTGCCTACAAGTTGGGCTTTGTGGAATTTTACAGCGTTCGCACACTTCTTTTTGTTAATAATCCTTCAGGTGACGTCTTTTGGAGCAATATTCATTTAATGGAGAAAACCCTAAAAAAATGGTAGTGAAATCATGTATTAAAGGTGATGAGCACTTTTCATAAGAAAATCAAGCAAGAAGGCTAAAAAAACAGCCGCCGCCATGCTTCGAGAGTGAACAATGGCGTTCTATGCGACCGCATGCGCTCGCATGACCGGTTGTTTGGCGCGCCGCCGCCTCCGGGGGATCAACTATTTTCACCCCGTCAAAACTAAAGGAAATATACCCTAGAGGCAATAATAAAATTGTTATTTTATATTATATTTCATTATTCATGATAAAGGTTTATTATTCATGGTAGAATTGTATTGAGCGGAATCTTAAATACATGTGTGAATACATAAACAAATACTGTGTCCCTAGTAAGCCTCTACTAGGCTAGCTCGTTGATCAAAGATGGTTAAGGTTTTCTAACCGTAGACATGTGTTGTCATTTGACAACAGGATCACATCATTAGGAGAATGATGTGATGGACAAGACCCATTCGTTAGCTTAGCATAATGATCGTTCAGTTTATTGCTATTGCTTTCTTCATGTTAAATACATATTCCTTCGACTATGAGATTATGCAACTCTCGAATACCAGAGGAATAACTTGTGTGCCATCAAACATTACAACGTAACTGGGTGATCATAAAGATTATCTACAGGTATCTCCGAAGGTGTTTGTTGACTCGGCATAGATTGAGATTAAGATTTGTCATTCCGAGTATTGGAGATTTGTCATTCCGAGTATTGGAGAGGTATCTCTGGGCCCTCTCGGTAATACACATCATAAGCTTGCAAGCAAATGACTAAGGAGTTAGTCACAAGGTGATGTATTACGGAGCCAGTAAAGAGACTTGCCGGTAACGAGATTGAACTAGGTATGAAGATACCGATGATAGAATCTCGGGCAAGTAACATACCGATGGATAAAGGGAATTACGTATGTTGTCATAACGATTCGACCGATAAAGATCTTTGTAGAATATGTAGAAGCCAATATAGACATCCAGGTTCCGCTATTGGTTATTGACCAGAGAGGTGTCTCGGTCATGTCTACATAGTTCTCGAACCCGTAGGATCCGCACGCTTAACGTTCGTTGACGATATAATGTTATATGAGTTATATGTTTTGGTGACTGAATGTTGTTTGGAGTCCTGGATGAGATCATGGACATGACGAGGAGTCTTGAAATGGTCGAGAGGTAAAGATTGATATATAGGATGATGACATTTGGACAAAGGAAGTGTTTCGGGACGTACCGGGAAGGAATCGGGTCACTGGAAGGGGTTCCGGGCACCCCCCGCAAGTTATGGGCCTTATGGGCCAAAGGAGGTGACAGACCAGCCCACAAGGGGGCTGGTGCGCCTCCTCCCTTGTTTGGCCAGCCCTAGGGAAGGAAAAGGGGGAGGGTAGCCCCTCCTGCCTTTCCCTCTCATGGGAGAAAGGAAAGGGGGGGACCCTCCCCTGCCTTTCCCCACACTCCAAATAAGGAAAAGGTGGTGTGCCTTGGGAGGGACCCCAAGTAGGATTCCTCCTACTTGGGCGCCTCCTTTGATAGCTCCTACCTCCCTCCCATCTATATATATGTGGGAGGGGGGCGCCTAGCACACAACAGACAATTGCCTAGCCGTGTGCAGCGCCCCCTCCACCATTTACACCCCCGGTCATATTTTCGTAGTGTTTAGGCGAAGCCCTACAGAGATTACTTTACCATCATCATCACCATGCCGTTGTGCTGCCGGAACTCATCTACTACATCGTCGTCTTGCTGGATCAAGAAGGTAGAGGACTTCACTGAGCTGAACGTGTGGAGAACGCGGAGGTGCCGTACGTTCGGTACTTGATCGGTTGGAGTGCGAAGAAGTTTGACTACATGGATCACGTTGTTAAACACTTCCGCTTTACAGTCTATGAGGGTACGTAGACACACTCTCCCCTCTTGTTGCTATGCATCTCCTTGATAGATCTTGCGTGTGCGTAGAATTTTTTTGTTTTCCATGCAACGTTTCCCAACAAACGGATCATGGAGGGGACAAACAGAGACTCCAGAAACTCATCCAGAAGGAAGAACCCTAGAATCCGAAGCCTATTCGGAGGGAGGATCGTCCAGGAGAGGAAGGGGATTCCTCTCATCGCGTTAGGAGTGGCATCATCATCAACATCTACATCCTCACCACCACCACCACCACCACCACCACCACCACCACCATCATCATCATCATCATCATCATCATCATCATCATCATCATCATCATCATAATCATCCACATCCTTATCATCTGCAACATCAAGAATCCTAGTGGATCCTTTGGTGTATCGGTTGAATCATTCACCCATGTATCCCGTTACCATCACATGATGATTGTTGTTCTTATGTGTGAGTAGTCCCCTAGTTCTCAAGGATATGGATGAACCTTGGTATGTGTAGGATCTGAAACGTGGATCCTTTGGTGTATCGGTTGAATCATTCACCCATGTATCCTGTTACCATCACCATGATGATTGTTGTTCTTATGTGTGAGTAGTCCCCTAGTTCTCAAGGATATGGATGAACCTTGGTATGTGTAGGATCTGGAACGTTTATTATATAGGGATATGATATCCTCTATCGAATGCTTAATTTAATAGGGCCATTTGCATTTTTGCCCCTAACTCGAACCACCTACTCAGATTTGCCCCTAATTTCAAAGCATGCTCAAATTTGCCCCTCGGCTGTTAAGTCACTACTCAGAAATTCCCTTCCGTCCAGTCAAAGGCCTTTGACCGTCAAAGGCCCATGTGTACTGTAGCAGACGGAAAGTGCTACAGTATTGGACGGAAAGTGCTACAGCACTGTACGGGAGGGCATTTCTGAGTAGTGACTTAACGGCGGAGGGGCAAATTTGGGCATGCTTCAAAATTAGGGGAAAATCTGAGTAGTGGGTTCGAGTCAGGGGCACAGATGTAAATGTCCCAATTTAATAACTTTGTGAATGTTGTAAAGGACCCCACACTAGTAGAAAAAGGCCCATTTGTCCCGGTTCATAAGGCTCATTTGTCCCGGTTGCGGAACCGGGACTAAAGGGTCGGTACTAAAGCCCCCCCCCCCCCTTTAGTCCCGGTTGTGTTACGAACCGGGACTAAAGGCCCTCCACGTGGCCGCTATCTGGAGCTCAACCTTTAGTCCCAGTTGGTAACACCAGCCGGGACTAAAGGAATTTTTTTTGAAAAAAAATGAATTTTTTCCTCAATTTTCAAATTTCTAAATTATTTGTATTTAATCTCTAATCACCCCTCATCACTGCTCAATTTAATCTCTAATATCTAATCACCCCTCTTCATTCCAAATCATCTAACTTCCCGGTCGGTCACCCATCCTCTCACTACTCCAGCCTGAGCACGCTTAACTTTCAAGTTCTATTTCCCCTTGTTTCCAAGTCTGCACTTATTGTTTTCCTAACAATACTAAGTTGTCAATCCTATTAACCCTTAGGAGTTGAAGTTGAGCATAAAGTCACACATTACACCGTTTGAGTTTGAAACTATTATTCTTAAAACCAATAATTATTTAGTAACACTAATATTTCTTGAATAAGTAGTTTGACCACAGTTTGACTAGATTTGACCAGATTTGACCAAAATTCAAAAAAAAAACTGAAATAATTGTTTAGTAACACTAATATTCTTGAATAATTATTTAGTAACACTAATATTTCTTGAATAATTAGTTTGACCACAGTTTGACCAAAATTTAAAAAAACTAAAATTTAAGCATATCTTTTTTTTCCTTTTATAATTTGAGGATTCTAAAAATTCGCAAGTAGGCCTATCATTTTCTTTTGTTTTTTTTACAAAACTAAAAAGGCGATACATGGGGGGGGTAGAGTTTGAAAATTGGCCTTTAGTCCCGGTTTGAGACAGGAACCGGGACTAAAGGGCATTGCAACCTTTAGTCTTGGTTTGAGACATGAACCGGGACTAAAGGGCATCGCACCCTTTAGTCCCAGTTTGTGTCTCAAACCGGGACTAAAGGTCCCATTTGAACCGGGCTAATGCCTTCCCGATGCCTTAGCCGCTCGAACCGGGACTAATGCTCACATTAGTCCCGGTTCGTGATGCAACTGGGACTAATGTGTACATTGAGATATGACCAAAGCCTTGTTTTCTACTAGTGCCACTCGGCATTTGTGACTTTATTGGCCAGGAAGTATGTCACTATCTTTTGCATAGGTTTAGGATGTGGAGGTAATTCGAGGTGACAGTAAAAGCTTATGGCTCCTAACCTTTACAAGTGACCGGGGATTACGGAGAACCCTTAGCGAGGTCGCGTCCACGGGGAAACCCTTAATTATCATGAGTTGTAACCCTCAGGGGGAGACTATGATGGTGGCATGTGTCGCACGAAGTCTACCAGGAGTAGAATGTGCTCTGTACCCGGCTCCGCCCAGCATAATCATCAACAGTGGCTCAAGTATCCGCTCCATGCTATTCTTATGCATAGTAGTAGTATAAACATACCAACAGGGATTTCAGACTCCCTGAGAACGCCTTTTTAATTATGTGGTTTCACCGTTATTTACCATCCTTGTCTTTAATTTATTTTTATGCTATTTAGCTACAAGTCACCATTTTACTCAATCCTTATTTAAATCTGTCATCTCTCTGCTTCAAGTCTACAATTATCCGCAGGCACAAAGTTACATAATTCTCTACAAAGGCCAAAAGCCTGATTCGTGTGCTCCCTGTGGAATCGATAATCTTACTTTGAAAAGGCTACAACTAAACCCTGTGCACTTGTAGGCTATAACATGGGAGGCCATTCCACAGACACGAATGCGGGAGGACGCCATCCGATTGTAGCCGCATACATTTTCACAACAACTCGAACCAACTGGATGAAATTCGTGCAAAAACGGCTGGATTTCCTATAAACATGACGAATTTCATATAAAATGCCAGATTTTCAAGTAAACATGACAGATTTCATTACATTTGCATCAACTAAGCAGTGCTAGTCCGACTCTGGAGGTATAATTAATAGCTAATCTAAATGGCCGCCAGTGGATCCCTTTGTCTTCCTCATGTTCGGCAGCCCGATCACCGGACTACCGACAGCCCCAGAGGTATATTCTTCAGCGCAAAGCACGACTGGCTTCCCCACAACTCATGAGAGTGGAACCCCCAGCTGATGCTTCAGCGGGAGGGGAAGGCGGGGCCTCCGCTTCCATGGAGCCCATGCGGGATCGACGAAGGTCCTCGCAAGAGAAGAACCGGGCAAGATATCGGCTGTGTATGCCAGCGTCGCCTCGGCGGTGGCCTTAATGGGACCCATGCGGCGGCGGCCTCCCGTGTTCTACTTCTCCTTGATGATGGCGGCGGACGCGGAGGCGCTGGCTACTGACTTGTCGCTCTCCGCGCACCCGCCTTCTATCCCTGCATGCACGGTGCGACTGCAAGCATGGGAGGCGTGGTACGACGCGTCGTCATCGACGGCACCGACAACGCCTGTGTCACCGTACTCCCCGTGCGTGTCGCCGTGGAGCAACTCACCACTCCTCATCGAGGTTGCCTGAAGCAGCGAGTTGCTGAACCACGCACCCGCTTGGGGTGACAACTAGCTCCATCGGGGCTAAGCGAGGGAGGTGGAGCAGCGAGCTGCCTCGCCGGTATCCGGCGGGCTCGGTGGACCACCCAGCCGGCTTGTATGCCGAAGAATTGCTCTTCGAAAGCCATCGGAATAGTGGAGAAAATGATGAAGGCGGAGATAGGGTTCCTGCCCGGCGCCTGGCCTCGTTTAAATAGAGGGCGGACGAGAGGAGCTCGGCTGACGTTGCGTTTAATGCCGGCCCGCTCGTGAACGAACGTGTGGCCAGAGGAGGTTTCTCGGCTTCCACGCGGGGTTTCATGGAGGCATATGAATGTGGCAATGAGGCATGTTCAGCCGGGCATGCAGCGGGCGGCACCCTCGGTCGGCGCGCCGCTTCAATGGCGGAGGCAGTGAGAGGTCGCGTCCGTCCTGAGCTGCCTTCAATGCAGAGCGGCGCGCTCTACAACAGCATGAATGCGGGCAGCTAGCGGCGGAGATGGGGGTTTTGGTGGGCCAGGGCGGTCAGAAGCGGGCTTGGGATTGGTCCGCGGTGCCGCAACCTACCCCACTTTGGTCTCTGATTTGCGAGAGAAAACACGTTCGGACCGTCCCATGGACCGATACAGGTTGGCGTTGGATGGCTTTCGTAGTTCGGAGAGCGCGGTCCAAACGGTTACAAAAGGTTTGAGGGTCGGCGTTGGAGATGTCCTTAGGTCCTCGTGCACTCTTGCTTGGCAGCCTAATCCTGTTTTGACCGATGTTGTCGCAGGTTCGCCTTTCTTGTTAGAGTTCTGGGTGAAAACCTTGGTCAATTGTGTCGGACGCGGCAATGGTGACACATTGCACCGCTTTCCCTCTTGAGGGCGTTGTAGTGGAACCTAGGTGTCATTGATCGTGGTTAGTGTAGTGCTTAGATCCTCCTGTACTCTTGCTCGGTGGTGTAATCCTGTTCTGACCAATTTATGTTGCCTGTTTTTCTTCTTCTAAGTTTTGCTTTATTTGAGGGCTTCCTCATTTTTTTTATATCGTTCGGCCGTGTATTTAAGGTTTGTGCTTTATTTATAAAGGGACCACGCGCCCTTGCATCCAGACGGGACGAGTTCAACTCGATAGATCTTCCTTAACAATTCTATGTTTCTTCAGAAACAAGCCATTACGTTCCTTCATGCCGATGGGCGCCGCCGATGGTTAGGACCAGGTGCGGCGATCCGTACGATTCAAGGAACAGGGCAGACGCATCCTTCCGACAAAGGGACGCAGCGAATACCCAAAGCTAACAGTCAAAAAGGTCATGCAAATATCACGCCCTGAAGTGAAACGTCAAGCAAGCACTTGGAAATCGTAGAACGCCGTCCATTTCTTCAGAAAGTGTCAAGCTAATACCGATGAGGATTGAGGATTGAAGAGCTGATGTTATAAGAAATAAGAAAATGGACCAGACGTGTCTGCGCGTATATAAAATATATATTCGGATTAACCCGTAAGCCATGCATGGTGCGGCTGCACGAGCGTCCACATGCATGGGCACGCTAGCCCGCCTCTTTCGTGATGACGTTGCCGAGTCCCTCCAGCAAAGGCTATATATACACGGACATTCATCAAACTATCAGAACCAAATCCTCACTGATACAAGAACAATCACATAAGCTACAACACAGAGCTTCCCATCCCAGATCAGCTACGTACAGATAGACAAGTTGGTGAGTTTAATTTGCAAGGGCATCCAGCGATACACATGGCGTCGGCTCCAGCTCGAGCTATTGTCGTGGTGGCTCTCATGCTCGCGTGCTCTGGGCTGGCCATGGCCGCGGACAACGCGCCGGTATGGCTGAGGGCGCATGCGACGTTCTACGGCGGCGCTGATGCCTCTGACACTATGGGTAAGTAGCTTATTTCAAAGTCATGTATGGGCCAATTGAATAGCGAATACCACATGTCGTGCAGCCCTTCTAAAAGCATACATACACTCAATTCAACGCAGGTGGGGCGTGTGGGTACGGCAACCTGTACTCAGCGGGCTACGGGACGCGGACGGCGGCGCTAAGCCAGGCGCTCTTCAACGACGGCGCAGCATGCGGTCAGTGCTACAAGATTGCTTGTGATCACAAGCTTGCGGATCCGATGTTCTGCAAACCGGGCGTCACGGTGACAATCACAGCCACGAACCTTTGCCCGCCTAACTATGCACTCCCGAGCGACAATGGAGGCTGGTGCAATCCTCCGAGGCCGCACTTCGACATGGCACAACCGGCCTGGGAGAAGATTGGTGTCTACAAGGGTGGCATCATCCCTGTCATGTACCAGAGGTACCTACCTACACATGAGTGTATATTAGTGTATGTGCCTGTGTGCAAGTTACTAAAACCGATTGTTGCAGGGTTCCATGCGTGAAGAAGGGTGGGGTGCGGTTCAAGATTGCTGGTCATGATTACTTTATCCTAGTTAATGTATTCAACATGGGAGCTGCTGGATCAATCAAATCGATGGATGTCAAGACCTCTGATTTAGACGCATGGGCGCCAATGGCTCGTAACTGGGGCGCGAACTGGCAATCTCTAGCGAATCTTACCGGGAAGATGCTCTCATTCAGATTGACCAGCATAGATGGGCAGACGCTTGTCTTCAACAACATTGTGCCACCTGGATGGACGTTTGGGCAAACATTTGCGAGCAAATTGCAGTTTTAACTGCTCACTGCCAACGGAGCGATTTATTAGGATGCCAGTGGTTTGTGAGCATATCATCATACATTGGAGAGATGGCCGTAATTTCTTTATTTATGGTGTGGTGCTTATAAATATTAATCGTAAGCACTACTTGTGTACATATATTGATTGATTGATTACCCTCATGTAGCTCCAATATCCTTGTACGAGTTTAACCTGTTGTACATATTTGTGTTTTATTAATTTGGATGGTGTATATAGAACATGATTGGTTCTACGAGTTACCTCAAATGTTTATTCTCACACTTTGGTTGTTCTTCAGGTGACTCAGAAATAACTATTCCAAGTCAATACCTAATAACACATTAGTACAGATAATGGCTTTAGAAGTCATTGTACAATACAACCCTTGGACGGGCTCAGACGGATCCCATGCCTACAAATATTTCGGCGTGAAAAATTCTTATCAAACAAACAAACTCCCTTTCACCTCAGAATTGGCTTCGGTTATCATGAAAAATCCACTTGAAATATAATACACGTAAAAGGCCTACCAAACACACAAACAAAAAAATAAAAAATAAAAGTGCAATAGTTAATGGGATAATACAAGATCAACCTCGAGAATATCATGATTAAAACTCAATGAAAGATGAGCACATAATGCACCGTGGAACTCATGGATTTTTTTTGTCTCAAGAGCTTGGATGTACAAGAAAACATATCATACTTTTCTTTTGAATTAAAAACCATATCATACTTAGTGCAAAAATGACTAACAATAGGAAGAATCTAAGATCAACATCCAAAGTTGACAAGCTCATAATAGGTAAGCCGCTCTTACATCGAACTGTATGCAAATGGGTGCAAAGACAAGCATGAGAGCTTTTTTGCCTTGTTAAACTTTACATTTACCAAATATGAATAGGGACATTTACATTTGTACCCCTAACTCGAACCCACTACTCAAATTTACCCCTAACTTTTTGATGTGCTCAAATTTGCCCCTAAAAAGCATTATAAGTCACAGGAATGCCCTTCCATCTGGTCAAAATTGTTTGACCAAAACTTTGAAAATTCATAAGAAACTCACATGAACTTACAAGAATGCAAAATAAGATATCAAAATGCTCATAAAAACAACACCTATATGCACATGTCATTTACGTTCATGAAAAAAGCACTCTTTAAAGCTTTTTAGGGTTTATAACATTAAAATTAATTTAGGGCGAATGCACATAAATGCACATGTAGGTGAGGAACGTAAATGACATGCGCGTATAGGTGATGTTTGTATGAACATTTGGATATCTTATTTGCATTTTTCTGACTTCATATGAATTTGTTATGAATTTTCAAACTTTTGGTCAAACAACTTTGACCAGATGGAAGGGCATTCCAGCGACTTAAAATGGCAAATTTGAGCACATCAAAAATTTAGGGGCAAATCTGAGAGTGGGTGCAAATTAGGGGCATAAATGTAAATGTCCCATATGAATATGTCTTGATTATGGTAGGGCGCTAAGCCCCTCACATGACAATGAGGTTAGCAGGGTCAATTGACACCAAAAAATCTTTGGAAATCCTTTTGTTAGTAGGTTACTACTGTTATTTATTTCCAGTAGAAGACAAAAGTTATGTGGAACAACGAGATAAAGCTAGTGGTCAAATGAAATTTCAAACGGTCGAGCGTGTGCAATGGATTTACTGAATTTCGTCTAAACTAACATGCACCACATAAACACCTTAGTACAGTACAATAGGGAGATGTACATATACTCATCTATGAGTGTCGAGACATAAAACTTGCAGCACGAAAGTTTTAGTCAAAGAAAATTTCAAATTGCACAACATGTGTACAAACAAGGTGAATAGAACAAACCGGGTGCAACATGTGTACCACGCCTGCACGAGTCCGCATCACCAGCTGCGCTTGCTTGCATCCTTGCCGCGTGGCCAAATCGAGCATTAGACCCAACAGCGCTTTAAGTTTCGTGCGGGCCAAGATTTGAATGCATGTCCAGCATCCAAACAGGCCAGGCCATGTGGCGGGTCATATCAAATTATCGACCATGCAAGCAGCAAGCAAGCACACAATGAGCCCACCCTTGGTGTGGGAATGATCCTGCTCATTCCACTCTAACCTCATACTGTCATACTACTGCGAGCTCCAATGGTCGACGAAACTTAACTGACGGCAACCTAAGGCCCTGATTGGAACGACGTTTCGCAGCGATATATATCGTTGTAAAATATATAGACCTCCACCCGAGTCGTTTTCTTTATCTAGATGGAAATCACACTGTGGGCGCTAAAATACACCTGCAAAATCGATACGGGTGTAAAAGTTTACAATCCATACCTAGCGGGGCCTAAGCTTAGATATCACGATTCAGACGGGACAAATTCAACTTTACAGAATACATATCTGCCTTGATGACAGCTCAATGTATCATCCAAAACTAATCATTACATGCCGATGGGCGCCGCCGTCGAAGTTGATGACCAGATGTAGTTTTCTTCTTCTTCAGGTGCAGTGCATGATTAGCCGTACGGTTTGTCGTGGTTCTAAGCCTGACAGTAGAGTGGGGGGTAGGTATGGAGAGGCAAGGTCCTAGCTATGGAGAGGTTGTAAACACAAGGGATGTACGAGTTCAGGCCCTTCTCGGAAGAAGTAACAGCCCTACGTCTCGGAGCCCGGAGGCGGTCGAGTGGATTATGAATGTATGAATTACAAGGTGCCGAACCCTTCTGCCTGTGGAGGGGGGTGGCTTATATAGAGTGCGCCAGGACCCCAGCCAGCCCACGTAGGAGAGGGTTTAAGGTGAGTTAAGTCTGGGGCGTTACTGGTAACGCCCCACATAAAGGCCTTTACTATCATAAAGTCTACTTGATTACAGGCCGTTGCAGTGCAGAGTGCCTCTTGACCTCCTGGTGGTCGAGTGAGTCTTCGTGGTCGAGTCCTTCAGACCAGTCGAGTGAATCCTCGTTGGTCGACTGGGAGGCGACCTCTTCTAAGGATGTCCTGGGGTAAGTTACTTGGATCAGGTCCATGACCCTACCCTAGGTACATAACCCCATCATTAGCCCCCGAATGGATTGGGGCTTCGAGTGAAGAAGGAGTTGATGTCGTTTCCGATTAATCTTTGTGCTCCGGTTGTGCGCTGTTCTGGACCAAAGAATTCCTTTGTCGACAGGAAACAACTCGCCTTCAGTCGACTTGATCCATTCTGTTTTTGCGTCGAGTGATCTTTCAGGTTTCGACGATCTCCGAGCGACGGATCGCCGAAAACACCGCGCCTGACAGACTGATTTGTTGCTCGCGGATTCCGCGGGATGCGAAATTTTGGGGCGCGCGCGAAGCGGGGCGGACCGCGGCGTTCGGATGGGACGGGGCATGGACGCCTCGATCTCCGCGCCGCCTTTTTCGCCACGTATCCCGTCTGCATAACTGTTCCAGATATGATTAGATCGACCGGGCCCACCTGTCATCCACTCGGAAGGGACCTTATAAATGTGCCCGGCGAGGATTTTTGTGCTGCGCCTTAGCATTCTCCCTCTCTCTCTGCTTCCTTCCTCCCTGCTCAGCGTGCTTGCTCTCGCCCCCGCACCACTTCCCTTCGCGCATCTCGTCGGCGACCATGGCCAAGGAGAAGACGGTGGCGCTGGAACGTGCAAAGAAGGCGTCGGCGTCGGAGAAGGCGAAAGGAAGGTCCACCAGCCGCGGAGGGTCCTCGTCCAGATCCCGCCTGCCGAAGGGCTGGGTCCAAGGAGACTGGATCCAGTCGACTATCACGGAGAACGACCTCCTCGACATGGCCAACGAGGGCTTGATCCCCCACGGAGCTGCGAGGCTTCCGGGGAAGGAGTGGCAGCCCCAGCGAGAAGAGGGTGAGTGTGTGCTTTTGGCCATCCATGTTGATCGCGGGTTTTCCTTGCCACCGAGTGTTTTCTTTCGTGGCTTTTTGAACTTCTTCGGAGCGCAACTCCACCACTTTACCCCAAACTCCATTGCCTATCTTGCCGCGTTCGTGTCCATGTGTGAGGGTTTCTTGGGCTGTCGACCGCACTGGGGTTTGTTCAAACATATATTCACGTGTCGATCTCAGACCGTGAAGAAGGCGAGCCCAGGTGATGAAAAAACCCGAGTCGTCCAAATGTGCGGAGGCCTGGGGATTCAGGTGAGGAATAAGAGCACCTTCCCGCCCATGACCTTTCCCGAGTCCGTCAGAGGCTGGCAGTCGACTTGGTTCTACTGCCAGGTCCAGTCGACGCCAGGGCAGTCGAGTGGACTCCCTCCGTTCACCATGGACCGAGTGCGCAAGCCTTCCCCTCTGAAGATGATTCCGGAGGAGAAAGCTGACGTGAAGATGTTGATGGAGCGCGTGGTGCAGTTGGTTCGGGAGGGAGTGACGGGTATGGATCTCCTGGAGGTCTTCCTCAGGCGTCGCATCCAGCCCCTCCAGTTCAGGAGCCACTGCATGTGGTTGTACTGTGGGACCGAAGACGAGACTAGAGTCCATCCAGAAGCAGTCGACGATGCCACTCTGGAAAGATGGATGGCAGCCGTCACCGGAAACAAGGACAACCCACGCGGAGCCAGAAGGATTCCTCCACTCGACCACAACAGTGATCCAAATAAGGTACACTTGCCCTGCTCTCCACTGCATTCTTGTCGCATTCATCTCTGTTTACTCTGTCGACTGGTCGACTGATCATTGTCTTGATATCTGCTAGGCCCTCACCGAGCTGTACTCGATGCCCAACGGGGCACAAACTCCGACTGAGGAGGGTGAGGCGAGTGGGGGCGAGAGCCAGGACGAGGAGGAATGGGACTCGGACGTTGCAGGGGACGACGACGACGATGATGATGACGACGGCGATGATGATGATGCCGAAGACGAGGAGGAAGAGGAGGAGGTCGTGCCACCGCGCTCGGAAAGGCGGTCGAAGCTCGTCCACGACCCTTCGACTGAACGTGGCAAGGGGGTTGCGACGCAGTCGACCAAGCGCCCTAGGACCACTTCTCCAGCGCCGACTGAAAAGGCGCCGAAGCAGCTTAGGGGGGCTCCGCCAAAGCCGACCAAGCTCCTGCCGAAGATGAAGGTGTCCATCCCCACCATATCAGGGTAATTGTGCTGCTCATATTTTCTTATTCTGTGCGAACTTTATCTCTGGTCGACGCTGAAGTTAGTCGACCGATCCTTTGGAGTTGCAGTGCTGCTACTTCTGAGACCTCGGCCCGGGCTGATGACCACGAGATGGAGGATGCAGCAACTTCGAACCCAGGTACTGTATTCTTAACATCGTTCTTAGTCGACTGACTCGCGATCTCTGATCCTGATTCTTCTCCGCAGCTCCACCCAATACTGTTATCAATCTCCCTGATGACGACGAGGATGAAGAAACACTGGCACGCAGGAGGAGTCGGAAAGCGTCCGCCAGTAAAGTGCCTCAGGATGTGACGGCGCCTGAGATTCTGACTGTGGAAGAAGAGAACATCACTCGACACACGGTGTCCTTCGCAAATCCACTGACGAGTGCTCAGCAGCCCTCCCTCTTCACGACGCACCACGTCCCAGAGGACCAAGCTGGCGCAGCGAAGGAGGCAATACGCCAGGCGGGACTCATGATGGAGCAGCTGAAGACTATCCGGGATGCGAGCCAGGCAGCTTATGACGCCAGCTCTGCCCTCCAAATCAATGTCCAGGTCAGTCGACCGCTGTTTGTTCTGTTGGATATGCTACCAAAAACTTTTCTTTTCCGGAATTTATAGTAATCACCCACTGGGTGTGTCGAATAAACTCCGTGTTAGCGGGGGCACGCTGAGTGTACCCGCTGGGTGTAGTCCCCAAGGCTAAGGTCGACTGTTGGCAGTCGGCCTTAGGCTTTATAATGTCAATCTTTCTGTCAGTCGACTGGTCGACTGGATTTCACAAACCGGTGGGGGCACGCTGAGTGCACCCACTGGGTGTAGTCCCCAAGGCTAAGGTCGACTGTTGGCAGTCGGCCTTAGGCTTTATAATGTCAATCTTTCTGTCAGTCGACTGGTCGACTGGATTTCACAAACCGGTGGGGGCACGCTGAGTGCACCCACTGGGTGTAGTCCCCGAGACTGTGGTCGACTGCTTGCAGTTGATCACAGTCTTAGAGAATGCATCTCGCACATTTTTTTTTTGAGGTCGACTGGTCGACTTTGTCTTTAACAGGATTAGTGGGGGCACGCTGAGTGCACCCACTGGGTGTAGTCCCCGAGACTACGGTCGAATGCTTGTATTTGGCTGTAGTCTTAGAAACGTGTGTTTATCTCTTTTTCACTCAGAAGTGAATTATATTTGACATTTAGTCGATTGGTTCTTCACAGAACTCCTGTGATCTTGTGGCTCGCTACTCAGAGCTGGAACAAAAACATACTCAAGTCGAGCTGAGCTTGAGGCTGGTTCAGGAGAAGCTGACAAAGGCAAAGGAGGAGACCGAAGGTATGTTTGGTGAGACCCTGACGACTGCTTTTCCCCTTGCTTGTTTCAGCATCTGATCTTGCTGTAACTTGCAGGTAAGGTAAGGGAGGCCCAGCAGAAGAAAGACCTTGAGCTAGCTGAGAAGATCAAGCTTGCTGACGAGAAGTTAGCTTCAGTTACCAAGCTCGAACAAGACAATACCAATCTGAAAGCTGCTCTTGGGATTGCCAACAAGGAGGTCAGTCGACTGAAAACTGACAAAGCTGCCCTGACCGACCAAGTCAGCAAATTGACTGAGAAGAAAACTGAACTGGAGGCCTTCCTGAGCGGCCTTGCCAAAAAGTTGTTCCTTATGCTTGAAGGTAAACCTCCATGTTTGGCAAATATTTCCAATTGTGGCTTTTTCCATTCGACTATCTCCTTGACTTAGTGATCACCCTTGCAGAATTTTGTCAAAACTTTGAAGAAGAAACCAGCCGACTGGAGCCAAACCTTGACCCCGTCAATTCTCCGGTGAACGACGAAGTTGCCATGGATGTTTTCCGACTGGAGTCTCGTGTTGCAGCTGTCGTGGACTATCTCACAAGGCTGAAGGCCGCCACATCTCGCATCGACTCGACGCTCTGGCCTGAGGAGACACTTCAAAATGACCTTGAGTCGCTGATGGCCCGCTTGAACACGATCCCTGGTCGAGTGCAGGAGTGGAAGAAGTCCTCGGCTCGGTGTGGTGCAGATGTCGCTCTGTGTCTGGCCCGAGTCCACTGCAAAGATGCGCGAGAAGAGAAGCTGGCGGCCCTTCGGGTGGCCAATACCAAGAAGCACGACTTCAGATCCTTTATGGAAACTTTCCTTGCAGCTGCCACTCGGATCGCCGACGGGATTGACCTTGATGAATTTGTTGCACCTTCCAGCCCTCACAGGAGGGGTAAAAAACTTCTTCTGGCTCGACGCTTTAAATTTGCCTCGGTATGCCGAGTGAAATTGTAACCGACAAACCTTAACAGGCTTGACGCCTGAGCACTTTCGGTTCCTTTAGATGTCGATTCAAACTTGGATTTGGTGCTTGAATACGATTGCCTTCGGCTCGGAATGTCTTTTGCAGGTTCAAGGCAAGGTGCCTGTGCTGCAATCGATTTATTCTTTAGTCCACTTAGACGAGCACTGGGCTGCAGCTAAGCCCCCGAGTGAGAGGGTTGCTCTTCACTCGGTAGGATTTTTATAACTTAGGCGAGTGCTTGGACTGCAGCTAAGCCCCCGAGTGAGAGGGTTGCTCTTCACTCGGTAGGATTTTTATAACTTAGGCGAGCACGAGGCTGCAGCTAAGCCTCCGAGTGGAAGGCTGGCTTACCACTCGGTAGGATTTTTACGACTTAGGCGAGTGCTTGGACTGCAGCTAAGCCCCCGAGTGAGAGGGTTGCTCTTCACTCGGTAGGATTTTTATAACTTAGGCGAGCACGAGGCTGCAGCTAAGCCTCCGAGTGGGAGTCTGGCTCACCACTCGGTAGGATTTTGATAACTTAGGCGAAACGGATTCGCGGCTAAGCCTCCGAGTGGGAGTCTGGCTCACCACTCGGTAGGATTTTTACAAACTTAGGCGAAACGGATTCGCAGCTAAGTCACCCACTGAGGGGAATTTCATTGGACGAAAAATAAAAAGTGACAGATATTATGGAGGAACTATGACGCTTATTATTTTGAGGTCCATGAACTACAGAAGTATTTTATTGCAACTCATCCGAGTGATAAAGCTTAAGTGTAAAACGGGCGGAGTAGCTCCGCGTTCCAAGCTCGGGGCTCGTCGATATTATGCTTGACGTTGTAAAGACGGTACGCCCCGTTGTGGAGAACCTTGGTGACGATGAAGGGGCCTTCCCAAGAAGGAGCAAGCTTGTGTGGTTTGTGCTGATCCACTCGGAGAACCAAATCCCCTTCCTGGAAGGCTCGACCTCTCACGTTTCGGGCGTGGAAACGCCGCAGATCTTGTTGGTAGATGGTCGACCGGATCAGAGCCATCTCCCTTTCTTCCTCTAAAAGGTCGACTGCGTCCTGCCGCGCTTGTTCAGCTTCTGCTTCGTTGTAGATTTCAACTCGAGGAGCATTGTGGAGAAGATCACTCGGCAAGACCGCTTCAGCTCCATAGACCAAGAAGAATGGAGTTCTTCCGGTCGACCGATTAGGCGTGGTCCGCAGTCCCCAGAGTACAGATGGAAGTTCGTCGACCCAAGCTCCAGCCGCGTGTTTGAGATCACGCATCAGTCGAGGCTTCAGTCCCTTGAGAATCAGTCCATTAGCTCGCTCTGCTTGTCCATTCGACTGCGTATGGGCGACTGATGCGTAGTCGACCCGTGTGCCCTGGGAGTCGCAGAAAGCTCTGAATTCCTCTGAGTCAAAGTTCGACCCATTATCCGTAATGATGCTGTGCGGGACTCCATATCTAAATATTAGTTCCCTGATGAAGCTAACAGCAGTACCGGTGTCAAGGCTCTTGATCGGTTTAGCCTCGATCCACTTGGTGAACTTGTCGACTGCCACCAGTAAATGCGTGAAGCCACTTCGTCCTGTTCTCAAAGGACCGATCATGTCCAGTCCCCAAACTGCAAAAGGCCAGACGAGCGGGATGGTCTTCAAAGCTTACACAGGCTTGTGCGACATATTCGAGTAGAACTGACATCCCTCGCACTTATCTACTATCTCTTTTGCCATCTCATTCGCCTTGGGCCAGTAAAATCCGGCTCGGTATGCTTTGGCCACGATGGTCCGAGAGGACGCGTGATGACCACAGGTCCCCGAGTGAATATCATTGAGGATGAGTCGACCTTCTTCTGGTGTTATGCACTTCTGACCGACTCCAGTCGCGCTTTCTCTGTATAATTGTCCTTTGATTACGGTAAAGGCCTTAGATCGACGGACGATCTGTCGAGCCTCTTCCTCATCCTCCGGAAGTTCTTTCCTCAAGATATATGCGACATACGGAATCGTCCAGTCGGGAATGACCACCAAAACCTCCATGATCAAGTCGACCACCGCTGGGATTTCAACTTCAGTCGGATCTGTGGCGCCCTTGGGCTGCGGAGTTTCTTCGGTGAAAGGATCTTCTTTGACTGACGGAGTGTGTATATGCTCCAAGAACACACCACTCGGAATGGCTTCTCTCTTGGAACCTATCTTTGCTAGATCATCAGCTGCTTGATTTTTCAGTCGGGGTATATGATGGAGCTCCAACCCCTCGAACTTCTTCTCATGCTTCCTCACTGCACTGCAGTATCCAGTCATGGCTGGGCTTCTCACGTCCCACTCTTTCATCACCTGATTGACCACTAAATCCGAGTCGCCATAGACCATTAGGCGACGGACGCCGAGTGAAATGGCCATGCGCAACCCATATAGGAGGGCCTCATATTCTGCCTCATTGTTGGAGGAATCAAAGTGAATCTGGAGCACATATCTGAGCTTATCTCCTCTGGGGGAAACCAGGACAACCCCAGCACCGGAACCATTCAACATCTTAGAGCCATCGAAAAACATGGTCCAATGCTCCGAGTGAACTTCAGTCGGCTGCTGTTGTTCAATCCACTCGGCGAGGAAATCTGCTATCGCCTGGGACTTAATGGCTTTCTTTGCCTCAAACTTGATATCAAGGGGAAGAAGTTCAATCGCCCATTTGGCCACTCGACCAGTTGCGTCTCTGTTGTGCAAAATCTCTGATAGTGGAGCATCGCTGACGACTGTGATGGAATGGTCAGAGAAATAATGAGCAACCTTCTTTGTGGTCATGTATATTCCATACACAAGCTTCTGATAATGCGGATATCTCTGCTTGGATGGAGTCAAGACTTCAGACAAATAATACACTGGGCGCTGAACTTTGAGAGCTTTGCCTTCTTCTTCCCGCTCGACCGTTAGCACAGTACTGACAACTTGTCTTGTGGCTGCGATGTAGAGCAACAGAGGCTCTTTGCTGATTGGAGCAGCAAGCACCGGCTGGGTGGAGAGCAGAGCTTTTAGCTCGGCAAACGCTGCATCAGCTTCTGGAGTCCACTCGAACTTGTCAGCCTTCTTCATCAGTCGGTAAAGAGGCAGTGCCTTTTCACCGAGTCGTGAGATGAATCGACTTAATGCGGCCAAGCATCCAGTAAGCTTCTGGACATCGTGCACTCGCACAGGGCGTTTCATTCGGAGAATAGTGCCAATCTTCTCTGGGTTAGCATCGATTCCCCGTTCGGAAACGAGAAAACCGAGTAACTTGCCACCAGGAACTCCAAATGTGCACTTTGATGGATTGAGCTTGATATCATACCTTCTGAGGTTGGCAAATGTTTCGGCGAGGTCAGCGAGCAGGTCGGAACCTTTTCGTGACTTGACAACAATATCATCCATATAAGCTTCCACATTCCGACTGATTTGGGTGAGTAGACACTTCTGAATCATTCGCATAAATGTGGCTCCGGCATTCTTGAGGCCGAATGGCATGGTGATATAGCAGAAGCACCCGAATGGAGTGATGAAAGCTGTTTTTACCTCATCGGGCCCGTACAGACGGATCTGGTGGTACCCGGAGTAAGCATCTAAAAAAGACAACCTCTCGCATCCCGCGGTCGAGTCAAAAATTTGATCTATGCGAGGGAGAGGAAAGTGATCTTTCGGGCAGGCCCGGTTGATGTGCTTGAAATCAATGCACATTCGGAGCGACTTGTCCTTCTTAGGAACCATGACGACATTAGCGAGCCACTCGGAGTGGTATATCTCTCGGATAAATCCTGCCGCCAACAGTCGAGCCACTTCTTCACCGATGGCCTTTCTCTTCTGGACGGCGGACCGCCGAAGATGCTCTTTGACTGGTTTTGCAGACGAGTCGACTCTTAGGCGATGCTCAGCCAGTCCCCTGGGAACACCTGGCATGTCAGCGGGCTTCCATGCAAAAATGTCCCAGTTCTCACGGAGGAACTGGATGAGCGCTTCTTCCTATTTTGGGTCGAGTGTTGTGGAGATGCGGGTCGGAGCTGCTTCGGGATCGGTCGGGTGAATGTGAACAGGCTTCGTCTCACCGGACGACTGGAATGCAGACTCTGTGGCGGGCTTCTTGGATCGCAGCAAGTCACTCGGATCTGCGTTTTGCTTGTATTCTTCGAACTCGACCGCTGTCACTTGGGAATCGGCAATCTTGAAGCCCTTCTGAAAGCACTCCTCTGCCTTTTTCCTATCACCGGTGACAGTGATCACACCTTTGGGACCGGGCATCTTCAATTTGAGGTACACGTAACATGGTCGAGCCATGAACCGTGCATAGGCCGGCCTCCCCAAAATGGCATGATATGCACTTTGAAAATCCACGACCTCAAATGTCAACTTTTCTTTGCGAAAATGCTTCGAATCACCAAACACTACGTCCAAAGCTATTTGGCCGAGTGACTCGGCCTTCTTCCCTGGTATAACTCCATGGAAGCTCATGTTACTAGTGCTCAGTCGGGACATCGGAATGCCCATACCTTTCAATGTGTCTGCATACAATAAGTTCAGCCCACTTCCACCATCCATCAGCACCTTTGTCAGTCGAGTGCCTTCGACAACTGGATCGACCACCAAAGCTTGCCTCCCGGGGGTGGCAATATGAGTCGGGTGATCAGATTGGTCGAATGTGATGGGTGTTTGAGACCACTTCAGATAATTTGCCTTTGCTGGGGCAACCATGTTCACCTCTCGGTTAATCACTTTCAGTCGACTTCTGCTTTCCACATCTGCAAAGATCATCAGAGTGGAGTTGATATGCGGATATCCTCCCTCACTGTCCTCTTTGTCTTCGGCCTTGTCCGACTCCTTCTCCTTGTCCTTAGACTGTTTTCCCTGAAACTGCTGGATCAGCAGTCGACATTGGCGAGTGGTGTGCTTTGGGTAAATGATATTCCCCTCTTCATCTTTCTTCGTGTGAATGTGACACGGCATATCCATCACGTCGTTCCCCTCTTTATCCTTTACCTTCTTGGGGTTCCAGGATCCTTTTGGTTTCCCCTTAAACTTTCCTTGAGTCACGGCCAGAGCCTCTCCAGGAGCTGCCGGTTCAGCCTTCCGCTTCTGTTTCCGACTGGTGTTTCCTTTTTCCGACTGACTCGGCTTGTGCTTGCCGCTTCGAAGTCGGTCTTCTTCTTCGCCGTTGGCGTACTTGGTAGCAATCTCCATCATCCGACTCAAGGTCATGTCACCGGTTCGACCAAATTTCAAACTCAGTTCTCTGTTCTTGACGCCGTCTTTGAAGGCGCATACTGCCTGATGACCAGAGACATTTTCCACAGTGTGGTGCAAAGTGATCCACCTCTGAATATACTCTCTGAGAGTCTCATTAGTTTTCTGCACGCAGACTTGCAACTCTATCAATCCCGCTGGTCGCTTGCAAGTCCCTTCAAACGTTCTGACGAACACTCGGGACATATCTTCCCAAGTGTAAATGCTGCTAGGAGGTAATTGAGTCAACCATGCCCTGGCAGAACCCTCCAACATGAGGGGCAAATGCTTCATGGCCACCTCGTCGTTCCCACCACCGATCTGAACTGCCACTCGGTAGTCTTCAAGCCAAGTTTCAGGCTTAGACTCACCAGTGAACTTGCTGACTCCTGTTGCCAACCTGAAATTGGGGGGGATAACTGCGGCTCTGATAGCTCTGCTGAAACATTCAGGACCAGAAACATGTACTCGACTGCTCGTGGGTACATCTCTGTCGAGTGCGCCTCGATGGGCTCTGTTCCGGTCGACCAACCCTTGCACGATAATGGATCGCGCGTCGAAGCCTGGCTCTCTGGGGTCAACTGGAACCCTACGCCCTGTACTGTACTGACGCCTATCATCTGGCTGCCGAGGAGCGTAAGACCCACCCCTCGGAGGGGAATAGGGCACTCGACGCCTATTATCTCGGTCGAGTCTGTCGCCATATTGATCTCGCCGATTCTCACGCCCTTCGCGCCGCGGAGGCGATCTGGGGCTGTGAGCCGACTGAACCGTATTCACAGTGACAGATCGACTGTGAATTCTGTTGCGCGACTGAGACACGGCTGAATTCTGATCTCCTGCTGCCCGGAGCAGATCCCTGATCTGCAGCAAACCTCTGCCAGCTTCCGACTGCGAAGGCTGAATGGACTCTGCTATACGGGTCGCAGCTGCTAAATTCTGAATTGGGGTTCGATATACCTGAGTCGGCGGGAAGAGTTGACGTCGACTGGTGTCGGGAACTCGTTGCCGCGCGCGCTCGTCGAGTGCTCGCTGAAGGTTCTCCAGTCGAGTGCACTCGGCCAAATTGGCCAGACGCGCCTCCTCCAAGGCACGAGCCTCGGGGGTTTCTCCTGCGATGGGAATATGCAGGGGATCCTCGTTCCTGCGGCGAAGCTCTTCTCTTTGCAGAGAGTCGAGTGGCTCGGGCTGGTACTCTTCGTAGTCTCGTGCAGGGTCGCCGCCGTCACCTGCTCCACCACCACGGGCGAAGCCAGGAGGGCTGTGGGGCCCGTCGACCATCAAGATTTCCGCCGCTGGATCACTGCTTCCGCACTCGGATGCAGTCTCTCCGGAGCCAGTCGATTGATCGAACAAGCCGTAGAGAGATTCGTTGGGCTCGATTGCCGCAACTTGTGTAGTGGCCGATTGGCGAGCCACCGCGTGACTCACCCATCGCTGAAGCCTCGACCGGCCCGAGTGCTTGCGCTGGCGGGAGACCGGGAGGGTGGACGATGGAGGAGCCGACCGATACTGGGTCGACGGTTGCCGTAGCAGAACGCCGCGGACACATGCGCGAAAATGCGTCGCACCGCGGACGGGGAGCGCGTCTACGTCGAGTGGAGCCTCTTGGAGCCATGCGGAGTCGTCGGCGATGAAGGTGAGGGTGCCGAGACGGATCTCTTGACCCTTGACCAAAACTCCAGCAGACACCATGATGAGAGTACTCGGAAGAATCGCAACTTCTCCACAGAATCGCTAAAACACCTGCCCCACGGTGGGCGCCAACTGTCGTGGTTCTAAGCCTGACAGTAGAGTGGGGGGTAGGTATGGAGAGGCAAGGTCCTAGCTATGGAGAGGTTGTAAACACAAGGGATGTACGAGTTCAGGCCCTTCTCGGAAGAAGTAACAGCCCTACGTCTCGGAGCCCGGAGGCGGTCGAGTGGATTATGAATGTATGAATTACAAGGTGCCGAACCCTTCTGCCTGTGGAGGGGGGTGGCTTATATAGAGTGCGCCAGGACCCCAGCCAGCCCACGTAGGAGAGGGTTTAAGGTGAGTTAAGTCTGGGGCGTTACTGGTAACGCCCCACATAAAGGCCTTTACTATCATAAAGTCTACTTGATTACAGGCCGTTGCAGTGCAGAGTGCCTCTTGACCTCCTGGTGGTCGAGTGAGTCTTCGTGGTCGAGTCCTTCAGACCAGTCGAGTGAATCCTCGTTGGTCGACTGGGAGGCGACCTCTTCTAAGGATGTCCTGGGGTAAGTTACTTGGATCAGGTCCATGACCCTACCCTAGGTACATAACCCCATCACGGTTCAAGGAACAGATGGGACATTCTTTCGTAGACAAGTAGGCACACCGGGACATGGACATCTCCTGAAGTTAGCCGTCAAAGAGGTTAAGCAGCCTTGTTAATTTCCCTTCAAGCATATACCCTCCAAATGAAAGCCTCAAGCACATATACATATCGGGATTAAAAAGGGAAAGACGCCATCCACTTCTTCCGAAAGTGTGAAGCAAACAATAATTCTACACCTACGAATGGGGCCACGTAGGCTTACTTAACCTTCGATAAAATTCTCTCCTCCCCCCTGATTTCAACCCGGGCGGGCCCCAGCTGCTAATCCTGGCCCAATTAACAATCTATTTTTTGCAGGGAATTTTGAGCTTTATTCAAATAAACGCGTTCGCTAGGCAGTCAGCCAGAAGGCTGTTGATCAGGAAGCTAGGAGTTTCTGTGAGCCAGCTTTCAATCACAGCCACAGTACAAGCGCGTTTTGCACAAAGGTGAGCTGGGACATTGGGTGACCTACTTACATGTTGAATTGCAAAAGAATTAAAACTAGCAGAAAGCTCATCAATTTCTTGGAGGATGGGCACCACAACTGAACCACTGTTGCGGCGAGTGTTCCAGAGGTTGACCACCTCGAGACTGTCAGTCTCCAGCACCACATGCGATAACCCTCTGAGACTTGCAAAGATAACTCCATCTCTTACAGCTAGGGTTTCGGCAATAAAGGGGCCAGTCACTCCGGGGTGGGGTTTACGCCAAACACCCAATAGGGCTGTAGATGAATGCGCAATACCTCCAGCTCCACTTTTTCCTTCATCGTGAATAGTTGCTGCATAGTGTTTATCTTGATCTAGGCTGCCTCCGGAGGGCGCCAGCTGTGACTTGGCAGAGTATTCACATGCTGTAAAGCAATATCCAGAAGTGCCAACGCTTCTCGGGTGAGTCTGACTGAATTCGCCGGATCTAGCTTGTCACCTTCGTGCGTCCACTGGTTTTGTGATGTCCAAATAGACCACATCACATAAGTGATAGATGCTCGCTCTCTTGTCGAGAACCTTGCATCACATAAAATGTCAATTGCCCAAGTAGATGGGTGAAGCCGTAGGAGTTTGATATCCAAGAGCTGGCGTGCTTCCTCCCAGAACCTTTAGGAGTGGGAACAGTGTATGAGTGCATGTTCCATGTCTTCATCCTTTGCCTTGCAAAGTTTGCACAAACTAATGTCTCGGATATGCCGAAATTTAAGCGTGCATTCATTGGGAAGTATTCCACGAAGTACCCTCCACTAGAACACTCGCACTTTTGGTACTACTTTGAGAGATGATAATGACCTGCTTACTCACTGAAGATTCGGTAACCTGCCCTTCTTCTCGAGCTTGATGCTCTTTCTGAATCACTGGAGCTCGGTATGCTGACTTAACAGTGTAGATGCCTGATCTCTCATGTGCCCATGCCAATGTGTCTTCACCCCCGCCGCGTCGAAGAGGAATGTTCAAAATAGCCTCTTCGTTCAGTGCTATGAAATTGTGCCAAACTAGATCTTGTTTCCAAGTCTTGTTCTCTGAATCAATGAGCTCGCTAACCTGATTGATGTTCATAACCGGCAGTTTGAATAAATGGGTTCTGGTTAGCGTTGTGGGAATTCATTTGTCTGTCCATGGATTAACTGAAGTTCCATCACCAACATGCTGAACAATCCCCGCAAGTAGAGCTTCCCGTCCAGAGATGATTGCCTGCCAAGTTGACGAGGCGGCCTTAGGTGCTGAAGCATGCAGGAAATTAGTATTTGGGAAATACATGTCCTTCATAACTCTGGCACAAAGTGATGTTGGATTTGTCATGAAGCGCCAACCGTGTTTGCCAAGAAGTGCCAGATTAAACATGTGGAGGTCGTGAGATCCCATCCCTCCCTAGCATTTTGGTTTTGCCAGTTCATTCCAAGAAACCCAGTGTAGCGACCTCTTGTCAATAGAACTGCTCCACCAATACCTTGCCATACTAGATGTGAGTTTTTTGCACACCTTTTTCGTCAACAGAAAGCAACTCATGCTATATGTGGGAATCGCCTGAATAATTGTTTTGAGTAAGACCTCTCTCCCTGCACATGCAAAGAGCCTGATCAGCCTTGCATCTTGCTCCGCGCACGCTCACCAATGTAGTCAAAGGCACCGCTCGTAATCCGGCCAACGATAGTGGAAGACCAAGGTATCTGTCACTGAACACTTCTACCATGATGCCCAGCGTTGCTTTGATAATCTGTCTGATGGAACAAGGAGTGTTGGGGCAAAAGAATATTGCACATTTATCCTTGTTTACATGCTGTCCTAAAGCCTCATCATAGATCCTCAAAATGTCATTCAACCTTTCTGCGCATTAAGAGTTTGCATTCAGAAAGATTAGACAATCATCAACAAAGAGCAGATGACTCACCCATGGCGAACACACACTCGCCCTAATGCCCCTATCAATATATCCTCCATAAGATTTAAGCATGGACAAGAAGTCTTCTGCACAAAGCAGAAATAAGTACGATGAAGCGGGGTCACCTTGCCGCAGCCTCCTAGAGGGCGTGAAGTAGGGTTGCAGCTCACCATTTACTCTAACAGAGAAATGTACAGAGGTGACACACTTCATAATTAGTCTGATCCAAATAGGGCTAAATCCCAAACGAAGTAGGACGGCCTCCAGATAGTGCCATTCGACTCTGTCATACGCTTTCATCATATCCATAACTGCACAAGCATGATTTTTGCCTTTCTTCCGCCTGCGAAGTGTATGAACACTTTCAAAAGCCAACAATACATTGTCGGTAATCAAGCGCCCAGGAACAAACACGTTTTGTTCCTTGCTAATGATCTCATCCATGCATCCCCTCATGGGGTTAGTGATAGCCTTAGCTGCAATCTTGTCTAGCACAAGGCACAATGCAATAGGTCGATATTGAGAAATTGATTGGGGGTACCGTACCTTTGGGGTCAAGGTTATGGAGGTGTCATTAAGAACCGTCAGTAGTTCATACCCATTGAGAAAACCCAGCACTGCATTGTTCACATCGTCTTTCAACAAGTGCCAATGGCATTGAAAAAACCCCGTTGTGAAACCATCCAACCCCGGGGCTTTAGATGGAGCCATATGAAATAGCGCATCATGGACTTCTTGTGCCTCGAATGATTTCCTTATCATCTCATTCATCTCTAGTGTAACTTTCACCGGTACCTGAGCAAGCAACTTGCTCGTATCAAACACGCCCTGAGAGGTGTACAATGCCTGATAGAACGCCTGAATTTCATGTTTATCTTCTCCTTCATCTGCACAAACTAAGTCATCAGCTCTCTTCAAGCCGCTAATCTTGTTCATTCGTTGTGGCTGCTTAGCTTGTGCTTGAAAGTAACCCGTGTTACGGTCGCCTACACGGAGCCACAGAAACCGCGAGCTTTGACGTAACCATACTTCCTCTTGACGAAGCGCCTCGCGCAGTTTGATTATAGTAGCTTTCTCTTCTTCAGAAGGCCCCCGGCCTATGGACTGTCTGCGCAGCTTGTCGAGCTTCTTTTGTAATTGCCGAACTGTCCTCGCGAGACATCCAAACTCCTTGGCCCCCCATGGTTCAAGTTCCTTCTGTAGCACACCCAGCGACTCCACAATACCTTGCAAGCCCGGCGCTCTTGCGTGTTTACACCACGTCTCTGTGACTATTTCCTCATAATCAGAATGCGTGTGTCATACATTCTCATATATGAATTGCTTCACTCGTTGTGCGTAGTCCGTCCTCCTCGTGCCCTGAATCTCTGTCACCAGAAAACAGTGATCAGACTCGGTAGCACTGATATGGCGCACACGAATATCTTCATAACGTTGCCGAAAGGCTTCATTCACAAAGGCTCGATCGAGCCGAGCTTTAACATTATCATTACCACCTTGCCTATTGTCCCACATATAGGCCATTCTAGACCAGCCAAGGTCTTGGAAGGAAACATCCTCGACGACTTCATGGAATGCCTTCATTTGCCATTCCAGTATAGCCGACTTACTAAAGTGTCCATCACCAAACATCGTCTCGTTAAAGTCGCCCATGCATAGCCACAAAGAATAGGGCAGGGCATGTAAGGTCCAAAGGAAGCGCTAGCTATGATGTCTGTCTTTGACCCCCGGTGCACCGTAGAATCTAGTAAACCTCCAATCCGGTGTGGCTTGTTCCTTGACTCTCACCAACACATCAATGTGGTTCTTCCTATAGTTTTTCAAGACAACATCCATGTCCTTGAACAATTAAGCCCAATTCCACCACTTAACCCAACACTGTCAATTGTGAAACAACCTCAAAAACCAAATTGATATCGCAAGTCTTCAACTCTCTTAGCCCTGATTTTGGTTTCCATCATGAATAGCAGGGCATGACCTTCTTACTTCATCAACCGATGAAGCTCTCGAACTGCCTCGGGGTTCCCAAGCCGTCGGTAGTTCTAGCTGATACAAATCATTGGGATGGGCAGCGCTGCTCTGTAGACACTGTCGAGTTGTCAAATGTTGGTTTCTTCTTCTTTGGTACTATCTCCTCAACTTGCTCAACCCCTTCTCTGACTGAATCTGAAACTGTCTCCTGAGGGTTAACATGAGCTAAACCATTTGTAGTTTTTCCATCCGTCGGGAGAAAAGGTGCAGGATCAACTCGTTGGTAAATTTGTTTAGGTGCCTCTTTCCTTTTGTTACTCGATGTTCTGTTCTTGATAGGGGAGTTCACCTCAACTCCTTATTTACCAACATTACTAGAGTTCTTAGACTCCCTTTGACTACTCGGGCCTGAAAATTGCTCTTTATTCGAACTATCACCTGACGCGGTCTTCTTCTTTTTATCTGGTGCTCTCAACTTAGGCCCGAAGGGTAGTTCACCTTTTTCGTCGCGAGGGCCTGGAGTTGGGCAGAATAAATCGGAATGACCCAATCTACCACAAGAGAAACAGAAGTGGGCTTGGGCCCGAAGAGGAAGAAGACATACCTATATGACATCTCGAAGGTTATATGGAAGATTAGGGACTGTCGGTGTCAAAACCGGCGGATCTCGGTGTCACGCCCAATATGCGACCCTATCCAAAAGGAACTCGAAGGTCCCACCAAGGATAGACCCGCATATTGAAACGCTTTTGCAAGGTGGATATCATTACATCAACATTACATAATAGATGGGGATACATACATAAGGCATACAATGCCACACGAATACAACATCACAATACATGAGAGCAACATCCGACTACGGATGAAACACAAACAGAAACTCAAACGACATCCACCCTGCTAGCCCAGGCTGCCGACCTGGAACCTATCCCTTGATCGAAGAAGCAGAAGAAGAACTCAACGCAAGCAAGCATCGCTCTCGCGTCATGATCATCGCATAACCTGTACCTGCAACTGTTGTTGTAGTAATCTGTGAGCCACGAGGACTCAGCAATCCCATTACCATGGGTATCAAGACTAGCAAAGCTTAAAGGGAAAGGAAGGGGTAAAATGGTGAGGCTGCAGCAGCGACTAAGCATATATGGTGGCTAACATACGCAAATAAGAGTGAGAAGAGAGCAAAAGGAACGGTCGTGGAGCTAGCAATGATCAAGAAGTGATCCTGAACTCCTACTTACGTCAAACATAACCCAGAAACCGTGTTCACTTCCCGGACTCCGCCGAAAAGAGACCATCACGGCTACACACACGGTTGATGCGTTTTAATTCGGATCTGGTGTCAAGTTATCTACAACCGGACATTAACAAATTCCCATCTGCCTATAACCGCAGGCACGGCTTTCGAAAGATTATACCTTGCAGGGGTGTCCCAACTTAGCCCATGATAAGCTCTCGCGATCAACGAAGGATATACCTTCTCCCAGGAAGACCCGATCAGACTCGGAATCCCGGTTTACAAGACATTTCGACAATGGTAAAACAAGACCAGCAAGACCGCCCGATGCACCAACAATCCTGATAGGAGCTGCACATATCTCGTTCTCAGGGCAACACCGGATAAGCGAAGCGTACAGGAACCGACGTAACCCAAGTTGCCAAGGGATGGCCCCGCACGGTGCTCTAGTTTGGACCAACACTTAGACAAGCATTGGCCCCGGGGGGGGGGCTATAATAAAGATGACCCTTGGGTTAATTACTCCCAAGGGAAATATAGGTGGTGGTGAGGCAAATGGTAAAACTAAGGTTGGGCCTTGCTGGAGGAGTTTTATTCAAAGCGAACTGTCAAGGGGGTCCCATAAATCACCCGACCGCGTAAGGAACGCAAAATTCGGGAACATAACACCGGTATGACGGAACCTAGGGCGGCAAGAGTGGAACAAAACACTAGGCATAAGGCCGAGCCTTCCACCCTTTACCAAATATATAGATGCATTAATAATATAAGAGATATTGTGATATCCCAACCAAAGTCCTGTCCACCATGGAGAAATCTTCAACTTCACCTGCAACTAGCAATGCTATAAGAGGGCTGAGCAGAGCGGTAACATAGACAAACGACAGTTTTCTAGGAAGGGTGTCAAAAGGTTAGAGGTTCATGGCAATTTGGGATGGCTTGATGAGCAAAAGATAGGTAACGCAGCATAGCGATAGAACGAAGCAACTAGCATAGAAATGATAGTAGTGAGATCCAGGGTAGCGGTCATCTTGCCTGAAATCCCGCTAGGAAGAAGAACGAGTCCATGAAGAAGATGAAGCCACGAAGATGAACCAATCGTAGACGAACGAATCCTCACGATCGCAACGAAACGGGAACTATCGAGAAGAAGCACACAACATGGTAAACACACCACACATAGACAAGACATGATGCGCAACCAAGCATGATGCATGAGAAATCTAGATGAGGCTACTCATGGCAAGAGATGATGCAAACAAGAACAACACATCAAGGCAAGTTTAAATGAGGCCGGAAGCAACATATAACAGTTCCGGTAAGTCCTCATATGCATATTTCGAAATTGGTCCAGATCTGAATAAACCTTATGTTCAAGTTGTTAAACAGTAAGTTAAAATGCACAAAGATGATCTACACGAGATTCTAGTCTAGTTACATATAAAGTTCATTTAGTTCGGAGCTACGGCCTAGAAGATATGAGCAACACAAGTTAAACATGGCATTGATGCAAAATGCATACAAACATCAAGCAAACACCTCAAAACATGAATGCAACATGATAATATGAAACTACATGCAAAATCAAGCAAGTTTCATATAGAGCACACTCAAAACGGAGCAGGTTCAACACACACGCACTATACAAGTTTAAAGGACAAGCTGTCCAAAACAGCAACTAGGCATCTTGCAAGCATCAAAACAATATGCTACAGCACCTCAACGTAATAACAAAAGGCATGGACATGATGTACAGGTAAAGCATAACAAAACATGAACACTGAGCTAACTCCAGAAATCACTAGAACATGCTCAAACACACATGGAAAGATTGCAAATAATATCAGTTTCAGACTTTGCAGAAAATAACATCATGTTGCAATGTTTAGAGCTATCAAACAACATGTTACAGGAACTTATCATGGCAAACAAAAGCATGGCATGAATCTACTAATTGCATAGAACAACATTCCTTTACTGACCATAAGCCAAAAAGGATCAGAAAATATGATGGCACCCACGTAAACATAGCAAGTTATAATATAGATTCGAACATGGCAGAAACAGAATTATGAAGGCATGTAGATGAGCTTGTGCAACCCACTACAGAGCAAAACATGGCATGGCAAGGCAACCAACAGTAAGAAGGCATGTTTGTGAAGCTAAGCATGGCAATAGCAAGGTCATAGGGTGCATGGATAACTAACAACAATCATGGGAACATTGAACTACAAGTAAACAATCTGCCAGGAAACATTTTGAAGCAAAAGTAGAGCATGAAAATGACATGCTAGACTACTCCATAATTGCAAACAGGGGCGTGGATGGATAGACTATAACCATATGTTCAAAACACCCTTACTGAAGTATCTCAAAATATGCATGGATCTCTCTGTAGCATCAAGCTTACATGGCATCAAAATAACAGCAGAACAGGGACTAAAATCAGCAATATCACGAAGTCTAGTTTGCATGCTTGTGCTAGTCACCACATTGATCACAAAAATACATGGTAAGCACCTCTGTAAAGAAGACATGGCATAGTTCAAAACACATGTAGACATCAACCTCATATGATGCACACATCAATCATGGCAAAAATGACAAAAGTGCAAGTTCTGTTAACAGACAGCAGAAAACATCATGAAGCACTCTTGCAACAATGATTCAGGCATCAAGATGAGCTCAAATGAACATGACGCAATGGAATGAAATGATGTACTTGTTGAGACGAACAATTTGACATATTGCACGCACGAAACGGAGCTACGGATGCAGAGATATGATGCGATGAACATGACATGATAATGCCAAAATATTTCAGGACTTGGTCGTTTTTCTGGAAAAAAAAACAGGACGGGCGTAGAATACTAAACGACACCCAGGGCGGGATTTCGGGGGTTCTCACCTAGCGGGCCAGGCCCAGAGAGGAAGGAGAGGTAAGGCAGACCGAAGGGGGGAGCTGGGCTGGGCCGGAGATGGGCCGGACGCGGGGCCCATACGAGGTCAACGGGCAGGGCGGATCGGGGCTCCTCCCCGATCGAGCTGGACGGCGGCGGAGGGCGGCGCCGGCCTGAGACG